>NC_136490.1:115766519-115819019 GCF_053919585.1 Euprymna scolopes | reverse complement strand
AAATACTACTAAATTTTTCAATATATTAAATGAAAGATGAGGAATAAAAGTTACATAAAACCTTGTTACATCATCAGATCAATACGGAAAAGTAAAGAGAAAGAAAAATTCAGAAAAAGACTCTTTATTCCATGTTGATTTCTGTAGTTTCCCTTTAATTTCCTTATTGTTCTGATGATATAATAAACGTTATATATAACTTTGATTTTTTATCTTTTATTTGATCCTCTTAATAGTGTTGAGTTTTCTTATCTTGATAAGTTTTGTTTTGTATTATTTGGATTCCTCGGGCTAATTGTTCTCATCTTGAGTGTCATTTTCACAACTTTTCGATTGATGTAACCTCCAACCTTCTTCGGGTGTATCTTGTCAAAGTCGGGATTGTTTCTCTCGAAATCGAGAATTTGGACGGAATTTCGAGTGGAACCCTTCACGAGGGTAACATGCCGTTCTCCCGTCAGCCATGACTGGATAGAGGTCCTAAGTAATTTGCAATTGTATTTTTCGGTCGTCCACACTGAGGATTGAACCTTCCACCTTCAAGAGAATATCACTTTACAATTTATTTCTTGCCAAGTACTCTGACTATTGCGCCATGGGTCCTTGCGGACAAATCCACCTGAAGAAAATCGGAGGCTACATCGACCGAAACGTTGTGAAAATAACACTCAAGATGAGAACAATATCCCAATGAATCCAAATAATACGAATAACCTATCCTCATCTAAAAAATTCAGAAACGTCAAACTTTACTTTGTTAATGATTTACTCTTTGATAAGATAATTATATTGAATTTTTCAATCTATTCACATGCTCTGCTTACCTTGTTTCATATCCAACAGTGTTTGCACTTCGCCCCCTTAAAAATTTAGCTCCTTATAAACTACGCACAATGCTTCAAGCAAACTAAATCGTAATTCCCATTAAATTTTGTATTTTGTTTATAAAACATACTCCTCTACCAAAGTCATTTAATACGAGTGAATGTTTGAATCGTTTTTATTTAATTAATTGTCCAGATGAATTTAAGTGAACAAATTAAATAATATTTATAGTTAAAACATTTTTTTTATATATACAACGTAATCCTCCGCACTGAAGCTTATGTTCCGTGTTCATCTTTTTCCAGGCATTTAAATATCGCTTTTAAGACACACTAGAGACGTTACATGTCGCCGGTCTCGACAGCGCACCTGTCCAACATCTTGAGCCAGAGCCGACCCAAACAATGTTTAGACGTGTCAAGTGTTCATATTTAACGATGACATTTTAATGGCGACGCTCTTTTGTATTTTTCGAGCCATTCAATTGTATTGAGGCTCATTAATTCTTTTATCTGATTTTTTTTCTGCTTCTTCTAAGACGTTTCTTAATGCACATGTTACAATTTCGTTTTGCAAATACTTTAGATCAAACTGTATATAAACAGAAAAAAAGCATTAAAAGATTAAATGAATATGAAAATAGAAATTCAAAAGTAAGATACTAACTCAATTTTAAGGGAATCGAAAAAAAAAAGAAAGAAAGAAAATAAAAACAGAAAGAGTCCAAACTGTATGTTCTCTTCAAATAGGATTTATATATATATATATATATATATATATATATATATATATATATATATATATATATATATATATATATATATATATGTATATATATATATATATATATATATATATATATATATATATATATATGTATATATATATATATGACGAATATATTTTAGTGTCTTAAGAGTAGATATTTTTGGAATATAGTTTACATTTTTCAAAATGGTTACGAAACAATTGTAACACATAGGGAAATACACCATATGATGTTCTTATTTTATATTTTGTTGTCTTAATTTTGCAGGAATATATATATATATATATATATATATATATATATATATATATATATATAAGTGAAATTGCGTGTGTGTATATTTCCCTACCAAACTACTCTATGAATTTGAACAGTACATAGAGCCCGAGCAAAAACTGGGCTGAACCTTTTGTAGTGCTTGTGTCCATAGGTTACTTATATGAGAGCACGTAGATATTCGATACAAAAAGGATCAATGTCACCGAAATAGAAATCATCTGAAGTTTCAAAAGGGAGCACTTAACAATTCAGGAACACTTCTCTTGTTTTCATGTGTAAATATTTTACATGAGAATACATATTTAGATTTTATGCAGAATATCTAACCATCTAAAGTTTGTTCTAGAGATAACATGCGCACACATAAAACACTCAGACGCACTCAGACACATTACGACACACACACACACACACACACACACACACATATATATATATATATCCACAGTCTTCGCAAGGCGACTTAATAAATACACACACACACACACACACACACACACATATATATATATCCAAAGTTCTCGCCAGGCGACTTAATAAAACATACACACATGCACACACACATATATATCCACAGTCTTCGCCAAGCGACTTAATAACTACACACGCACACACACACACACATACACGCGCACATATACATATATATATATATATATATATATATATATATATATATATATTCAAATAAAGGAAAAAAACTTCAAATTTCGTGTATTCTGTGCTTCAATTAATAAATTTTTGTTTAAAAATTCTATCTTTTTACTGCACAAAATTTAAATACATATATATATATATATATATATATATATATATATATATATATATATATATATATATATATATATATACGTGAAGAAAACCTGTCGCAGGAGTAAAAGTAAATTCCCGAATAGGTTTTTCACTACTTTCAAGCGCCCTTACAAACAACCGAAATCCTAGAATCCTGGTTCCAAATTAGTTTAAAATCCGTCATAACGAATGTTTCTGGAAATGTCTGGAAATGTCTGGAAATGTCCTTACGTAGTATATTTATCGGAATGCCACCGATAAATATCACAAATTTTAGAATCCCCCCCCCAAATTGGATAATGATTTGGATTAAAATTAAACGTACAGATATGAAATATTATAGTTCAATTGTGCTCTAAAAAGAAACGTTCCTCTATTTTATAAAGTATCTACAGTTGATTTTATATGTTGGGTTTTTCTGTATATCTTTCTCTTTCCTTCTCTATCTCAATCCCTCTCTCTTCATCTCTTTCTCACACACACACACACACACACACACACACACACACACACACACACACACACACACACACACACACATATATATATATATATATATATATATATATATATACATACATACTGTTATGTAAAAGTTACTTTGTGCGCGTGTGTGTATGAGTTCCTTCCTCATATCTTACGAAACGACCGAGCCTCATCCTTTGCAAATTTCATACAAAGCTAATTTATATGTCTGGCAGTGTTCTTAGATATGTTTTGTACAGAAATTCATCCGATGTTTTGATGAACTACATTATCATTATATATATATATTTTTTTCGAATTAGTCCACCGGGCAAATTATTCCTCATAATATATAATAATCAATAGAGGATTGATTTTATAATAATACATACGCAATCTGCATAAATTAAAATATCTGGTTTAAGCGTATTGTACGAAAGGGCAACGCCGGCTACCAGCTACTATATATATATATATATATATATATATATATATATATATATATATATATATATATATATATATATATATATATACATATTACTAGCATACTATATATTTTAAGCCCCACTCTTTGGGTAGAGTACTGTCGTTAATGTATCTCGTCTGGCTATAAAGCGAAGCCCGCTGTTTGTTTGTTTGCAAATAAAAAAAGTTCAAGCACTGTAAAAGTGGTGGTCGAATATTTATTTAATGGACATTTGAAGAGGTCATTTGCGAACACCTACCCAATAGGCCAGTGGTTGAAACTGCCGACTATCAATGCGATGGTTGTAAATTTAATCCATAGCTGGAGAAAGGTGTTAGTCTAGCCGCACTGTTAAGCTGTGATACGACGAAACAGTAATGCATGTGGATGCGTATATATATATATATATATATATATATATATATATATATATATATATATATATATGCTTGAAGAATGCCCATTCCGGAAGTAAAATTTAATTCTCGAATAGAAGAGCTTCTCGCTACTTCTATGTCTCCTTACAAAGATTACAAATGAAATACAATGATAGTATAAACCGTATTCCTAGAATCCTTTTTCAAAATTAGTTTACAATCCACCGTATAATTTTAATTGCGAACATTACAATAACCTATTTTACCAGCGATTTCGATTGAACCAAAGAAGGACCGCTTTCTCGATCAAGATCCCGGAAACTTGGCATATACTTTTAAGTGAGCTAATAAATGCGGTAAGAACCCAACAATTTCAGTTGAATTTGGACAGGTGCCGGGCTATTATATCCTCTTCTGCGTAAATTTCTAAAAATCCTTTTCTTACATTGCAATCGAAGAACAATTATTTTATTATTTGCCGAGTAAATTGCATTGAATGAGGTAGAAACGAAATTTATGAGAGAAAAACAAATCAAAACAGTACAAAAGAAAAAATAATTGAACGGCTAAAGAGTGTGAAAGAGTTATCGAACTTTGCTGCAAGAAAGAAGACATTGAAGGAAGTAAACAAGTTGGGTATAAACCTACCAATAAGGTCGTGAAGAGACATGGAGTTATAACGGTTCTGCATGTTTGTCCCACCACCTAAAGGGAAATAAACAGAATAAATGAATAACATATACAGGACCAGATCTCTAATTATTGTTGGGGGGTAAATATATAACAATAATAAATAATTGTTGTTGGGGGGTAAATATATAACAATAATAAATAATTGTTGTTGGGGGTAAATATATAACAATAATGAATAATTTTTGGGGGGTAAATATATAACAATAATAAATAATTGTTGTTGGGGGGGTAAATATATAACAATAATAAATAATTTTTTGGGGTAAATATATAACAATAATAAATAATTGTTGTTGGGGGGTAAATATATAACAATAATGAATAATTTTTGGGGGGTAAATATATAACAATAATAAATAATTGTTGTTGGGGGTAAATATATAACAATAATAAATAATTTTTGGGGGTGAATATATAACAATAATAAATCATTTTTTGGGGTAAATATATAACAATAATAAATCATTTTTTTTGGGGGGGGGGGTAAATATATAACAATAATGAATAATTGTTGGGGTAAATATATAACAATAATAAATAATTTTTGGGGGTAAATATATAACAATAATAAATAATTTTGGGGGGTAAATATATAACAATAATAAATAATTTTGGGGAGTAAATATATAACAATAATAAATCATTTTTTTTGGGGGGGGGGGTAAATATATAATAATAATAAATAATCGTTTGGGGGTAAATATATCACAATAATAAATAATTTTTTTAGGTAAATATATAACAATAATAAATAATTTTTTGGTGGGGGTAAATATATAACAATAATAAATAATTTTTTGGGGTAAATATATAACAATAATAAATCATTTTTTTTTGGGGGGGGGGTAAATATATAACATTAATAAATAATTGTTGGGGGGTAAATATATAACAATAATAAATAATTTTTGGGGGTAAATATATAACAATAATAAATAATTGTTATGGGGTAAATATATAACAATAATAAATCATTTGGGGGGTAAATATATAACAATAATAAATAATTTTGGGGTGTAAATATATAACAATAATAAATAATTGTTTGGGGTAAATATATAACAATAATAAATAATTTTTGGGGGCAAATATATAACAATAATAAATAATTTTTTTAGGTAAATATATAACAATAATAAATAATTTTGGGGGGTAAATATATAACAATAATAAATCATTTTGGGGGGTAAATATATAACAATAATAAATAAGAGAAAAGAAAACGTGTAGTAAGTGTGAAGAACTGGATAAAGAGGATATGATTTAAAAAAAAAAAGAAAAAGAAAAGACAAACAGGTCGGACAGCAACCTATAAAAGAAATCAGATGAACATGTCCGGGTTCCGTAAATCAAAGAATCAGACGATAAGAATAAAGTTTGACAATTAAGTGAAATAAACAATGCCGTCTCCTGGTCACACAGAATTTACAGATCTCGTCACTTACTGATTAAAAATTAAACAGAACCACCATAATTTTCCAAGAAATCGAAACGAGGCTTGTCCATGCTTTTCTTTTTACTATCTATGTACGACAATTTAAGGCTCGATAAACAAGTTCAGGCATGACAAATTCAGGCACGACAAATGGTCCGTTTTGGTTATCTATTTCTGTGATATGTAAGCACGACAAAATAAGGCACGACAAATAGCTCATGTTGACTATCTATTCGTATGATATTTAGGCAGGACACATTAAGGTACATCAAATGACCCCTGCTGTGTTATTTTTTCCGCTGTACATTTTTGTAAATAGAAACAAGTTCTTTTTTCAGATTTAGGGAGAATATTGAATAAAAATCATGCATAAAAAGAAATAAAAGTGGGCTTTCGTAGGTTGAATAGGCTACATGCTAATGTCACGTGGAAACTTAAAAAAAAAAAAGAAAGTTTTTTATGTTCAAAACTATTAAAACGCATTGCGTTCCTATATCTGCGTCTCGCCATTTTAAGTTTCCACGTGACGTCAGCATTGGTCGGCCATGTTGCCTATTCAACCTATGAAAAACTATAATGCCAGAAAATGTTCCATTGTGTTAAAAGGAAAATGTTTACTTTTAAAAAATCGTAAATTTTTTAATAGTAAGTTTGTTCTTATAATTAATGTTTACCGAAAGTTTGTTCTTATAATTAATGTTTACCGAAAGTTTGTTCTTATAATTAATGTTTACCGAAAGTTTGTTCTTATAATTAATGTTTACCAAAAGTTTGTTCTTATAATTAATGTTTACCGAAAGTTTGTTTTTATAATTAATGTTTACCGAAAATGAAAAAAAAAAAAATATCAACAAATTATTAAATTCCCGCCCCCAATTCTCGGCCAGTCAGTAATAAAAATATTTATTTTTTACAAAAATTTTCAGCAAAATAAAACCTATATATAAAAGGCTATATGTCTGTCTGTCTGTCTGTCTGTCTCCATATTTTCAAACTCTATCTCTCCGAATCTAAAAGTCGCAGAGCGGGGCTAAGGGCCTCAAATGATTTGGAGTTTTTTTATGGACCGTTCTTTTATGGGTTTTTAGTCGGGTTATAATTGTTGACTCCTTAGTCAAAAATGGGTCAAAATTGAAAAAATCGTTATATATTTCGTACATTTATCTTAGTTTAGTTTTAATTTTTAATCAGTTCATGTGCGTGTCACGTTGGTACAGTGGTAACGTTACCATCTTTGAATACTACAGTTTTGCTTTTGGTTTCGATTCTCGCTTATGGCACCCAAATACATTCTTTTTACTTTTGAAATCACGACTCTATAATAATATATACGAAATCTAGACAAATTAAAATATGATATATATCTATATATGATATATATATGATATAGCGTATATTGGGACCGGGCAAAGCCGGGCGACTTACCGCTAGTAAATAAATAAATAAATAGCATGCCAGTCCGTCTAATTTAAAATCAGTTTCTTCTTGTTGTTTTCAGCATGAATCTCAGGTTGCTCGAATGACGTGCTTAAATATCAAACGGACAAAGAACCAACCATTAAAGCCATTTGTCGTGTTTTAATTTGTTCTACAGAGTAAAACCCCTTCTTTATGGTTATACCAATATGGCATATTGCCGCATCAGATAAAATAACAAGAGACTTTTATGAAGTACTTTATTGTGATGAAAACTACCGTTCAACGAAATTTACGGAAAGCAATCCAGTAGTTTTATATTGACTTACGAAATTCTACTTCAACCGAAATTATCGCCGTGAAGTTTCCTTATTGATAAACTCCCCTTAATATACTTCTTCGTCACTTTTAAATGGCGTAAAACCAGAAAACAAAGCTAATTAATAAGTAATTTATTATTATTATTATTATTATTATTATTAAACAGTAAATAGATCATTTTTCGTAAATTATGGCGTAAGCTAATATTTTTTAATTGAAAGTAAGTATTAAAAAAATGTCATATACAATTTATTTATAAGCATGCTATTTCAGATGGGTGTAACTAGGCAGATGCACCATGGAAACGTCTTATTACATTTTATTTCATCATTTGCTAGCTGGCGGATCGCACACTATAAACCTAAGTTGCAGCCAGACCATATCACCTAATATATATATATAATATAATAATGTTGTGAAAGAGTAAATCTTTAACAAAGCAAAACTTATCAATATAAGAAAAGCTCAACACTATTAAGAGAAGCAAGCAATAATATTAAATGAAAGATGAGGAATAATAATATATAATATAATAGTATAACACGCACGCGCAATCACACACACACGCGCGCGCAATCACACACACACACATATATATAATCATAAAAAGTGCTCAATATTGCTGTAGAGCAAAATTTATTTTTATTATCGTTCTTTGGTATGCTTAGTTACATATGTTTTCACTACCAGAATCGAATAAACGATCAGATAGTTTCTTCAGACTTGGCAGACTGAAGAAATATGAAGTCTGAAGAAACTACCGGATCATTAATTCGATTCTGGTAGTGGAAACCTATGTAACTAAGCAGACCAAAACCGGTAATAAACACACACAGACACACAGACACACACACACACACACTCACACACACACCACACACACACACACACATATATATATGTGTGTGTGTGTGTGTGTGTGTGTGTGTGTGTGTGTATGTACAGAGAAAGATAGAGAGAGAGAGAGAGAGGAGAGAAACTGTAGAAAGACAAAACAAGTGGTTCAGTCATCTGACGATCGCTTTAATCCTGACTGAAACCTACTGTTTATAACCGATAAAAACACGCCATTTATTCAATTTATATATCTATATCTGTTTAATAAATATCTTCTAAATTTGAGTTTATTTGAAGGAATTTTGAAGGAATTTAAGTGATCATAATTAACACAACCTTCCTTTTAAAATTCAAATATTTCAGATTTGTATTAAATTTGATTCAGTCATTAAGCAAGATTCTCTGAATTGTAAGTTCGTAAGTTTTCCTAAGCTTAAGCCTTACATTTAGGCACTTTCTGTGATAAAAATTATGCAATAGATTTTTTATTTTTTATTAAATTTGGAATCAGGATTCTTGATATTCTTTGAAATATGGCATAAAAGTGGTGCAGAACTGCTCAAGGAATTAATATAATTCTCATTAATCCTGTTTGTGGATTTGGAGAAAAAAATTGCAGAGTTTTAAATATTTGTATGGAATGCTATTTTCGGGTATTTTAATCCCATGGTAAAAACAATAAATTTGCCAAAAAAAAATAAGTGTCAGATTTTTTCGTTTATTGTTCTATGCGTCATGAACAATTCTGTGAAAAACTAATGAAGTTATTGTAAGAAAATCATAAGTTATTAGAATAATGGAATACCAAAATAACATATTAAAGGACTAATAGAATAATGGACGAACAGAATACTGAAGTAATGGAATAATTAACTAAGACTAATAGAACAATAGAATAATGGAATCATGTAGCATTAGAATAACGGAGTGATGGAATATTCAGCTAATATAATAAGGGAATGATAGAATAAGCGAGTGATAGAATAACGGAAGAATGAAATAATGGATTACTAGAATAACGGAGTAATAGAATAATGGATTAATACAATAAGGGGCTAATGGAATAACGTGACTAACGAACTATGACAAAAACACAAGTCCTTTCTGATTAACCTCGAAGATCAAAAATCAATATCACGAACTAATAGTGAATGATTTCTAAAAATCGATTCATTGCTTAATTTATGCATTTAATGCAGACATCGATGATCCCTTCCTTTGACATCGATTCTATCCGTTTCTAAATCCTTCGCTCATGTGCAAACGTGTTATCCGGATATGCAGGTCATTTATTATAACGAGCAACGCGAAATAATATGTAAGTAAAACCTGCGATGTTTATCCGCGCAAACTACGTTTAGAACCAGCGCCGCCGAGGCTCTTTCTGTCGAGAGGAGGGCGCGAAAAGGTGTCTATGTGTGTGTATGTGTGTGTGTGGGGGGGGGGGTAGCATATGATAGAAAGGGATTCGGAACGGAAGGGCGCTTAACGTTTTGACAACGAGCAATAAAATCCAAAGAGAATGAAAAGCGTCCGGCGTTTTATTCAATCAACCATTGCAAATGAGGGAATATTTGTTCATTTAACCCTCGGCGAGTTTATTCTCATTTTCACACGACAGATCGACACTAGCCGACAGGGTCCATCCAATTGGAAAGCCGTGTTTTGGCTTTTCTTTTTTTTATTTAATATTGTCGAGGGACGGCGTGCTAATGTTATTGGTTTGTTCTTTTAGTGAGCTTTTGATGGTAGCGACTATCTAATTAGCGGCAAAGGGACGGAAATTTCAAAACGAGAGAGAGAGAGAGACAGAGAGAGACAGAGAGAGAGAGAGAGAGAGAGGGAGAGAGAGAATAATGATAGAGAACTAAGGGAGGGGAATGGGGGGGGTAGATATTTATAAGGATAGGTCAATGGTTGCCATAGAGATCGCACATCCTAACAAGTATCCCCATTTAACAATGGAAACGAGGAGTAATTCCTTAATTCAAGGTACTAATATTATCGTGTTTTTGGGTCTTTGAATGAATAAACATCGAAACGGACAAAAACAAGTGCACACACACACACACACACACACACACACACACACACACACACACACACACACACACACGGTATTTACCTCTCTCCCATCACAGGTCGGAAGGTGGGATGAATGAGACAGCGCCCCTGAAAGAAGGAGCAACCCGACCCGGCAAATATAAGTCTGAGTAGCCCCGTCAGCATTCCCCGGTAACGGCACCCCAAACAACAAGCGATGAAGTTGCTCCACCCTAAAACCGGGAGGGAAGACCTGGGAGGCTGAACCTCCTAGAGCTACTCAAGACATTTGCATCAATACGCCAGCAAAAATGCAATTTACGTGCCTCAGTTTCTGTCGAACTAATTGTCGAGGCCGGAACCTCGACAGTGTACAATGAAACACACACACACACACACACACACACACACACACACACACACACACACACACACACACACACACACACAAGCACATAAACGTATGTATATTAGAACAGAGGTATTTACATGTAAATTCAAAAGAAATTAAAAAGAACAAATATTTATATAAAGATATAGTTTAGCTCCCTTTAAACAAAAACGAGGCCCCTGTAAAAGAATTAATTATAAGCCGTCAATTTCACTCTATTTTTTCATTTTTCTTATCATTTTGTTTAAGCCAGGGATGGGGCATCCTACCAGATGCCAAACATACACCTGCTATTTTAGACACTCCAACCGAGAGATCTTTTTAAGATTCTAACCGTCCCTTTAAGTGCAATTGTTTGAATCTCCTATTTTCAATGTATGTACACTGTTATGACTCAACATTATATAGACTTTCATTCACTTTTTTCTATGGTAATCCATGTCGACAGAAGAATTGAATGCTAAACTTCAGAGTGAATTCATGACTACGTTTGAATCCTTCAACTGATAGTAATTATCATTTTATCATTATTAACTCCTACACTGAAGATTGCGGAAGCATGAAACAGGTATTTGTAGGTAAAAATAACGCAACACACAACATATGTGTGTGTGTGTGTAGGTGTGTGTGTGCGCGTGTGTGTGTGTGTACATTTTGGGGACTAAGCCTTGAGGTTTAGCCCTTATCCTTAAGAGCCATCGCGTCCCAATAAGCGGCAACTTGAGTTAGAATAAGCTCTCTGGTAGAAGACATAATGGTTTTTATCCAGTGTAAAGTAACAATCCTCTATCAAGAATATATTTATCATGTAATTGTTGATGCAGTAAAATATATGTGAATAAAGAAAATATATACATAAAGCTATAATTCCTTTTACTCTTTGGGAGTTTGCTAGTCCGTTATTCTACTACTACTACTACTACTACTACTACTACATGGTTTTATTATTCTATTGCTCTAGTAGTATATTAGTTAAGTATTCCATTGCTTCGTTATTCTGTTGGCCCATCATTCTATTAGTCCATTAATCTGTTATTTTGGCATTCCATTATTCTATCAACTTCGGATTTTCTCACAATCACTTCATTAGTTTTCCCCAACATTGTTCATGACGCATAGAACAATAAAATATATACATAAAGCTATAATTCCTTTTACTGTTTGGAAGTTTGTTGGCGCTATGGAACAAGCAAATGGCTGCTGCTCACATTCTGATGTGACCGCTAGTTCGAGTGTCGGATCTTGATGTAGATATATTTGATATGGTTAGCCACACTGACGAGTCTTGAAAAGAGTAAACATCAATTAGTAAATAACTATATGTTTTGCAAACACTTTTATATTCCATAAGGAAGATTGTAATCCAAACCTTATATCTAGACTTCTTATTCCAATTATAATCAATGCCCATTACATGATTTTGATTAGACTTAACCTGTCTTAAGACGAAATTCAAATTCACCGAATTTTAATTAATTGGAGCCTAATGACTATGATTCGAATTCAATGCAAATCTGAAATATTTTTGAACGCCTTGTACCTATTATACGCCCTAAAATCTCTTTAAAATACTGCAAAGAAATTGAAATGTAGGAATACTAATTAATTTATGTCGCATGTTCGTTGTTAAAAATTCACAAAACTGAATATAGCCCAAATTAGACACCCTTACACCCAGCGGTTTAATTTGAACATTCATAATGACCGGTTAATTAATTTCAGAATTAATTCTATACATATAAAGACATAGACATACACACTCACATCTGCACATGTATATTCTAATCTACAGAGCTTATTCAGTAGATAATAGTGCGAACGCTGACGAACCATAATTATTTCAGTTATTTTTTTAAAAGCGAGTAAACACTTGTACTTATATGTATGTATATATATATGTCTGTGTATATACATATCCATAATATTTATACAAACATTATTGACTAGGCATGTGTATGTGTATGTATCCTGAGAGAAGCAGCGTGTTTAGGTTGGTTGGTTGCTTTGTTTTACGGCATATCAACCCTTTTCAGGTTATTTAATGCCGAATCTGGTGATTTTGAAGAACGATATTTTAATATAGTATATTTGTTTTTTAGGTCGTATTCTATTTAACCCATAGTTGGGACCCTAACAGGTGCTACCACTTCGGGTCAGAGTGGACCTGTGAGCAATGCCAATTAAAGGGCGGCTCCACACTTCCTAAGGCCTGCAAGCTGGGGCCTTACCATCGGATATATTTTAAGGTCGTATCCAGGACCAGCGTATTCAGTTAAGATTGTCTTACTTTTATAGATAAGAATATCTGGCCTGAAGACGCTGCTTCGCTAAAGGAGTTTGCAGCAGAAATATGTATGCGCATATGTAGCCAATAATGTTTGTATAAATATACTATGATTATACAATTATCATTGAGCAATTTTAGATAAACACCGGTGTTTTAGTGGATTTACATATCGGAAACTACAACGATACAGTCATTATATATATATATATATATATATATATATATATATATATATATATATATATATATAGGTAAAGTTAAGTTTTTTGTCGCACTTACACTGATATTAAAAGCCTACATTTTCTATTTAAAAAATATTGAAACGAACTTCTTAATATACTCAGTCATGGATATATGAGTGATTAAATAAAGGTTAACTAATTTGCATATTCCTTTGAAAAACAAGCTTTCATTAATTAATTAATTATTCATAGTCTATGGTTTCTTATTGAATGATTGGTTTCATTTAACTATTACGCTCAGTTCTATTCATGCATATTTTCTATATTGTGCATAATTGCATAGCATTTAGGATGTAAAAGTTCTAGCACACGAATATATATATATATATATATATATATATATATATATATATATAAGTCGACTAAACCTGTTATTTCTGCGCATGCGCAATATACAGCTATAGTTAAAGTCGCTTAATTTTTACAGTTTTCTTATCCAGATGTCGATAGCTTATACGACAAAGTACATATATATATATATATATATATATATATATATATATATATATATATATATATATATATATATATATGCATGTATATATATAGTCTTAGTAGTAATCCACTTTTTAGAAGCACGGAGAAAACGAAATTCAAAATATGAGGTTAGAAAGAAGGACCACGTGCGTATTTGTATTTTTTTTTTTAATAAACAAACATTTATTTATTTAAAGTTTCACATTTATAAAATAGCCCTCATCAGGATATTTTTTTTTAAACAATATTATATATATAATTTTTTCTTACGTGCCATGATGTCGTTTGGCAGAGTTTGTTTGTCGAAGGTAGTGATTGTGTGTATTGTCAGTCCAGTGGTAAGTGCTGTTCATGTTCATCTTTCTAACCTTATATATATATATATATATATATATATATATATATATATATATATATATATATATATATATATATATATATATATATATATATATATACGTACGATTGTGAAAATATATATACCTATAATGTATATGTTCAATAAATGGCGAATCTAATCTGATTAGATTTAAGTTTTTTTTTTATTCAAAATGCTTCTTAAGATGAACTAAAGTTTATTGGAGTGAACCCTTGCTTTGTTTGAAAACACAACTACTAAAATTTGAAAATATGGTTCATAATAAATTCAAATATGGCGCCATATATGTATTTAATCGCCTCGTGGGATTTGAAATAAAAGTTTTTTTTATCTACGGTAAGTTTTAACATATAATAAGTATTTATATTTAAAAAAATCCCATTTCATTCTACAATCATTTATGCGTTTCAATCTAAGAAGAAAAAAAAAATTGTATTTTTTCCCGAGGTACTTATTAGTGATGCGACGATTCGAATATTTTTTTCCGATTCCGATACAATTACGGATTCTGAGTCCGATGCTTTATGAATCTCTAATTATTTAACTATAAGATTGTTATTTCCCCGATTTTCGTAAAAACATATGTTAAATATGCAGATATTTTCCTGAACGTAAAAATACACTTGTGGGGGATGATCTATGGATTTTAGCTTTATTGGTAATTTAAAATCAATAAATATTTATTATTTTATCATTATTACCAGTAACGGAAGATTTTGCTTTAAACAAAAAAAAAAAAAAAAAGAAGACAATTAAAAGAATCGTGTGGCATCAGAAAATTGATACGAATTTTTTCGATTCCGATACCGATTCCACTACCCTCAATTTTTCCGATTTTTCCGATTCCCGTTTCCGATTAATCGCCCCAACACTAGTGCTATATACACCTTCGAAAATTTGTTTGGTAAATTTCTACCATTCAATGAAACACGTGTAAGACGCAACATATCAGTAATGAAACAATTTGAATGTAAAATAGATACATCTGTGGTATTGGAATGTTTACCATATATATATATATATATATATATATATATATATATATATATATATATTAGCAGGGAGACGCGACGATGCCTGGTATTGAATAATGATCAACAAATATTTCACAACCCATATTTTTATTGTCGGCGAAATCGCCTATTTTTCAATCCAATCGATTGATTGCCTGCGTTAATTGGGGAGCCATCACTGTGCGTTTCGAGGTAATGTCAAATGCCTCTCGCATTGATTTAGTTCACAATATATTTTTTGGCTCTATTGCCATCTGAAGGACCTACTGTTGATTTTATAAAATTATTTTTATATATAATATCTTGAATTAGATTTTAAAAAGCAGAAGTCAAGTATCATACTTGAATTGTGCTCTAAACAGAAACATTCATTTCGAACGCGCCCCTGTCATATTAAAGAACATACTATTGATTTTACATGCCGGGCCTTACTAGGTGTGCGGAGATAATGGCTTAAGTTTAAGTTTGAAATAAAAGTCAAGTATTATGGTGCAATTGTGTTTTAAACAGAAACATTGATTTCGAACGTTCAATACTGTTGTTTTTATATATCGGGCCTTTCTGCTTGTGTGGTAATAAAACATAAAGTGTTTTCGTGAGAAATTTCATAAAAATCGGTCCAGCCGTTTTCTAGTCCATGGGGAACTCTGTCTCTCTCTCTCTCTCACTCACAAAGTTCCTTTTATATAATTGTATAATATATATATATATATATATATATATATATATATATATATATATATATATATATATATATATATATATATATATAAAATAAAAATTACAATTAAATTTATCAAAATGATCCAAGATGGTAAAATTAAAGTATATTATAAATATTAAAGAAATAATAATAATAATAATAATAATAATAATAATAATAATATATATATATATTATATATATATTATATATTATATATATTATATATATATTATATATATATTATATATATATAAATATATATATATAAATATATATATATATATATATATATATATATATATATATATATATATATATATATTTATATATATATATATAATCGAGTTGGTGATGTTCGGTATTATTCATTCACTGAATTGGTTTTCAAATCAGAATTTTGAGGATATGACGGCCTAATTAGTGTGAAATCGTTTCCACACATGATAGAATCATCTGGATACACATTTAAATAACCCATCTTCAGACCGGAACCCGAACACAATAAACCCATTGGTACATTAAACATTGGTATCGAATGCAGGTCCGTAGAGTCTTCCTGCCGATTTACCGGGCATAGCTATCAAATTGATAGTTCATTGATGTTAGGTCAAGCAATCTTAATGGTCAAGTTTGTAGTTCGTTGATTGGTTGTGCAAGCGTATCTGACCATTAACCTCCTCGCTGAAAATGAGAGAACGGAGAGTGGCCAAATCTGGGAACAAAGCGAAACGGCTTCGGTTCCGCGAAACACCAAATGGGCGATGCAAACAGTGACAGGGTCTCCCGGGTCGGCAGGATGACAAAAAAAAAAAAAAAAAAAAAAAAAAAGAAGAAAAAAAGGAAAATAAAAAGGCTAAACGTATTTTCGTCGTCCGACCGTCCCCTAATTCCTTGTTGTCGCCATTTTGTAAATGGCTCCCCCGGCACATGTGTGATGAAAGAATGTCAAAGTGGAAGGTAGTATTAAGTTAATCGGTCTGGGAAAGGTCACAAATCGTTGCTAGTTGTTTTGCTGGCCGGCCATTGATATGATTAGCAACAAGCGCAGGGCGCTCTTTCAAACGCATGCGCACTTTGCACACGTATTTGTTTGGTGGTGGTTGAGAGGGAAAAGGGGTCTCCATTTATGCGACAAACCATTACCCGTGATTTAAGAGTTCTCATGAGTTTTATGGCTCCTTATTCAAAATAGTATAGCAAATCGGATACACAGCTCTGAATTTTTGAGATGAGGATTGATTATTCGTATTATTTGGATTCTTCGGACTACTGTTCTCATCTTAAGTGTTATTTTCACAACATTTCATTCGATGTAACCTCCGACTTTCTTCGGGTGTATCTTGTCGAACTCGGGAATCTTTCACTCAAATTCGGGAATCTGCATGAAATTTCAAGCAGAATCCTTCATTTAATTCACGACTACACTTGATCTCGTTCCGTCAGCCTTGACTGGATAGAAGTCTTAAGTAATTCGCAGTTGTATTTTGGCTGTCGCCCACACTGAGAATTGAACCTTCAACCGCCAGAAGAGTGTAACTTTTACAACTGAAATTTTTCAAGTACTTTATCCACTCAATCAATTAGTTGTTAAAGTTATAAACTTCATAAGCTATGCGCAATTTGGTGGGTAAATTTAAAATTACAGCGTAATAAGCTGATTTTTTTTAAAACATAACTCAATCCCAAAACTTTGGAGAAAGCAATGCCAACAGCCAAATCAATTAGGTAAAAAAAAGTACCATACGAATTCATATTATTTTTTTTTACTTATCTATCTATACGTAACCGATTTTTATTATCGTTTTATCGCAGATAAGACGTCTTGGAATTTTCGAGACATTTTATAAAGGGGACACAGAAAAATTCTTGGACATTAGTTTAACAACCATACAAACACATACACACGCAGAAGCAGCGCTAGCGACTCCCATTTCCGTTTCAAAATTACGACAGGAATCTCGTAGACTACTCTTCATATACTAGCAAGGTCCGTGGAAATTTCATGGAATGAGAAATATATTTAATCAGCCAATATATTTTTGGAAAGCTTATACTTTTCTGGATAACGCAAAAAAAAAAAAAAAAAAGATTTTCGGACAAAAAAAAGCAAACAAACAAAAAAACAAGAAACACACACAAAAAATAACAAAGAGATAATTAATAGTTCTAATAGTTCAAATAATACCAAAGATCCTCATGAAAAAAGTGAAAGGTTAAATCGGCCGAAACGTAGTGAAACGAACAGTCAAAATGAGAATAGTAGTCCGAATAATGCAAATAATAGGAATATCATGTTCATCGATATGCATTGCTTAAAAATTTGAAATACTATTTTTATTAGAATATTATTTATATACTAGCAGGCTGCCCGCCATACATGACGTCACACATGACGTCATAGCAGATGACGTCGTGTGACATCATCTGCTATGACGTCATACATTACGCCACAGTGACATCCTGCAATCAGTAAAAATCCTCTCATTTTCTCCCAGCGGTTGTATTTGGAAATGTCGCGAACGGCTACACGAGATTAACATCAGAGGTGTTCCGTTATAGAAGCGTTGATTTTATTTGAATAAAATATAATATGCATCAAGTGCTCTTGAAAGCCAAATTACAACGCAATTTTACGAAAATAAAGAAATACTTTACTTGCTTGAAATTTATAATTTAAATATATTTCGGAGTACAAACTCCATCTTCAGTATTTTGTTTGTTTCTTTTTTTACTTCTTTCTTGCCATGTTGTAAAATTGGCTAAAGAAAAGTCTGTAGTAAAGATCCACGCGTATCTCGCCTTACTAACGCACCGTTTCCGACATTTCAAAATACAACCACTGAGAGGCAACTCGCGGATCTTTATTACTGACTTTTCTTTATCCAACTTTACAGCATGACAAGAAGAAGAAGATAAGAAGAAGAAGAAGAAGAAGAAGAAGAAGAAAATGAAACAAAATACTGAGGATGGAGTTTGTACTCCGAAATATATTTCAATTATAAATATGAAACAAGTAAAGTTTATTTTCGTAAAATTGCGTTGTAATTTGGCTTTCAAGCGTACTTGATGCGTATTTTATTTCAAATTAAAACAACGCTTCTATAACAGAACACACACCCGACATATACATATATATTTTTTCTTTATAAGTTTTAGGTTCGGTTTCGATTCAAGCCGATGCACCTAATCATATATATATATATATATATATATATATATATATATATATATATATATATATATATATATATATTGAATTCACAAGAAATTTATAAAAATCGATAGAAAATTGACTCTATAATAATATATACGAAATCTGAATTTATCAAAATATCACATTTAAGCGTAATTTTTCGACCGGGTTACGCTGGGCGTCCCTGATAGCTTAGATAAATGCTTTTGCAGTGTTAAAAAAAGAGCTACAATAATATACAGACGTCTCCATTTACACTGAACGTCCACAGAATGCCAACATCAGTATATTACATATATACGAGTCTGTTGTGGAATTTCCACAGGTTCCACTAGTAAGTACTAAAATAGCATTTACATTCGACTGCCATGCTTACGTTGAAGTAGCATTTTCATTTTTTCTATAACGCGTACGTTTAAAATAGCGTTTTCATTGGTAATCACACCTAGGTTTGGAATAATCCAAACCTAAGTTTGATAAACCAACGAAAACGTATAGTATGTTTGTTGTTGGGCTGAGTATTTATTTCTCTCCCACGGCGAAAAGATACGACACAAGGTTCAGAAGGTAGAATAGAAGAGCCCCCCCCCTCCTTCTAGGATAAGCACTCAACAAATACCTGGGCTACCTCGTCGGTATTCCTCTGTAGTGGAACCCCAGTTGATAAGCAATAAACTAACCATTTCTTAAAGAGAGAAGGTAAAAATGGGGAGGGTGCACAGAACCAGCAACACGCCACAGTCAATAAGGATACAATTATTTCCGAAATGGCATAAACTCTGCTGATTTTAGTGCTGAAGGAAAGAATCACTCGGCTGGACTATTTGCGTTGGGCTGTCATTTGGTTTGGTCATGTTTAAGTTTGAAATAGTATTAAGTTAGTCTGTCATATTGAAGTTTAAAATCGCAATTTAGTTGGTTTATTAATGCTAAGGTTGTTCCTGTAGCCTAATCTGAAATAAGGTTTTTATTAATCTATCAGTGTTAATTTTGTTTCTAGAGTCTATCGCGCTTAAGTCGGAAATAGGAATTTCATCAAAACTGCTCACATAAAATGGACGCATGTTAAGAAAATTCAGTGTTTTTTTGTGTTCTTGCAAGCAATGATGTATGTTTTTTGTTGTTGCTAAGGAAATCGCCATTGGCTGCGTCTAATTCGTTTACAATTTGAAGAATGAAAATCTTGAAGGGAAATCGTATTTGGCTCGAAGAAATTGAGTCGACTAAACATTGAAGTTGAAAATTGAATTTGCAACGGAACAGTTGTTTGATCAGCGTGTGATGCGATATGGAAGAAATGGCGAGATGAAGAAAACAATAAAACGAAGATAGACAAATTATAATATAAACAAATATCGGTTGAAAAAAAAAAGAAAAGAAAAAAAAAGGAACAAACAAAGAAACAAATGAATGAACAGATTTGTTTTTGTTTTTACAAAAAGACCGAGAGACGGAGGAGGGGAAAAAAGATGGATCTAAACATTTTTTCAATTCAAGTATATATCAGTTTTCATTCTTTTTAGCTGCTAATATTAAGTGTCTTCATACCTTTTCAGAAGCAATTTCTATTATATATATATATATATATATATATATATATACATACATATATATATACACACATATATATACATACATACATATATATACATACATACATATATATACATACATATACATACATATATACACACATATTATATATATATATATATATATATATATATATATATATATCCCCAAAACAGTGTTTCATGGTAAACAACTGATGATCCCTTGAAAAATAAAAAAATTGGTATTATAGTAAATTCGAGGGAGTTGATGCAGTGATTGCAGGTGATTAAATGACTTAATGACTAGATGGTTTTTTAACGAATGATAAAAAGTAATTTTTTGTATAGTTTTAAAGGTTAAAAACTTCAAAGACTATATATATATATATATATATATATATATATATATATATATATATATATATATATATATATATATATATATATATATATATATTAGTGATCGGACGATTCCAATATTTTTCCCGATTCCGATACAATTATCGATTCCGATTTTTTATAAATCTCTAAATATTTAACTTTAAAATTGTTATTTTTCCCAGTTACAGTAAAAACACCTGTTAAATGTGCAGATATTTTATCAAGCGTAAAAAACAAAACTTGTGGGGGATTATCTGTAGATGTTAGCTTTAATGGCAGTTAAAAACCAATAATATTATTTCATTATTACTACCAGCATCATGTATCAACATAAATGTTATTAGCAAATATATATTATGTATCGATTTTCAGTATTTACTTTAACAGTGTCCAATATGTGTGTAGAGTTAGATATTAAGTTATGAAAATATATTCATGACAGTTAAGCTACACAGAAACTTTAGCGATTCCTACCCGTAGAGAATCTCCAACAGATTATATTTTTACATCATATAAGGTGAGATATTCAGTTTCATTCCCAAAACAATTAAGCGACCATTATCAATATTGGGAAAAAGCTGCTACGAAGTACTGTGAGGAATTTGGACTATATTTAGTTTAATATCGTTTCAATGCAAAAAAGGGTTACATAGGAGAAAAGAAGATAAACCTTTCGTAAAAAAATAATATACTTCCGGTTTAGTGAAATGCTAATTCTAGGTATTATACATCATTTTATAACTTTTTTTTCGGTTTCTTTGGAGTGTTATAAAATGGCATAAAATAAGATCCAAGCCCAATTCAAAAATCAAATATTAATTTGTACTATTGGTTTTTAATTTGATTCTTTAATTTTCAGAATGAATTTTATGATGTAAATTCCTTAACAACAGTGATAAAAATTATTGTAATATCTGTATATGCGTTCATAAAACTTTTACATAGAACGCATATTTATAGTCGCATTTATAATTTATAAAGACACAATATTTGAATTATATCGAGTGGTGTGCGTGTATATATATATATATATATATATATATATATATATATATATATATATTACACACTTATCCTTGTACTCCTCACCTGGTCGCTGCCACACATACTTAAGGCCATCAGAACCAAACAAATTAAATTTCGTCTCATCAGACCATAGGACATGGTTCCAGTAATCTATGGTCTTTGTTGACATGTCTTCAGCAAAATGTTTACGGGCTTTATTGTGTATTGCCTTCCGAACAGGCTTCCTCCTGGGGTGACAGCCATGCACACCAATTTGAGGAGTACAAAAATAAGTATGTCATGCCTACAGTCAAGCATGGTGGTGGGAATGTCATGACCTGAGGCTGTATTAGTGCTGCAAGTATTAGTTACATTTTATTGAGGGAAACACGAACTTCAATATGTACTGTCAAATACGGCAGCAGAACATGATCCTCTCCCCCCAGAACTGGGCCGCAGAGCAGCGTTCCAGCATGACAATGACCCAAAACACACATTCAAGATAACCACTGCTTTATTGAAGAGACTGAGGGTTAAGGTGATGGTCTGGCCAAGCAGACAAACCCAATAAACCATCTTGGGGAATCCTCAAGCAGAAGGTGGAGGTCCGCAAAGTCTACAATATCCGCCAGCTCCGCGACGTCGTAATTGAAGAGTGGAAGAGCATTCCTGTGGCTACATGTGAAGCCCTGGCAAACTCCATGCCCAGAAGAGTAAAGGCAGTTTGGATAATGATGGTGGCCAAACAAAACATTGAGAGTTGACATATTGTATGCTAATATTGACAACTTTTTATAAGGGGTGTACTCACTTTTATTGCCAGGGATTTAGCTTTTAATGGCTATATTTTGAGTTATTTTGAGGGGAAAATAAATTAACTCTGTTATATATGCTGCAGACAGACTACTTTTCATTGTGTTAAAAAATTATTTTTTCGGTGTTGTTCCATGAAGAGATATATTTAAATATTTGAAAAAAAGTGAGGGGTGTACTCACTTTTGTGATACACTGTAGATGTACATTTATATATATTACATATACATGATGATGATGATTGATGATTGCAACGTCTTGTCAGACGAGTGCCACTCCCTCAGGCACCTAAACTCCATGAACCCAAAAATGACTTAAAAAAATTTTTTTTTTTTTTTTTAGTCCTACCGGTGAATTCACACACTCAAGCAGGCATGACACTGAAGACGGTCATTGAGATCAATTATTACATGCTTCCAACATTTCAAGCCTCCATACGTCACAACTTTTCCATCGCCACAGGACCATTTTTATAGACAAATGCCTGAGGGAGTATCTATACACAGATGATGTTACAGAGTCTTAACTTTGTTCGACAGCTAAGTCTCTCTCTCTCTCTCGGTTCAAAATATTGAGATCCAGCAACAGGCAAAAGCAAGATAGTCAGCAACAAGTTAAACTGCAGACCAGCTTAATGTGGGTACTGGTCTCCCGCTTTATGTTTTTTTAAATCAGAGATTTGCTTCTCCTAGAAAGGTTGCCTTCACCACGGCTTACGGGAGCCCTCTCCACCCCAACACACACATACATACACACAAACACACACGTATACATACATAAATACATACATACATACATGATGATTGCGACGTCTTGTCAGACGAGTACCACTACCTCAGTCACTGAACGTCCATGTGCCCGAAGATGACTCTTCAGAGCTATTTCATTATAATACTTGCACTCCCTCAAACAGGCATGACTCTGATGTCGGTCATTGGTTTGGATGAAAACAACAGCAACGAAACCTGTATCATCGTGCACTTTCATCTGATTAACGAGATCTGCCTACATACATACATACATACATACATACATACATACATACATATCTTCAATTTACAAAACTAAAGAACAGACCGATATCCAATGACTAAACAGCTTGTATTTTAATGAAAACAAATCGAAACATCGCCAAGACACGGTTGCTTTGTATGAATAAAATATTAATATATATATATATATATATACATATATATATGTCTGTGCGTATGTGCGTGTATGTGTAAGTGTGTGTATATGTATATATTTTTTTAACTATACAAGTTGATATATAATTTAATAAATGACAAATTAAGAAGAAATATATTAATATAAATTGATAGTGTCTTCCACAGACATCAATGGCTTTCTGCTTGGGTTGTGGCTTACAAAAACATTGAAATCATTCGTCTATTTCAAGCGCATCCCTGTAAACTTTAAAGACATACACATACTAACACATACAAATACCATAAGTGTACAAAAGTGTACAACCACAAACATTATATATATCTATATCTATATCTATATCTATCTATCTATATATATATATATATATATATATATATATATATATATATATTATTTCCATATAATATATACCAATCCTTATTTAAGAAGCTCAATGTAATTACAGAGCAATATAGTAAATGAGTGACAAAAGTCTATATTCCAAAGTTCATGATGTTGATCATCTTATAATTTATTCCTTTAATTCAGTTTGCGTTTAACTCTCATTTGACCGTCAAGAATTGTAAATGTCAACTGAATTCTGAATTAAAGGAATGAATTATAAGATGGTTAACATCATAAACTTTGGAATCTAGACTTTTGTCATTTATTCACTATATATATATATATATATATATATATATATATATATATATATATATATATATATATATATATATATATATATATATCATGGGTGCCCGGCGTTGCTCGGGTATTTGGAGATGTATGTTGAGCAAAAAAAAAAAAAAAAGTGGTCAATTTTTTTAACTTTGACCCCTATTATGACCCCTTAAAATTAATTGTTTTGGGCTCACATCAAGTTATTAAGTTAGATCCATGTCCAATGAAAATTTCACGTGTTTAGACCGAAAATTGTCGGAGGAGTTTGGTAGAGTTCTCAAAGGTCAATTCGTTGAACTTTGACCCCTTACTCGCCAAATGTTTTGGCCGAAAACCAATCACATCGATTTTCCCAAATCTCAGTACCCTGTATATCAAATTTCGAGTCTGTAGACTAAAAACTAACAGAGTTATTGCGTAGAGAAATGTACACACACAGATACACAGATACACACACAGGCAGACACTTTCACTTTTATAGATATATAGATATATATATCCTGTCTTGAACTAGTTGCTTGTCTAGCCGCACTGATGAACATATGTATGTTATCTGCCGGTTCTGCTTACTACTGATGTAACCATTTGAAAACCGTATTTGTTGTTATGACCCAGAATTCAGTTCCAAAAGTGAGAAATGTGAACGGTTAACCTCGGGTCTGCTTAGGGTACATTATGTACAAGGGTATATTTTGAATACATACTTAAAGTACATTATTTTTATTTATATGTTATTTAAAAAACTGATATGTTTTTCATGACTTCCTTGACAATTCTAAATTACAATACTCTAGGGGGAAGCTTGTCTCGCCGACACCCCAACATCAGTTTAAGTATTGTGAGGGTGGCGCCAGGAGTGAGGGACCCAATTGGAGTTTTCAGGTCGTTTGTCTTCGGTTAGGATGACAAATTGCACTCCAGACAAACCACAGCAGTTTGCTTTTAAATAAATGCAGCAAATGAAACGAAATCATTTATTTTTATATTTTTGCTGTGTGCGCATGCGCACGCATACGTGCGTGTGATATCTGCGATTTGTTGTTACTTTCATATTTCGTATGATTTCGCTTACTTTGTTACGATTGTCCGTTCGCATTGCGTGTGATATCTGCATTGAAATGGAACATTCCTTTTTGCCACTTGACTGACCTCCAGCGGTGTTGTAATATCGCATGGCAAGACAGGGGGGGGGGGGGACAAAAAACAAAACAAAAACAAAACAAAACACAAATAAAAAACAAACAGACCCCCAACACAAAGGGTAATGGCGGACGGATAGAAACTAGATTAGATACAACAAGAAACAAAAGTAAATTCTATTTAGAGTCAAACAAAATGTGATCAAATATATGTAAAACGAAATCAAAATAACAAGAGGGATTCATAATGTGCCGCTCAATCTGCGCGTTTAACACTGAATATGATAGACCGACGAAAATGTTATTGAATTCTTAAGAGTGACAGACCATCCCGCAGAAATTTAAAATGAGATGCTGCGATTTAATTTGCGCGTTTAGCTTGTCTGATCGGCATTAAAAATTCCCCAAAGAACACAAACGACCTTAACTCGGAAATCAGATCTATCTGGAAGTACACAGTATTCAACCATTTCTTTAAAATAAAGTTACTATGTTTCTAAGCTGCTGAAAGTAGTCGAGACATACCCCAAAAGACCCACTAAAGCAGACACTTGTAGAGTATCTAACAACCACAATAAAGATAGTAATAATAACCATAATGATAGTAGTAGTAGTAGTAGTAATAATAATAACCTTGATTTCGTTTGATTAATGTCTTTCTGAAAAGAGATGGGATTCATTCTTAGTGGACGCTCCCTCGATCCTGGCTCCAAACCAGGAACTTTAAAGATTAAGGATATTACTAAGAATATTAATAGTACCTACAATAGCAGAGGTCTGAAGATAGCCTAACACAACAAAGATTCGTAGTTTTTCAAATGACCAGTAATAATAATAATAATAATAATAATAATAATAATAATAATAATAATAATAATAATAATAATAATAATAATAATAAAATGGCAAAATATCTAAGAACTAACCAGAAACGAAACTATACAGTAGGAACCTTAAAAAAACGGTATAAACACATGGGAGATTAGAACCAACTATACCTAAGCACAGGTCGACGAGACACAAGAAAACAACCGATGCAGACTCTGTAGACAAAGGGATGAAACACTAAATCACATAATTAATGTAATGCCACACAGATTATAAGAATATACATTACCAAATGTGGAAGAGTGCACTGAGAACTACGCAAACAACTGCATCTTGAATATCCAGACAAATGGTAAAAGCACAAACCGGCAGCAGTACTAGAAAGCAGAATCATAAAATCCTATGGAACATGAAGGTACTAACAAATAAACCCACCCAAACAAGGAGACCAGATGTCATAATAGTTAAGACAAAAAAATCTTGCCAGATCGTATATTTTGCCGTTCCAGCAGACCACGGAGTGAATATTAAGGAAACGGAGACACGAATCAAGTACACGGAATTGGCTAAAGAGCTGAAAGAATATAAAGGAAGCCAAGATGAAATTAATAATCATAGAAACACTAGAAACAATCGCGAAAATCTTCGAAACAAGAATGAGAGAAATTGGAATCGGGGATATGGCTGAACAGATGCAACAGATAGAAATAATGAAAACGGCTGAACTATTAAGGAAAACCTTTGAATACGGAGACTAATATACATGAGCTACAATCAGAAGCCGTCAGTACTGAAACTGCAACGGAAGGAAAACGGAAAGATGGAGGAACACTACTTGTAAACATTAAAAAAAAAACTGAAACTGTACAATCGTTAATTAACTCCTCCCCACAAAATTAGTGTGCCGATATCAACTGGCATCACACTAAGTAGTAGAAAAGGCTCAAGGAGAATGGAAATACAGAGGGGAGAAAGCACTAACCACACCCCCACTTGAGATTCAAGGAGGATGGAAAGACCAAGGAGAGAAAACATAAACAAGACTTCCGCTGGCTGAGTGTAAAGAGGACTGGGACTTTGGGGAAGCTTATGGCCATCCAAATACCGGTGAAGACAAGTGGTTGCCGCCAACGAGAAATCAATGATAAGCGACTGCTGTGATAACGCAAATTCTTTTACAAAGGTTGTTCTCATTCAGAGTCTAGGGAACACCACAAGTTGCAATCTTTGATTATGGCTTATGTAACTACTCTTAATGAGTATATAATGATATATTTCTCTTAGTCTTCGGCTGTCTGTCAATTTAATTTTTTCTCGTAAACTACTGGGCTGATCTTATATAGAGCTTTGTTATGACGAGATGCAGCAAACAGTTAGTGATGAATAAGGATTAATAGGGATTAGTAATCACCATACCACAATGCCTACAAAACACTTGAGACATTTAGAATTAATAACCTTACGTATAAAACCAGTAACAAAATTTTAAAATGATTAATGTAATACAATCTTATACTGCGACACCAATTCTGTTTGTAAAGGTTATTCCTGAAACTGTTCGACTCCGTTGTTTTGGCGTCTGGCTGACATTCTGAGCGCCTTTGTTAACCACTAGTTGAAATTATCTTCATTTCACGAGCTATTTTTGTTCATTTAGTTTTGTCACCTGAAGATTATTTGGCGAAGAATCGAAAACGTTCGTGATGCATATGAAACACAATTAAATATTTTAACTTTAACACAAAAGAGGTCATTAGTCAAGATGAAAAAAAAATGGAGTAATAATTAAGCAAAAGAAAAAAAAAATATTTTTAACAAAGTTTTCTTAAATGTAATCGATGCCTCCGTTCAGTCTCAAGAGACAAATGATATCCACTGTAAGGGTAGTTGTCCGTGTAATTGTGAGGCAATGGTTGCACTATCCCCAAACACACCTCTCCTTAATCGGCACTGCTTGAGTCCAGTGGTAAGGAAAAGTGCTAGATGAATGGAAACAGTGCTGAGATAAGCGGAGAACACATACAGCACCTGGAATTCCCAAATTCACTCATTTTAATACTGGCCAGCTTCAACGTTGCTTAACTTCGGTGATTTGATAGATACCGGTCTGTCAATGTGATAATGCCGTATGAAATGAAATAATACTGTATATATCACACAAAATATATACATACGTACATTTTCTCTTGCATGTTTGTTTCAGTCCACACTGGATAACGTTCTGGTTTTATAAGGCCATCCATTATAGCAAATATGTGATTTACCATGCACAGTGGATGATGTAATAAAATAATGACGTCATCCATCAAATCAGAGGCGGAGATAGAGAGGTAATGATCTTTTATTTCTCTTTCACGTTTTAGCTAGACGTATCATTACCCGTTTACAGGTCATCTAGAGTGATCTGGTATATATATATATATATATATATATATATATATATATATATATATATATATATAATAGATACACACTCACACATATGTAAACTAGTGAGAACGGTTTGGGAGCGTGTATATATGAAAACATATATATATATATATATATATATATATATATATATATATATATATATATATATATATATATACAATCAGTGTTGCCATAGATAAAATGTTTTCCAAAAAGACATTACCTAAAAATAAACATTATATAAACATATCTGAAGAGAGCTGAACAAGGCTTGAATCGCGTTATAAAAATATTTTAAAATATTAAAAAAAATTAAAATATTAAAAAATTATAAAAGTCTGAAAAACCTACAATTGTTGATGGCTACACTCTTATATATATATATATATATATATATATATATATATATATATATATATATATATATATATATATATATATATATATATAAGGTAGCAATAAACATCATATATATGATAAACACTATAAAGGCCTTATATATGTCAATAACTATCGTTCTGGAAACGAGGCCATCGTCAACAGATTCACTAATCCTATGTGATACTACCGCCGGCACATCAGGTGTTGATCTCTCACAATGTAAACCATGTTGCTTGATGCTGAATAGGTTATTTTTGCCTTGTTTGTGATAATGTTATTGTCTTATGGCTACACTCTTTTGAATATACATTTTTTTCTCTCGCTGAAACTACACAACATACTTTATATATATATATATATATATATATATATATATATACTTTTTATTTTTATTACATTATCTTTCTGCTGTTAAGTTACATTATTATTTCAACTACCCAGCCGTTTTTTTGGCCGTCTGTAGCTTCCTCAGACTTTTACAGTTTCTGTAAAAGTCTGAGGAAACTACAGACGCCCCCCCCAAAAAAAAACGGCCTGGTAGCACAAACAATAATGTAACTTAACAGAAAGATACGGTAATAAAAAATAAAACGCATATTTGCTCTACAACAGTATTGAGCACTTTCTTCGGTTTTTATTAATTACCATTTCTACTGAACTATATATATATATATGTATATATATATATATATATATATATATATATATATATATATATATATATATATTATTTGTTTTTGCGATACGTTTTGAATGAATTCAATTAATTACGAAAGTGCATATTTTTTTTACCTAAATGCGAGTTGGGAAAATTTTCCGTTTAACCAATTTAGTACCCACATATGGGGAGCGGCATGTCATGAAAATATATATGGCAATTAAGTTTAATTGCCATATATATTTTCATAACTTACTACCTAACTCTACCTATGTATTAAGCACTATTGAAGTAAATATTGATAAATTTATGCATAAAATTATATCTTCGTATTCATGAATTTATATGATTAAATGAAATAATCACACAAAGGAAGGGGGTTTCTCAAGACGAGAACCGTTGATTTCATTTGGAGCCAAGTGGGGATTTAGGCGTTAGTGATGAAAAAATAGAAGTTTGGTTTTAGTTGCATTAAAGTTAAGTAGCAATTTTTTTTCCCCATTGTACACTATTCCCCAGGCCAGAGGAGAGAAAATTAGAAAGATTCTGCTAGTCGTCGGCCTTTGAAGTGTTGCCATAGATAGTAGTATTATCTGCGTATATGTCGACGATTGATCTCAGAATGTGATTTGGGAGATCGCTGATGAAACCATAGAAGAGAGTTGGGTCCAGGATGGATCCCGGAGTTACGCCAACGTTTATACGAATACTTTAATAAACCTATCGGAGAGAAAGAGTTTGATGGTTGGGAAAATATTTCTAGCAGTTCCGTGGCTGGAAATCTTGTAAAATAGACCTACTCTGAAAAGAGACCACCGTCAACAGATTCGCTGATATTGTGTTTTATTACCGTCAGCACATCAGCTGTTGATCTCTCAGAACAGAAACCAATTGCTTGATGTTGACTTAGGTTATTTTTACTCTCACCCCCTCTCTCTCTCCCTCTCTCTCTCTCTCTCTCTCTCTCTCTCTCTCTCTCTCTATATATATATATATATATATATATATATATATATATATATATATATATATATATATATTGGAGGGAGGTAGAAAGAATGTAAGAGTGAGAAAGACTGTTTTCGATTGATCAAATGTACTGTTACAAATGAGACTAACAATCAACCAAGCATTAAATCAAACAGAAAAAATAGACAAAATCGAAAACTAATTAGAAGACTAAAGAGTTAATAACAAACCAAATCAATGGTTAGAACGCAGACATTTTTTTTTCGCGGGATAATTACGACAGACAGAGAGACAAGCGAAGAGCGCAAGACTTGTCATTCTCAAAGGGATCAACATTAGCGAGGTCGCACAAGAAACGGAGACAAGTCAGAGCTAGTGATTGGCCAATGGGGGTGATTTGCAATATGGTGATCATCAAAGAAATAGTCTTAAGAGGGGACGTAGACGTAGTTTGGTGGGGTGGTTGGACAAGGTGGGGAGACGTGTTGTACAGAGGAGTGCGGTTATTTTAATCCCGAAGGAGAGTGGGTCGGATAGAAATATGGTGCGTATGGGATGATTAGTCACTAATGTAATACGCATACACATGCATACACAAATACAAAAAACTCACACACCACACTCTTATATACAAACAAAGTGAAGAGCGCAAAAACGAAACGTGCATGGGTTGGATCATAATGTGGGTGTATGTTTGAGTGAAAGAGAGAGGGAGAAAAAGAGAGAGAGAGACGAAACTGTATAACACAGACACACACACACACACACACACAAACATACACTCACACACGCACGTATATCGCTTTCGTTTACATTCTCTCAGTCTGGGTGTCTCCATATCTCTCTTTCTCTAACACACACACACACACACACACACACACACACACACACACACACACACACACACACACACACACACACACAATCGCAAGCAGAGAAAAAAAAAACGGTTGCACACTATTAAAAAAAAAAGAGCCAAAGAAATTGAGAAAGATAGAGTAGGAGATTTAAAAAAAAAAAAAGGAAAATGAGATTTCTATGCAGGTATATGCATATTTATTCGTACACACCGTATCGTTTATATGGAAGACAACCAGACAAAATAAAAAAAGCAACCTAAGCAAAATTCATCGCAAAGCAGCAAAATGGAAGCTGGCCTGCCAGCAGAAAACTACATATACAAATGTAGGAAGATTTGGTCATATTTTATTAAGTGTAAAAATATAGGTTCTTTTGTCAAAAAAAATTTTAACCATAGAATAGTATTATAATCTCTAAAAAAAAAACTGCTAATTTCCATGTAGGTTAATCCCATAGCGACAAAGATATGAACATTTCAATATTCAGTTTTGCTACCAGCATATATATATATATATATATATATATATATATATATATATATATATATATATATATATATATATTACCTTTTTTGGCAATTTTTATAGTTCCAAATCTCAGAATTTGACAAATTTAGGCTTGTTGGAAAGGTAATGACCTGAATTGTGTAATGGGCTATGGGATCGTTAATTCATTACCCACACAGCAGCAGCCGCACAGGGCAATGGTGAGAAGCCTTGACTGTCATTTGGGCAGTCGGGTTTCGATACTGGCTTGTGGCAGTTGCCTGTATAGCCGCACTGATGAGCTGTAGTACAGCGAAACAGTACTGTGTGTGGATGGCTATATATATATATATATATATATATATATATATATATATATATATATCTGTGGAAACATATTTAATTCCCTTATAATATATATTAATCCTTATTTAAGAAGCAACAATCAATCCATCAAAAGGAAATAAAGTGTGTTTTGACATGATTAAAATCCGAAAATTGGAAGAGAAGCTGTAAATACCTTTAATATGTTTTCATTACGTCATTTTGAATTTTAGAAAAAAATAATTTGACGGATTGATTGTTGCTATTTCTTCTGGTGAGTTAAGGGCATAATAGATTCACTAATTGATATAATAATTAAGTGATTGATTTTGTGCTACGAAACATATACTGTCAAGAATTTTAAATGTCAACTGAATTAAAGGAATAAATTATAAGATGGTCAACATCATGAACTTTGGAATATATAGAGTTTTTTTCTTTCATTCATTATATATATGCATACACATACATGTTTGTACATTTACACACATGAATGTAAACATGTGCATATATCATATATATACACATATGCATATTCACATACACACGCATATATATATATATATATATATATATATATATATATATATATATATTTATATATATATTTACCGTACTTTGGGGTAATTGCGCCAAATCCGGGGGTAATTGCGCCAACTAAAAAAAGTGCTCTTTCTATACGTGGTTGCCAAAAGTGTCCTTTTAGCTAGGTGGTGTAACCACCGCAAAGTACGGAGAATATATATATATATATATATATATATATATATATATATATATATATATATAATGTATGAAATATTTATATATATATATATATATATATATATATATATATATAAATATTTCATACAAAGATTAAAAAATAGCAGTAGGTTATATCAAACAGAGGTTTCTATATTTTAGTAGCAGAAATTCTAAATATTCAAACACACATTAATTACAATTCCACAGGGATCGAACCTACGGCAACCTAGTTGAAAATCGACGATTTTAATCACTTTACTAGGTAGCAAACGCTCTCAGCCAAAATTATCTCAATAGTATTTTATAAAAACATAGTAAACTACCTGAAACTACTCTTTTTTTACAGATCATTTGGCATTGCGCTAATAGTAGCTGCTGATATCACTTACAACAGTGCTCAATTAAAAAAGGAGGCTTACGTTGTCTTCCATAGATTTACTGTTTCGCTGTATCACAGCTTAGTGGTACGGTTAGACTGGCACCCGCTTTTAGCAAGCTTCTTTCTTAGAACTGCACGCCTGTGGAACTCTGTTCCGTCTGCCTGCTTCCCACCGGACTACAACTTGAATGTCTTCAAGTCCAACGTTAACAAATTCCTAATGAATCACCCCCTTAAGTAAACACTTCATCAAATCTCCACACTAACGTAATGTACTTGCAATAACCCTTATCCCTGAGTGGCTTCCGGGCCTTGATAAGTGGTGATCACTGTGTAAAAAAAAAAAAAAAAAAAAGAACTGTGACACCAGGGTCGAAAAGTGGGATTGAGAAGTCAGCGGTCCAGAGGACGGGGCACTCTCAACTGCAAAAAGTGCCTTGGCAGCTCCGTCGGCACTCCCCGGTGAGGAAGCCTCATGCGATTAGCAATAAATTAACCACTTTCTCAAAGAAAGAGGACAAAGCCTGGAAGGGTTGACCCTCTAGAAGTGCACAGAATTAAATTCCTACTGCAAAACCCACAGGAACCAGGTCGTTAAAGGAATGGTCTAATCTCTGTTGATTTTCGGGGCCCAAGCTAAAAATCCCTAGCCATCAACTCCAGCATGGATGCGTGTAGTTTGTACTTCCTCGTTTTATGGAAGGCATAATTCTAAAAGAAATATACTCTGTTATCAAACCGATGACACCGTCTTCATCTGGTGATGTGCGTGCATTTGTTCGTTTGGCTTTTCAAAATTCAACCATTTTTGAAAGAGTCGAACAAAAAGAAAGCAAAGCAAAGCAAAGCAACATTTTTAGTGAGTTATGCACGTGTGCGTATGCGTGCTTGTGTATCTGTAAGTTGTGTGCGTCTGTGTGTAGAGATGCGTATATGTATGTTTGTGCATGTCTGTGTGTGTATGTTTGTGTACGTGTATGTGTATGTGTTCATAGTGCGCGTTCAATTAATCTCACCCCCTCTCCCGATACCCGCCATGCTCCCCTTTCCTCTCTGTGTAATAAGATACGCATCATTTCCTTTTAATTCGATGCAATAATTAATACCGCTGTTATAATCCTATGAAAATTGATTTGATCGTAGATCATTAAACATCGCTCTGCGGTTGGTTAAAATATTTACGTGGAACAAAAAGAATATGCTTCGTTAGTTTATAAAGCTACTAGCGTACTGGCGTCATTCGAGAATCTTTACTTTCACATTTGCTCCCCACCACGCGCCACCATTTTTTTTTCTATGACGTTATATATGAAGGCTTCACATATGGCAACATCTTATATGACGTCATCACATGGTGTCATCGTATATGACATCGTCGTCATGTGACGTCATATATGGCGTATACTGCGTATACACCCTACAAGTAAACCTCGACAAGAAAAAAAGAATATATGGAGCTTTGGTTTGTAGTCTGTAATAATCAAAGTGGAAGGGGGAATCAACTTTACTTTGTTATATATATATATATATATATATATATATATATATATATATATATATATATATATATATATATATATATTATTTTCACAAAACCAAGACAACAAAAGTTGGATTGATAGAAACAAGTAGTATATTTTCATTGTTGGTTACAAGTGTTTCGCGACCATTCGGACAATTTCAAACCTTATATCGTTTAAAATATTCACAAGAACGGCCTCTCATTAGACGTATGGCAAAAAAAAAAAACAAAAAAAACAACACTTTTTTTAATGAACAATATGGAATCCATCTCCCTTTTAAGAAAAACTATGCGATAAAAAGATTTACCTACATTTCTTCCTCCAAAGGTTTTTTCCGTTTTCTGTTAGTTAAGGACTCTTTTTTTTATCTGCTACCATGAAGTGTAAGAAAGTGTACGTTTTTGAAGGATTTTTTATTTATTTGTTTACATATTACGATACTGATATCCGAGAAGACTCGACATGGAAGAATATTGCGTTATCATCATTCCTCCTTCAAGGTAACATAAAAAATTCGTTTCTCGGAATCTGAATCAACTTGATCTTGCACAAAAAGGAAGTTTCATAGCTTTTCAGACTGAGCTTTATAACAATAATCATTATATCTATAAAAGTGAGAATGTGCGTGTGAGGACACTTTCCAACCTATATACTCAACCAATTTTTGATCTACAGACTTGAAATTTAGTATATAGGTTATTCAGACATGTAGACAACTTCTTAATCCGGAAAAGAATCTCATTAAAAAAAATTGGTATGTGGGAGGCGCGGGATTTTTCTTTTTTTGCTGTTTCACGATTGCGCATGCGTGATTAGTTCATATTATAGATTTCTTGTGTTAAGTATATGTCGGTTGAAAACAATTTTAAAGTGCGTATCATGCTGGTCGAATGGTTGTCGTAGTTGGCTCGTTGTCTTTAAGTTTTGGTTTTGATCTCAGCTCAGGTATTTTTTTTTTTTTTTTTTTACTTACAAGAAGTGGACTGTTTAGAAAAAAAACATACTACTTGCTTGTACATGTCTCAGTTTCTGTATGAATTAAAATATAATATTTATGCGTATTTATCGACCGGGCAACGCCGGACGTCCTGCTAGTAAATTATATATACATATATATTCACGAAAGAAAGGAGAGATTAAAAGAGGGAAGGTACAGAGAGAGAGAGAGAGAGAGAGGGAGAGAGATAGAGAGATAGGGATAAGGGACTGTGAATATGAAGGAGGAATAATTTAGAAGGAGATGATGCGTTACCATCGATTACCAACTGCTTCGGTGACTCACACCCGATCATCAATTCGACCTTCTTCCACCCGCATTTTTCTTTCCTGTCCCCTATCAATTCTCTACATGATCCGCCTTCCCTCACTCGGAACTCACTGCTACTTGTATATCCCTCATTGGCCACCCTACACCACCTCCTCACCACCCTGAAAGTGTTCGATCCTTCCAGGCACCTAAGCATTATCCCTGGTTTGAATCCTTATTTTTCACTCATCTCACCGTAATTCACTGCCCCCTCCCGTCTTCGATCACCCCCCAGTCCTCCGCATACGTCCGTCCATCCGTCCTCGCACCATCATTCTCTTTTTAAGTCCTTTCGTGGAAGGGATATTTGCGAATTCATTAGGCAGTGTGGTAGCCGTCTCTTGGAGCAGACCCCCGTCAGGGCTGATTGAAGGTTCCCTCTGATGGGGAAGGCGATTGAAATTGCATTCAGCCGATGCTTTTCTCCATGTAATTCTTTTTTTTTTCTTTTCTTTTCTATATATTTGGTTTGTTTTGTTTTTATTTATTTTTTTTTTGTTGGCGCCTTTTTCCTTTAATTCCCTCGTCTCTCCCTTTCCCCCATTTTATTTGTATAACTTTCAATCAAATATAAAACGAAATTATTAGAAGCCGGATTTAAGAGATCAAATCCCGAGCGTTCATTTTTTTTTAATACACTGTGGCGCGCATGCACACACACAAAGAGAGAGAGAGAGAGAGAGAGAGAGAGAGAGAGAGAGAGAGAGAGAGAGAGAGAGAGAGATTGAATCTCTACTGGCGAGATTTTGAATACCCATAAGAGAGAGTTTGAATATTGACTAGACACTATCCTCGTTTATCTTCGATTTCTCTGTCAAGAGACCATGATATGAGAATATTATACCCTATAAGTAAACCTTGATTAAATAATCAAAAGAACACACACACACACACACACACACACACACATATATATATATATATATATATATATATATATATATATATATATATATATATATATATATTAAAATAAAAAATGATAAAAGTCTGAAAAACCCAGAATTGTTGATGGCTACACTCTTTTAAATATACATTTTTTCTGTCGTTGGAACTACACAACCATCATTTATATATATATATATATATATATATATATATATATATATATATATATATATATATATATATATATATATATATATATATATATATGCTCTTTGTGTAAACAAATTGAGCTTAGGTATTTGGACAATGGCAAAACATTGTTAGTTCACTGCCAGCATAGTAGGAGCCGTATAGCGCAACGTTTAGAAGTTCCGACTGTCGTTTAGTCGTTTAGGCGGTTGGGTTTCGATCCTTGCTTGAGGTAGTTGATTGTCTAGCCGCCCTGATGAACTGTGAAATAGCGAAACAGTGCTGTGTTTGGATGACTATGTAAAGAAAAAAATTTAAAACTGTAAGTTGAAATTTACAATCCAATTTATTGTTCGACTGAATACTTCAAAAAAGCAATTTACAAAGTTCTTATTCCGCGGGGTTTCAAAGAATACTATTCTTGCTTTTCTTCTCATCATGAGACAGAAAGAAATCAGCAAATTATATTTGTAGCAATGCTAGAATTTGCTGGTTGCAGCATTAAATGAAAGTGCAATTTATTATAGGCATAAATTGCCAAAATGATAAGCTCCACTCTCTATTATTTGTGTATTGGGCTTTTTTATTTGGTTGTGATTAAAATATCTAGAGATAAATACTTGGTATTGATATTAGATCGAAGTTTACCATTGCTTACATCAAGTAAACGTTGCATCTCCTTTGATTTCACTATTTTATATATATATATATATATATATATATATATATATATATATATATATATATATAGGGTGTCCACAAAGTCTGACTACATTATGTAGCCAGGTATAAGTCTAATACTATAATGTAAAGCCTAATATACTGATACAAATAATGTTATAAATTTATTTGTCTCAACTCTACAATAGCTCTGCTTGATCTTCAGGTTCACTCATTGAGCTGATTTGAATACCTGCAATACTTGAGTATTGAATGTCATATTTCGATTTCAGCTTCAATGGCATTGAAGCTGGTTTTGTTTATTGTCCATTTATTTTCTACTCAAGTCTGTATGTTTCCCTAATGAAGATAGTTTAAATACCCACATAAGAGAATTTGAACGTCAACTAGACACCAATCTCGTGTGTCTTCGGTCTCTTTGCACAAGGGTTTGCCAAGATACGATGACATGAGAGCGCTTCACTAAATCCTGACCAAATATTAAAAACAACATTGTATTGGTTAAAAACTGACTCATATGGGAAATGGTCCACCTCTTCCTAGTGATCTAACTTCAAGTAACTGTACTAAGCTAAATACGCCAGATGAATTCTTGCCCGGCAATCCGGACTAACCAAGAAAAGACCGCATAAAAAATGAAGTATAACGTACAATCAATCGAGGAGATGAAAACTAACATTTGTTACTATAAGTCAATATTGAAAAGTGTATTTTATTTTTTGTTATAAATTTAAATATTTCGTTTTCATTCGTAAACAGACATGTTTTCTTATCCTCATTGTTGAGATATAATAACGACGTCACCGTCGCCGAAGACACTCGATTAGTCCCGGTATTTTTTTTAAATCTCCGAAGAATTTTAATGAACAATGGCATGCGTGCTTACTGTTTTTGCGTTTTGAATTTGTTTGAATCTTGTGTCATGGAACTTAAGTAAAAATTATTACTAGCGTCCATTGGAGAAATTCCATGGTGTATTCTATAAGCATTTAATACGTATAATCTGTTAATAATATTTCTTTACTAAAATAATACATGCCAATACTATTAAGATGAAATGGCTCTTTTGTCTTCCGTAAAATAGTGTCAGCAACTATTCATACGATACATAAAACAAAGAATTTCTTATTGTTTATTTAATATTTATTTATGTATTTAAAATTTATTTAAAATTTATTTTTTTATTTTAAATTTATTTATGTATTAAAATTTATTTATTTGTTAAAAATTTATTTATATATTTAAAATTTATTTATTTAAAATTTATTTATTTATTTAAGATTGATTTGTAATTTATTTATTTGAAATCTATTTACAATTTATGTATCTAGTTAATATTAATTAATTTATTCCAAATTTATTAATTTATTCCAAAATATTCAAAATTTATTTATTTATTTAAAATTTATTTTTATTTAAAATTTATTTATTTAAAATTTATTTATTTATTTAAGTTTGATTTGTAATTTATTTATTTAAAATCTATTTAAACTTTATATATTTATTAAAAACATTATTAATTTATTCGAAATTTATTAATTTATTCCAAAATATTCCAAATTTATTTATTTTATTTATTTAAAGTTTATTTATTTGTTTAAATTTTATTGATTTAAGCATTTGTAATTTATATATTTATTTAAAATTTATTCATGTATTTAAAGTTTATTTATTTAAATTTTATTTATTTGTTAAAAATTTTAACCATTTTATTCTTTTGGAAATCAAAAATATTTTTCTTCTTATCACCAGAGAAATAATTATCAGTTAAATATTATTCAAATCAATAAAACGAATTTCACTTTTAAAAAATGCAATTAGGCTTTACTGTTTTAGTTGACGGGAAGACACTTTAAATTTTATAAAAATTCAGTAAAATGAATAAAGTCGAAATTTACGTTAATCACCAATCATTATATTTGCTGATGAGATCGTTTTTTATTTTTATTTATTTATTATTATTATTTTTTTTTTTTTTACAAAGAAGTCACCACTTATCAAGGCCAGGAGGTAATTCGAAGATAAGGGTTAATGGGTATACATAAGTAGTGGAAATTTTGTAAATTGGATTACTTAGGGGGATGGTTCACACAGAACTTGTTTACGTTGGACTTGAAGACAATCAAATTGTAGTAAGCTGGAAAGCAGGCAAACGGAAGAGAGTTCCAGAGGCGTGCAGGTTTAGGCACAGATAAAGAGTGTGGGAAATTATTGATAGTGGCTTTGCATAGATGAGTGGTTTTACGAGGGGGGACCATAGATTGAAGCTCAGACGAGCACTTGCCATGAAAATAACGATAAATAAATAATAACGTCAGGTTCGCAACGTCTCTTCTGTGGGAAAGAGGTTGCACGGAAACGAAAATGACATTTCCCACTAAGCTACGAAGTCTGTTTTGTACTCGCTCAAGGCAGGATAAGCTGCTTCTAGCAACTCCTGCCCAGATGTGGCAACAGTACTCCATCATTGGCCGTAATATGTGTGCAAGGTGATAACGTAGAAACATGAAATGCCTAAGCATATTATATAGATTAGACATATTTAAATCCATACCCTCCAATTATTATAATTGTGTAGGGTTTGTCTCCTTGCTGCTTCGGTTGCTTGGGGACACAAATAGAAAGTACTAGTCAATAAACAGTTCTTGACAATCAGCCCGACAGATAATGGGCCATTTACGTGGCCCAGCACCCGTCGGACTGCGGTACGTCACCGTGGTATTATCTTGTCTGTCCACCCTCCCAAGCTATGCCACCCGATTTTCGGGTGGGGCAAGTTTATTGCTTGTTGCCTGAGACGCCCTTACCAGGGAATCATGACGAGGATGGCAAGGACATTTTTGCTTGGCCAGAGTGCCCCTCCTTTAGAGACACTGGCTTGACATCCTGACTTTCCGACCTTTTGTCACATTTTGCTGAGGTGGGCAGCATGTCAATATCAACTTTAAGTCATTTGATCTAATCATTTTATTTTGTCATATTTCTTTTTCATAACATATATGAATTTAAATAGTAAAACGAATCTAAGTATTTCTAATGACGTAAACTCTGGAATTTATCGAATCCTTTCATCCTTACACAATTACTGAAATTTATTCAAGCAGTTTGAAAGCTCGAATCTCGGGTAGAATAACAGCTTTGAAATAGTAAAATTCAAAAATAAATCTTTACATTAGAATAGTCAAACATAATGTATTATTTTTACTGAAACCAGAAGTATTAAATTGCAAAGTCATGCAATATACTAGCGTGAACATCGTAAAACTTGAAAAACTAGCTTTATAATAATGAAAAAACAAACAAACAAACAAACATTACTAACCTACAATATGCTACCTTTCAACTAACGACACTCAAAAAGTTAACTTTAAAATACTAATATTAAAACAATATACTAACTTAACTACTAACATTATACTAAAACTTAATGAAACTCGAAAAAATAACTTTAAAATAATGAATTAAAAATACTAACCTACAATATACTACCTTACAAAAAAAAAAAAAAAGAATACTAATATTCCAACGTTCAAACTTACTAAAATGGTAACTTTACAGTCCAAAACTTTATACAAGTAATATATTAGTTTAAATAGTAATTTTAAACAGTCAAACACTATATTAACTTTTAAATTATGAAACTCGAAAACATAACTTTCGAATAGTGAAACAAAAAACAAAAAAACAAAAAACAAACTAACATAGCTTTACAATAATGATAACAAAGTAACCAAATTGAAAATAATCTAACATGTTCTACCAGCATCATAATAATTAAACATACCAATCATTGCCTTCAATAAGTTTCCAGGCTTTTTGGGATAGACACTTTTATAGATAATACACACATGAAATTCTAGTCCCCTTCGAAGTAATCTCCTCCAGTTACAATGCATTTGTACCTTCCAACAACTTCTGGAAGGCCCCATGAAAGTCCTCTTGTATAATAACCCTCGTCACAGCCTCTTTCATCTCCTCAATTGCCTCATAGCAACAACCTCTAAGGTATTCCCTGAGCTTAGAGAATAACCAAAAGTCACAGGGAGCAAGGTCTGAACTGTATAAAAGGTTCACATATTGGTCAAATAGTTTGTAACAAGGATGGAGTTGTGGATTGGTGCATTCGCGTAAATCTTCCGCATCTTCAGTTCCTCGTAAATAATTGTGTGTACAGTTCCCACACTGACATCAAAACTGCGCACGCGACGGTCCTTATCCATGAACGTTTATATTTAGCCAATCAATTCTGCTGCTCCGACTTCCTTTCTCTTCCTACACATCTCATAATCCCTCACAGACTCTATGCCTTCCATAAATCTATGCCACTCATAAAACCGATGGTCGATTCATGTAAGATGGTCCAAAAACAGTCTAAAGCATTCTATACGTTTCTGTGGCATTTTTTTCCAAGTTTAAAAAAGACTTTTTTGCATATCGTTCTCCTAAATTGTCCTCACGCTCAGATTGCATTTTTGAAATTCACCAACTGTGACAAGCAGGCTTTAGTAGAGTGTATTCTAATTCATACTGTAGCTGTTCATGTGACGCTGATATTCCAATTTCTGCTGTAGCTGTACATTTTTACCTGATAAGCATTGGTCGGTCATCTGATAAGATGTATAGCAATAACTTACTGGATTTTCAAGAGTCTACGACAATTTTAAATGTCTGTACAAAAATAGTTTGGAAACTTATTGAAGACACTTTGCATATCTGTTTTTATGCTTTTATGTTTCGCTATCTTAGATTAGATCAGATTGCGAACTAATGACATGACCATTCTTCGGACAGTTTTCGTGGCCTTACTACTTCAGTGTTGGCTCATGACAAATTGGAAACGGGTGTTTTATTTGGGACACTATGAATAGAAGATTGCTGTACAGGGTCAACAGGCCCTCTCTGTGTGTGTTTTTTTAATTTTCAGATGTATAATCTTTTACCACGGCTAAGGAACTTCACCTTACTCTCTGTTAGCGAACCTTCTAGAATATCCGATCGAAACTAACAACCGCTTCATCTTGCCCAACTGAGACATTATACATGCCCACTTATCTAAATACATACAGCACCACAGCACCTAATATTTCCAAATTGTCACCCATCTGGTACTAACCAGATTCAACATTGCTTAAGGTCTGTGATGTGGCAAGAACCGGTGTGTCAACGTGATTATGTCGTGTACAGGGTGGAACGATAAAGGTGTCGCCCAAAAAGCAAACGCCACTACAGCTTTATTTTAAAACTTTCATTGAAAAAAAATCAATTAAGGTAACTTGATTATGTAGTAAAGCTGACATTTATTCAATGTAGCTGCCTTCAGCCTCTATCACCCTCTCGATACGGGTCTGGAACTGGGAGCATAGCTTTTCCACAAGCGCCGGCGGGAGCTCGGCGAATACTCTACGGATGGTGATGATCAGGCTGACTTTGGTGTTGTGGAAGGTCATGTTGGTGATGTTCTCGACGTATGACCAAACGAAGTAGTCCAGTGGGTTCAGGCTTGGGGATAAGGGGGTCAGTGAGAGGAGGGTACAAAGTCATAGCACTCCTTCTGAAGCCAAGCCTGGGTCTCTTTGGACTTGTGAGCCGATGCCAAATCCTGCTGCCACACCCAGAGTCTGCCAGCGACTACCTCATTGCATTAGGGGATCATCACACTCTTCAGCAGATTTAGGTACACTTTGGTGTTGATTTACAAATCGACTTCGAAGATGTGAGGTGGCATGATGTGGCCCTTACTTGAAACCACATCAAAGACCATAACCGTGGCCGGAAACTTTGTTTTCATCACCTTGCGCACGTTCCTGTTATTCGTGGCAATCCAGCAATGTATTTTGAGGGTGCGGGCAATGGTCTTGTTTTCATAACTTGGAGCTGTAGAGAGCACGAGTTGTACAATAGCGCATCTCCGATCTCGCTCATTGAACATTGTGTCATTTTAAGACTTGATAGAAGGCCTTTATGGCTCTTGTGATTTGTGCACAACTGACCGATTAGTAGATGGTTTGCAAAAAAAAAAAAAAAAAATCAACCTGTTTTCATCTAACAGAAATGGAATCATGTCTTCTTTGCTAGGGCGACAATTTTATCGTTCCACTCTTTATGCTCTCGAGCTAATAAAACAAACATTGAATTCAAATTAAAACTTATTTTGAAAAGATGGAGAAACAAAACATTTATTGTCAATTTTCGTCTGAAAATATTTCATACAAAACTAAGGAGCAAATATCAATTTCCGCGCATTTGGGGCGTTGAACCCACCCCTCTTTCACTTCATGTGTGTGCACGTAAGTAGCTCGCCACTGTAGACGTCCGTCCCTGCTGCATTTACGAATAGAAAGGACAGACATCAACGCGCAATAAATTCAATAAACAGCGCGACAGGACAGTAAATCGTTGTGTTATCCCCCCCCCCTTTAAAAAATAACTGGGTGATAATAATATGTGAAATGCTTTAAGAATAAACTAATAGAAATTTGAAAACAAAACAATACGTGGGGAGGTGGGAAAGCATATAAACTAATCAGCAAATAAATAAAATAAAAACAAAATGATAACACTGACAAGAAGGATGCATTAGTGTATTTTTTCAACTTTTATTATTATTATTATTATTATTGTTATTGTTATTATTATTATTATTATTATTATTATTATTATTATTATTATTATTATTATTATTATTGTTATTGCAGTAAAAAGCAACAAAAGTGGCGGTTTCGTTTGATCTCATGTGAAACGGAGCGGATTATTTGTCAACATTTTATTTTAAAAGAGAAAATTACCCTTATTCATTATTTTCGCTTCGTACTATTTGTTCTTTTTTTAATGTAGTTTTTTATTTTAAAAATGAAATACAAATAACTAGTGAATTTTCGAAATAACAAAAAAGCTGTTACATTAAAAATTAAAAAAAAATTAAAAACAAAATGTCATTCTCCTTTATTTTTCTCGATTCCTTTCGCGTGAACAACTCTTAGTTCAACTAAATGTATTGTGTTTGGAAATTTTACTTTTAATTCTAATAATAATAATAATAATAATAATAATAATAATAATAATAATAATAATAATAATAATAATAGCCAGAGAGCTGAAAGGGATATGGAAGATGAAGAAAATCAAAATAATACCTATAATAGTAGGAGCACTAGGAACATTCCCGAAAAACTTTGAAAAAAGAATGGGAGAAATTGGAATCAAAGGAATGACTGGAAATATACATCGAACAACAATCATGAAGACAGCTGAAATATTAAAAAAAAAAATTGAATGTGGAAACTAACACACAAGAGCAACACGTGCGGGCCAGACAAACTGCTGCAACGGCAGAACATGAAACACTACATGGAACCAAGTACACTGAAACCGCGTATCTATAACTAACCCTACCCCTATTGCCACATCACTGCCCCCTCCCAAAAAGAGCGAGGCTAAGTAACCACGTAGAGCCAAGGAGGAAGGAAAGACCGATGAACTGACCAGACCTCAGCCGAATAAGTGCGAAGAGAACTGGGAACTTGGGGAGGCTTATTGCCACTCAAATCTCAGCAAAGGCCAACGAGAAATCAATGGCAAGCAGCTGTTGCGATAATGCAAATTTATTTGCAAATGTTATCGAAAGAGGTGGAGAGTACTGGAAACCTTGGGAGACTTGTTGTCACTCAGCTTCCAGGGAAACCACAAGCTGTTTTCAAGGAAAGATCTCTGAGGACCATTGTGAAAGCTCCTTGTGAGCCAATAATAATAATAATAATAATAATAATAATAATAATAATAATAATAATAATAATAATAATAATAATAGTTATAAAAACAAAGAAAGAATACATTTCAGTTTAATTAAATTAATTGTAATTTTTATATATATATTTTGAAAATATCGAGCCATATTTTGTAAAAATGTATTTCAATCGATTTCATTGACTACTAAATTCATTGTGATTTATACCCGCCATATTTTTTCTTAAAAAACAAAATCTCTGAATAAAAGAGGAAATGTATTTTTTCATGTTCTCCTATCTTTTATGGTAATCCATAAAATTTAATCACATTTCTTTTATTTACTGCATGTATTTATCCACTGTTGGTCGGATTATGAGGTAAAATAGTTATTTTGTTATTTTTCTATGCATTATGCATGTTTGAGAGAGGCAGGTAATCAAAACAACGGACGTTCTAATCTTCTAATCAATCAAAATCTGAGAAACAACACGTGTGTCTGTAGAATTTAGATCCTCAAAGAATACATGGTGGCTTGAGGCTCGACCAGAGATGTATCTTGGATCGAGCCTCAAGTCGCCATGTGGTTGTATACCGAAAACAACGCTACATTTAAAATTGAAACAAGAGCAAGCGTTATGTGTTGATTCATATGTCATCTGATATGGGAAAGGTTCATTATTCCAGCGTCTTCAAGACGAGTAAGAACTAACGGTAAGGAGCGGCGACAAAATAGACTCGACTAAAGGGTAGCACGCCTGAAGTTTTATTGATATCACCGCTCGCGAACGTGGACTGGCGTTAACAGCCAGTTTAAAGAATTGGCATACGTTTAATTTATTATGTCTAGCATGTTTAAAGTATACTGTTTATTGTACCTTGTTATTGCGTTAATTGTATATGTTCAAACTCTAACCCACACACACAACACATTTATATGGCCAGTATTTATCTTGTCATTATTTAGTGCCGATACTGTTTCTACATAGAATACTTCACTATATAAATATTAGGTTGGTGCTAAAATAATGTCGTTTTTTGATGTTTAACTTCAAGTCCAAAAAACAACATTATTTTAGCATATATATATGTATATATATATGATACTTTTATATGCATACTTTTTAATAGTATACTATGGTTTATTGACTGAATTACCACCCCTTTCTTTAAAGATCAAAAACTTTTAGAAATATAGTTTATAGTAATGGGACGATTCCATTATTTTTACCGATTTCGATACAATTATCGATTCTGTAATAAATTCCCGATTCCGATAAAATTCCCGATTCCGATACAGATTCTTTACAAATCTCTAAATATTTAACTATAAAATTGGTATTTTGTCCCGATTACTGTAAAAACGCATCTTAAACGTAAAACACATGTTATAGTATGCAAGTTACCTCCCTTGGATGTAGCTTCATTGCCGAATGCCTTTAGAATAATATACAATCATTGTTATAATATGCGAGTGACCTCCCTTGGGTGTAGCTTCGTTGTCTAATACCATTAGATTAATATACAATCATGTGAGGGGGAAATCTATAGATTTTAGTTTTACTCGAAGTTTACAACCAGCAAAATATTTATTATTTTATTATTACTACCAACAATTAAAATTTTTCTTGAGCCAAAATCAAATCAGAAAAAAATAATTAAAGGAATCGTTTTGACATCGAAAAATAGGCACAAATTTTTCCGATTCCGATATTGATTCCGATACCCCAGAAAATTACGTTTTTTTTTTCGATTTCTCGATTCCAAGCCCGATTAATCGTTTTTTAACAAAAAAAAAAAAAAAAAAAAAAAAATGGCGGCATATATACATCAACCTTCTCTTCTAGGTAAAGTGTTTTATTTCTAGAATGATCTATAAATAATTTATAATAAGTAATGCTTTTTTTTTTTAGTTGACTCTTAATCACTTTCCTTTTCCACCTTTGGTCCTTTTCGAAAGAAACTATATTTTTCTTGTGGATTTATATGGGTTTCTGATGAGCTGTTTTTTTTTTAATTTATACCATTCAACGAAACATGCGTAAGACGTACCATAACATTTAATAAAATAACATAAATGTTATATAAATATTCGTGTTAGAAATCCCGGCACAGTTTTTCATAGTAAACAACTGGTGATCCCTATGATAACATTAGGACCTGTGTAAATTCTTGGAAGCAAACTGACTGAATTACAAGCAAAATAGTTTTCAAACGAAGGACTGGCGACTAGAAGTGTGTGTATATATATATATATATATATATATATATATATATATATATATATATATATATATATATATATATATTTACCAGTGGTGAAAAAACCGGCCTAGAGTGCTCAATGTGTAGCCAGAGCAGTATATAGGAAATTTATTACTGCGAGTCCAGAATGAGTTTACATATAATTTCAGCTAGAGGAAGATCCTCAAAGAGAGGAAATATCCAACTAGCATCGTCAGAATCGGGAATTTTATAAATTTTGTAAACTTCCAGTAAACCTAAAATCTATAGATTTCCCCCTCACAAGTGTGTGTTTTACGTTTAAGACGTGTTTTTACAGTAATCAGGACAAAATACCAATTTTATAGTTAACTATTTAGAGATTTGTAAAGAATCTGTATCGGAATCTATGAATTCTGACGATGCTAGTTGGATATTTCCTCTCTTTGAGGATCTTCCTCTAGCTGAAACAATATGTAAACTCATTCTGGACTCACAGTAATAAATTTCCTATATATATATATATATATATATATATATATATATATATATATATATATAATAAAATTCAATATATATATATATATAGATAGATATAATAAAATTATAAATGTATACATAATATATAATAAAATTATGAATATATTATATATATAATATATATAATTGTCTGTCTGTCTGTCTGTCTGTCTGTCTGTCTCTCTCTCTCTCTCTATATATATATATATATATATATATATATATACATATCGATACAAGTATACGGCGATTAGCCATCCGTACCGGCATTTTCTTGGCCAAAATTCGTTGGATACAATCTTTTACTTATCGATTAGACTATCGATCAAGAAAATAAGCACATGTTTTAGTGTCAAAGTTCATAAACTTTCGCTGATACCATTATCAATTGATAGTTTTACCATTAAAATGACGAAAAGAGCTGTGTCTATTGTTTTTATGACAACCACTATCGCATTCTCATATCGTCTAAACAAATACTTTACAAATGCAATAAAGTAAGAAACCAATACAAAACAAAGCAAAAAACAACAAAAAAAAAAACACTAAACACAAAAGCAAATCTATTACAGAGGAAAACAGAATGGTGGCTTGTCTAAATATGAATATTCATAAATGTCTTCCTTTGTTTTTTTTTTCTTCCTTTCTTTTTTTTTTCTTCTCCTGTTTACATTTCCGGTGGTTTTTTTTTTCATTCTTTCTCCCCTTTTTTTCCTGTCTCTCGGCGTGCTTTTTGCCTCTCACACGTACCCACGTGAAGAGAGAGGTTCACGCACCGTCATTTTATGTCTCCATTGTTTGTTATTTGCTAAATTCATGCAAAAAAAAAAAAAAAACGACATCATCTTGAGCAAAGCTCGTGTGATGTTTCTCTGATTATAGAGAGCCAAAGGTCACGCCCCTATCCGACTGGTTCTTCAAATTAAAGACCCCCGAAAACGTCTCCGCTCGCTATTTGTTTTAAAGCCGCTTTTAATGGCTTTAAATAAAAATCATTCAAATCAAATATTCGATAAATAAACAACGCGGAATATTGGAACGCAAAGACGACGAGAGGATGTCTGCGAAGACAAATGGGAGTTTGGTGGCAGGTAAGATGGCTGGGACATATATGTGTACGCTCGTATGTATTTAGACGTGTCTTGTGATCAGAAAAGCAAGGCATAAACTTGTATGTATGTGTGTGTGTGTGTGTGTGTGTGTGTGTGTGTGTGTGTGTCTGTTTCTGTGTGTAGTATGGTTTAAAAATCTATATTAAAATCAAGCTACATTGCATGGAATCGTCAATTCCATGCAATAGCCTGACACATCTTTACGAGGATGAAACGCGGCAAACATCATGCGCGAGTGAGGACACCTAGCAGAGTGTTCGGTTACGAAATATTTACAAATAAAAGTAAACTGTTTCTGTATATATGTGTTAGAAAAAACCATAATCACATCGGCATCGTCAGTTTAAAATTAAAACAAGGGGGATCTATAGTTAGTGGGACTTTCTTTAGCCTCTGTTTTTATCCGTCTTTTTTATCGGGGAGCAAGATATAAGCGGAGACTAAACTCTCTAACATAGGCGACCAGATATTGATCCCCTTTGTTTTGGATTTGAAATTAAATGTAAGGATGTTGTTTTATCTTCAGTAACACACACACACACGCACACACACACACACACATATATTAAATCAAGTTATTAACTTAGATCCATGTCCAATGAACTTATATCAAAAATTTCAATTGTTTATACCCAAAATGGCGGAGGAGTTTGGTAGAGTTCTCAAAGGTCAAATCGTTGAATTTTGACACTTTAACAGTCAAATTTCTGGGCGAAAATATATCAGACAGATTTTCCCAAATCTCAGTACCTGTATATCAAATTTCGAGTCTGTAGACTGAAAATTGACAGAGTTATTGCGTAGGGAAATGTACACAGACAGACAGTCACTTTCACTTTTATAGATATATAGATTATCTCTGACCTATCCATTTTTGCCTATCTACCTAGCTATCTCTATGATTAGATGGCTATTTATCTATCCATCTCTTTATCCTTTAAACTATCCATATATTTATCTATCTATAAATGTGTGAATACGGCTAGTATATATACATACATATATACATACATATACATACACACACATACATACACACATTATATATATATATATATATATAACATATGAAACAGCGAAACAGTACTGTATGTGGATGACTCTATATATATATATATATATATATATATATATATATATATATATATATATATCTCAAAACGCTGGCCATTAACACCTAAAACTGGGAAGAACTTGCTCAAGATCGTGACCTATGGCGCTCCACCATCAGGTCAAAACTGTAGCATGGGGAGAGAAAGAGTTTAAAAACAAGCAAGAGCTCAGAAAACAACAAAGGGGGCAAGAAATATCATCAAATGAGCCTACCTTCAACTGTGACAGATGCAGTCGCCTACGCCACTTAAAGATAGGCTTAATCAGCCATCAAAAAAGCTGTAGACCAACCTAGAGCGCAATTGGATATGGTTGCTCCGCAACTGCCAGCCATCATTATATATATATATATATATATATATATATATATATATATATATATATATATATATATATATATATATATATATATATATATATATATATATACTAGCTAAACACTCGGCGATGCTCGGTCGTAAAATACGTTTAAACATGTTATTTTAATTTATGCAGATTGCATATGTATTATTATAGAATCAATTCTCTGTTGATTATTATATATTACGAGGAATAATTTTCCCGGTTGACTGATTCGTAAAAAAAAAAATATATATATATAAAATAAATATAATAAAAAAAAAATTATAATTGTGTTCATCCAATTCCATCTGTGTTTGTTTACAATCTCACGTCAGCTGATATTTGGACTTGACGATGAATGCCCTGGAAAAGTGATTAATGTTTAATTTTACTATATACAAACAAAGAAATGATTTGCGTACCTTTTCTTTTATCGTAAATTGAACTCATATATAAGAAAAAATTAAAATAAAATAGTGAGGTCCACCTGGGCTTGAACAGAGGGGTCATTTGATCTGTAGTCGAATGCTCCACCACTGAGCCATATACCCACATGTCAGCCATTCTGTTCTTTAAGAAAAAAGGATTTGCTAAGAGTTTATTATCGCCCTTTGCCGGCGTAACGTAAAATATTCCCCTGTAAAAATTATTCATCTTTTATCTATAAGAAAGAAAGACTACTTTTAAGGTCGGAGTTTTTCCATTT
>NC_136490.1:115754019-115761519 GCF_053919585.1 Euprymna scolopes | reverse complement strand
GAGAATTGTAGATGGCGTTTGTTTCTGCGGGTACGGCGGCGAGAGTGTGTTGACGAGTATGGACATGCAGAGAGAGAGAGAGAGAGAGAGAGAGAGAGAGAGAGAGAGAGAGAGAGAGAGAGATGGAGAACAAGAGAGAAAGAGAAAGAGAGACAGAGGGGGAGAATGGAGAACAAAAGAGAAAGAGAATGAGTGAGCGAGAGAGAGAAAGAGAGAGAGAGAGAGAGAGAGAGGGAGAGGGGGGCGATGGTTGAAGTGTCTTTTAAGAGGTATGTAGGGAGGTGTGATTGTGGAGTTTCACTTAGTTTTCCGACGGCACGGACGTTTTATGATCGAACCAATCTATGATCAAAGAAAAGAGTCGGGTAGGCAAGGTTCATGATTCTCCCAGTAATTCTGCGCAAGTCTCCTCACAAAACGAACCACCCCACACAAAAATAAATAAATAAATAAATAAAATAAAATAAACATAACAAATAAACAGATAAAATAAAAAATGAACAAGTATAAAAGTGAATGAAAAGAAGTCACACTAAAAAATAATGAATCAAATAAAACATAAGTTAAAAAAAAAGTTAAATAAACAAACATAAAATCGATTTATAAAAAATACTGACGTTTGTCCGTCCGAATTCGAGACGTTCTTTTCTCCCAAACCAACCAAAAAACAGAACCTTCTCTGCAAAAATGTATTATAGTGGTAGGGTAAATGACGTTAGTATTTACTACATTCCTAACGATGGAAGATGTGACAAAAGGTCGGAAGGTAGGTAAAATCAAACCAGCTACCCAAAAGAGACTCTAGACTTTAAAATTATTTGGGCAAACCCGTCGGCATTCCTTGAAAGAAGGCGCATGTATTGAATTTTAAATAAACGTCCATGCATTATACTTACTTCTCATATTCATGAATTGTATAAGTAATATTTCAAAAATAAATCGTATTTTAAAATAGGGAGTTACTTTTTTTGGTTGTTAAGGTGTCAAAGTTCAACGATTTGACCTTTGAGAACTCTACTAAACTCCTCCGACAATTTTGGGTCTAATTTTAGATATATGTTCCTTGAACATGGATCTAACTTAATAACTTGATTTGAACCCCAAACAATAAATGTTAAGGGGTCATAATAGGGTTCAAACTTTAAAAAATTGACCTTTTTTTTTTTTTTTGCTCAACATACACCTCAAATATCCGGGCAACGCCGGGCTGAAATGCCAAAATGAAAGTTAGCACTTGTCATTTTTTTTTTCAAAAACCGCAAATTTAAGCTAAATTAATTGTAACTGTTTAAAGAACCTATGCCTCATTTGATTCGCTTTTTATTTCTCTATAATTTTAATTGCTCATCTTCGATTTTTAATTGAAGTTTCCTAGTGTTCACGTCAATTAAAAAAGATTAACTTCAAATCGAGAAGGCAAAAAGAAACTCCGCACAATGGAAAATTGTTATTTAAATGTAACTTCAGAATATTGATGCAACACAAATACAACCGGAACACAATGAACTAGTTAATATTTAGTAGAGTAGCCCTTCTGCAATTTGACAGCCTGCAAATTTTCGGGCATTCTTTTGAATTAGTCTGCAGCAATACTCCAGTGAAAGGGCATCCTACTTCTCTTTAATTTTTGTCGAAACTTCTTCCAGGTTTGAAATTTTATCATTGCGTAGTTTGTCATTAGTGTAATGCCATACGTTTTTGATAGGATTTAGGTCTGGAGATTGTGAAGGCCAATCCAAACACGGAATATCATGCTCTTCAAGGAACCTCTTGACCATTCCAGCTGTGTGAATGGGAGGATTATCCTACGTGAAGATGAGATTATCATCCAAATTCCGACCAAAGTAGGGTAGAAATGCCCAGTCAACAAATTAATGTACTTGGTCGAATGACCCTGGATCATTTGCACTAATAACTCCCCACACCAAAACCTAAACCTTCACCACTTTGCAGCGTTGAAATTGAGCACCTAGAATTAAATTATTCGTTCTTCCTTCGCCGGACGTAATGCCTACCATCAGAACTTCCTAGCCTATTGAACTTGCTTTCGTCGCTAAAAATCACTTTCGACCAATATGAAGACTAATGATCTTCATTGCATCTGACGAAATCCAGACGGCGCTTTCTGTTCTTTACGGAAATCATTGGCTTGCGTCTTGGAACGCAGTTTCGAAAATTAAATTTGAATTCACTGTTGTTGAATTTGGGGAGCCGTTTCAAATCTGTTTCTGAAGCTGCGGATCTTGATAGCATTGTCTTCCCTGAAAGAAGTAACTCTATGACGATCAGCTTTAGGGCTATCACGATCACTGCCGATGTTTTAGTACTTTTACAGTCAGTCATATCGTTTTTCATCTCATTTTAATCTGCGGCTGATTTTTCGATGTGATAAATCAGAAAGGTGGAGATTAATTAGCTCCTGACGATCACCAGAAGAGACTCGAAGTATATGGACAAAATGTTACATTGTATAACCTAGGGACATTAACAATTACGAATAGAGATGCTAAAAGGTGGATGTTTTAAGATCATTTATTGCTGCAGATTTCTCTTTGCCTTCTCGATGTGAAGGTCATTTTTAAAATGGTGTGAACACTAGGACACTTCAATTAAAAGTCAAATATGATCAGGAAAAATTAAAGAGAAATAAAAGGCGAATCAAATGAGGTGTAGGTTGTTGAAATAGTTACATCAATTTACCTTAAATATGCGGGGGCTTTTTAATGCAAAGTGCGGACTTTTTGGGGGCGGCACTGTATATAAATATATATATATATATACATGTACACACACGCACAAACACACACACACACACACACACATATATATATACCCATATATATACATACATACATGTATATATATATACATATATACATATATATACATACATGTATATATACATACATATATATATACATACATGTATATACATACATACATATATATATACATACATGTATATACATACATACATACATACATATACATATATATATATATACATACATGTATATACATACATACATATATATATACATATATATACATACATACATACATAAGGTTAGTGTAGTTTGCTGAAAGCGTTGTCTAGTGTGTATATAAAGGAAATTTTAGAATGCACATGTGCAACGGATCGACACAAACTGATTTAATTAAGACATACGATAACGTATAACGGCAGAACGAGCTATACAGATTCATCCTTTATTAATAGAATGTATTTTTTATATGTTTAATTTGCGCCAGTGTGATATGAGGAAAATTCCGTATTTTATGATATTCCGGGAAAAAGCTCTTTTTCAGATATGTGTTCGACATTAGTTTAAATGTGTATATGGAATACTTGTAAACTTGTTGAGTTTTACGGTAATTAAAATATACCTGGAATTAATTAAATTTTTTTTTATAATTTATTGCTAATCTTGAGTCCTAATGCGGAAGAGTCAGGTAAATATTTCATCTATTTTATTTAATCGTTAGTATGGAGTTCAAGATAAAAATATAATTAAGTGAATGTGGAGGAGTATAAGAAAGTTATAGCGATACAAGAAATAGAGTGTTAAAATGATGGACAAACAAAAGAGGATCTTGCACAGTTATATCCTTTTATTTTTCAGATCAATCCCAAATACAAATCAGTAAAATTGATTTACTTTTTGATATATCCGGGGGTTGAAAATCTTTGATATTTCGAGAATAAATATCTTTTTCACAAAGAAAGAGACAAAAATATTAAAAAACAATACGAAACATAGCGTAAAAATGGAACCGGAAAGTTGAGCTGCCAAGCAGAAATAGGAGTAATAGCTATGACATTACTGACACCAATGATTGTGATGATAATTAGTTTTCTGTTGATTTTCGAGTAAGTTGTTTGTGCTTTTGAAGGAGCGACGTTTTATATAAGACGCTCGTAACGATTGCATTTTATTCCTTGATCAACTCCATTCAAAGTAAATGCAACGCGTAGTGGTGACCGGTATCATTCTAGTTGATGAAGTGCAAATGGTTGAACAAATAGAGAAAGGGGAATCGGCGAAGACGGACTGATTGTGTGTAGACGCCGGCGAAGTCGAAACAAACGAGAATGGATGAGGGAAATTAATAGAAACAGATCCGGTTTCACGGCTCATCAACTCTTATATAATGATTAGGGAAAAATGAGACGAGTTCATTTTGTTTTTTTTATCTGGAGAGAAAGATAGATAGATAGATAGATAGGTAAAGAGAGAGAGAGAGAGAGAGAGAGAGAGAGAGAGAGAGAGAGAGAGAGAGAGAGAGAAAATCAATGCAGGTACTTTGATTATGTAGTAGAGCTGACATCTATTCACTGTAGCCACCTTCGGCCTCAATCGCTGTCTCGATATCGGTCCAGAACTGGGAGCATGCCTTTTCCACAAGCGCCGGCAGGAGCTCGGCGAAAACCGGGTGGATGACGGCGATCATGCTGGCTTTGATGTTGTGGAAGGTCATGTTGGTGATGTTCTCGACTTATGGCCAAACAAAGTAGTCCAGCGGGTTCAGATCGGGGGAGGAGGGGGGTCAGTTAAAGAAGGGTACAAAGTTGTAACACTCTTTCTAAAACCAAGGCCTCTTTGAACTTTTAGGCCGGAGTCGAGTTCTGCTGCCACACCCAGGGTTTGTCAGCGGCCACCTGATTGCACCAGACTCTTCAGCACATCCAGTTATACTTTGATGTTAACTTTCAAGCCGACTTCGAAGATGTGAGGTGGCTTGATGTGGTCCTAAATTAAAATCACACCAAAGACCATAACTGTGGTCGGAAACTTTGTTTTCATCACCCTGGGCACGTCCCTGTTATTCGTGGCAATCCAGTGGTAGATTTTGAGGTTGCTGGCAATGGTCCTGTTGTTATAACTTGGATCGGTAGACAGCATGTTGTATAGCGGCGCATCTCCGATCTCGCTCGTTGAACATTGTGTTACTTTCAGATATGATACAAGGCTTCTATCGCTCTTGGGATTTGTGGTCAACTAGTAGATGGTCCACAACAGAAAAAAAGAAGGAAACCTGTTTTCATCAAACGGAAATGGAATCATGTCGTCTTTTATAAGGTTACAATTTTATCGTTCCACCCTGTTATATATATATATATATATTTTTTTTTACATAGGCGTCACCACTTATCAAGGCCGATAGGCCACTCAAGGATAAGGGTTAAAGAGTGTACAGTAGTCAAAAGGACAATATAGTAATCGATAGTAATTGAAGTTCGGTAAATTTGTTAACTTAAGTGGAACGGCTCATCAGAAACTTGTTCACGTTGGACTTGAAGACAACCATATTATAGACAGCTGGAAAGCAGGAAAACGGAAGACAATTCCACAGGCGTGCAGTTCTAAGAAAGAAGCTTTGATCATGGAATCTATGTTTAGGTTTAGGCACAGATAAAGAGTGGGGAGAATTATTGATAGTGTTTTCAGCTTGTCGATATATATATATATATATATATATATATATATATATATATATATATATATATTAGTGATGGGACGATTCTAAATTTTTCCCAATTTCGATTCTTTTAAAAATTTAGGGATAGAGTGGTTTTCTTTTAGATCACTGTAATCTATTTTTGTGAACGTAAAAAATACATTTCTGTTGGTGATCTGCACATTTAAATTTTGTTGGTAACTTAAAACCAATGCATATTTTTTATGTTTACTGGAAATAATAGAAAAACAAGTTTAAAACAAAAACAAACCAAATAAAAAAACAATTACAAGGAACAGTTTTCACGAATCCCAAACCGATCCAAATACTTAAAAAGTTCCAATTTTCTCGATTCCCGATTCCGATTCCAATTCAATGTCGTAACAAATACATAAGTGTTTAAATGCAGTACTTATCTAATAACTAAATGTCTTGGTTTCGATTCTGGCTGATTGCATCCAAGTCATATTTCTTTTGGGACTTTTGAAATATTTTTGAAACTATTGTTATATATTGGGTACAATATAATAATCAGTAGAGAATTAGCTCTATAATAATAAATAAGAAATGTGCATAAATAAAAGTATCATATTTAAGCAAATCTTATGTCTGGGTAACCTGCTAGTATATATATATATATATATATATATATATATATATATATATATGTATATATATATATATAGTCAGTTGTGTAAAGTACTGTTTCACAGGTCATCAGCGCGGCTAGACAAGCAACTACTTCAAGCCAGGAGCGAAAACCGACCGCCTAAATAACAGTCGAAGCGCTATTCGGCTGCTGCTATGCGAGCAGTGAATTAACAGTGTTTTAACACTGTCCAAATACCTAAGCTCAATGTGTTTACACAAAGAGCATCGCTTAATATGCTAATGGTAATTTGTATATCACTTTCCAATATGCTCAACGTAAGATAGGGAGCATGCATCTTATTTCATATATATATATATATATATATATATATACATAAATATATATATATAGATTATATATATATATACATTATATATATATACATATATATATATATATATATATATATATATATATATATATATATATATATATGAAATAAGATAGGTGATATTGATCGTCGGTGGTCCAGGATATGACCTTAAGCTATATCCAGTGGTGAGGCCCCAGCTTGCGGGCTTTAGGGAGTGTGGAGCCACCCTTTAATTGCCATTGCTCCCAGGTCCACACTGACCCGGAGTGGTACTATCTGTTAGGGTCCCAACTATGGGTTAAATAGAAACCGACTTCAAAGCAACAAACATATTCTATTAAAAGAATTTTCTTCAAAATCTTTGGATTCGGCATTAAACAACCTGAGAAGGGTTGATATGACGTTAAACAAAGCCAACCAACCAACCATTGATCGTCGGCGGTAAAAGCTTTCAGAAAATCCCCCTCCTCTCCGGATAAAAGGTGAACATTCAAATTTGCTTCAATATGCCAATTTCGCATCTGCCATCGCTTGATTAACAGGAGTTCACATTTTCCGATTGCTAACTTTCCGGTTCATAACATATTTTATAAACAACTGGAGACTCTTCCATCGAAAACTGATATTTTTATCTTCCTAACTCTCCTTGATGATTTTCTATTAGACGTTTTTATTCATCAACTTTACACGGTTATCTCCCATTTTTTATACTCTTCTATTTCTCCAATTTTCCGCCATTTTCATTTCTTCCGTTAAACACTTTTACTATTTTTTCCTCCCGTTTCAATTTTTTAGTTTATATTTTCTTCTTACTCACTACTTTACGGTATTATACTGTATGCTCCCATATTCCTTATAAAATGTATTTCATTCGATCATCTCTTCCAGGGATCTCCAAACTATGTCCCGCGGGCCAGATCCGGCCTGCCAAAGTCTTTAATCCACCCCGCTGAGCTCTTATGGAAAACGTAAGAATATCCAGGAAAATATAAAAAATTGGAGTGTGTAAAAATAGTTTGGTGGCTTTTCATTTTATTCAGAAAATTATTAAAACAAGATTTGAAGAACCAGTTTT
>NC_136490.1:115721519-115744019 GCF_053919585.1 Euprymna scolopes | reverse complement strand
GTTTGGTTTGGTTGTTTAGTTTCGAAAGTTTTTAGCTTTGCAGAACATCATTGAGTTTTGCAAAGGCCCAAAAAAATTATATGAATGCTTGGCGCATTTTCGGTCATGAAGCGTGCATCTTCCGATATCTGGTAGTACCAAGCTGTTTAAATGGGAAGTTGTACTCACGTAATTAATGATAAATACTTATTTATAAATTATCACTACACACACACACACACACGCACACACACACACACACACACGCATATATATATATTTTCCCCAAACCTCTGGTATTGATTCAAAATATTTTTCATCTGTTTTTGGAAATAAGGTACGATTATGAATATCTCCAGTATCAAATAATCCTTATACGCTGTGAAATTTATTTATGTATGAAAACTAAAGACGGGAGATATAACGTATGATAAATATTAGGAATCAAGTCTCCCCTTGCTGTTATTTCAGATCATTTGGAACCATAGCAGCAAGTTTTAATCTCCCCTACATCGAGGCCAGAGGTTTTGGGGAAATATCAGATATTTTATAATTCATATGCAAAACTAGGAAAACATATAACTATTAATGAAATTATGGTTATAAAAAAGTGCTAAAGATTAGGCTCTGGATGATGCATGCTCTCCCTGATGTGCGACCTTCAGGACAAATGTCACATAGCCCACTACACAATTAGGTCATTATCTTTCCAACGAGCCATCATTTGTTAAATTCTGATCAATACTCGCTGGGATTTGGAACTTATAAATTGCCAAAAAAGGTGGTATATATATATATACATACATATACATTTACATATATAAATTTATTTATATATGTATATATATATATATATATATATATATATATATATATATACTGGTAGCCAAATTGAATATTGAAATGCTCATATCTTTGGTTCTATGGGACGAAACTACATGAAAATTTTCTAATACTGTTTTATGGTTTAATTCTTTTCACAAGTGGTAAAAAAGAACCTATATTTCCAAACCAATAAAATGTGCCCAAATTTGCCTACATTTGTATATAGAGTCCTGCAGGTCAGTTTCAGTTTTTCTGCTTCGGTTGGTTCCCTTGTAGCCTCGCCAGGCCAATAATATACATATATCTATTTCTGGCTTAAGCACCTTACAGAACTAACTAGTCATTGCAGGAGTTGCTTCAGCAGACTATTGAGGGGTTGATTGGTTACTAAAAATGATATGATAGTGTGTACCACACGTGGCTTGATTTATATAACCTAGTAATCACAGAGACGATGTCTGTACATATAAAAATGCGGCAAACAACCATATTCTGCTGAGGGACGGCTACTGTGCAATGCGACACTTTGGAATGTGAAAATATCTCCTGTGGACAATCTGTAAAAAGTTGAATATCAAATGCAGCAGCAAGTGTTGAGAATATGTTTACCAGAAAGAACAGTCGGTAATAAGTCACACACCATCCACTATGACTATGCAATCCCTACAGCTAGGTACCTAGAAAACGGAGCTGTTAAACCTAACATAGTGATATGGGATGAGAAGGAGAAATAAGCAATCTTAGTAGAAATTAGTGTTTCAAATGATGCTGCGTTAAACAAAGCTGAGAGATGAATGATAGCGAAATACCAGGGTCTTATGCACGGCATGAGAATCTTAGGTAGATCTTCATCATTCCAATAATCATAAGAGTAACTAGACTCATAAAACAGAATTTCTAAACTTTCTAGCAAATATACCCGGTGAGCCAAGTACAAGAGAGATAAAAACAATTGCACTAAAAGAGACGTTTAGAATCTTAAAAAGACTTCTCGGTTGGAATATATGATATAGCGGTGGATGTCTTTCTCCCAGTGAGATGTCTTACCCCAAGCTTAAACAAAATGATAATAAATTAAAAAGATATAAACATCACACACACACACACACACACACACACACACACACACACACACACACACATATAATTATGTACTATAATGAAAATTAAATATCTACAGTCACTAGTGTTTCATCCTTTAGGGAATCATCAGTGCAGAGTGTCACAATTACCGTCGGTCGGGAGATTCGAACCAGGCAACGAAGTCATCTCTGACTCCATCTGACAGGACCAAATCCACTCAGCCACCGTTAACCGCGAGAAATATCGTTGAAATTTAAACATTTATTTTTTTAATGGTTTTAACATCTGTAAGAAATAATTAAGTATATAAGTGAATACGTTTGGAAGGCTAAAAACAACACATTTTTTATGCAAACAAATTTATTTGTTTAATTCAGATATTTCGATGATATACATCCATGTTAATGAAAGCCTGTTTTTTTTTGTTGTTTTTTTTTGTTTTTGTTTTCTTTATTGAGTCAACATGATGTAATTCTGCGAGCGAAAGTGTTCGTCCGTAAGTCTGATAACGGTATGGTTTAAAAAAAGAAAAAAAAACAAACAACAAAAAAACAGTAATCATCAGCAGGGTATCGCGCTAACCGCGTAAAATGAATTTAAGATATATTACCTGTATTTGAAGCGTTGCATATATTTGAAATTAAGAATTACGTATATAATGCAAATAATATGTACTGATTTTATTAATATACATTTGTTTTTTCTTTACTTTTGCACATAAATAGTTTCCAAGTTTATCTTCCTCTCTATTTCACTTCAATGAATTTTTTCTCTTTCTTTGTTTCTTTCTGAGTTTCTTCCATTTCCTTCTGTGTCCCTTTTCTTTTTTGTTCTTTAAATCATTTAATTTTCTTTTCTTTCCTTCCCGGACTCGCTTCATTAGCGCGACCAACTTTATATTACAGAGAATGCCAGCGTCCTGAACGATGGCCATATTTCCTCGTTAGTGTCACATGACACGTAATGCTCGCCTGATTTTGTGCACGGCTCTGATCGCAATTAGAAATACTTTTACGGTAACGAACACGAAGAAAGAAAAAAATCTCCAAAAACGTAAACAAGAAGAAGAAAAAAAGATTATTTTCGTTCTAGATATCAATAAAATGTACTCCTGAAAAATAGACGCCATGAATACGATTGAACGATAATGCTAAGTTAGGTAAGCAAAAAGAACAAATTAGCTGGTAATGATGGTGGGGTATACCAATTCGCATCTCTGTACCAAATATTCACTTTGACTAACGTAGAGGTCTTTAATTCGACTCATGAAATCAAACTTACATTAAGATTATTAATTTTTATTACTTACACCATTGAATACACCTTGCTCTCACATATGTACTAGTTAGAAGACCCGACGTTCGGGATTGAATTAGGGTTAACCAAATATCCCACACTCCCATATTTTTATTGTCATCAAAATCGGTGAAATCGACCATTTTTTTTTATCAAATCGATTGATTGCCTGCCCTACATAGGGACATCTCCTCCCGCAGTGTACCGGGAGAAAATCTCACATGCCTCCCCGCACTTATTCCACAATACATTGTAGTGTACATTGCCCTGTAGAGAATCTACTGGTGATTTTATAAAATTATTTGTAAATAATGGCTTCACTTAAAGTTTAAAATGCAAAAGTCAAGCATCGTGGTTCAACTGTGCTCTAAAAAGAAACATTCATTTTGAATACGCACCTGTCTTATAAAAATAATCTACAGTTGATTTTATAGGCTGGGCCTTTCTGCTTGTGCGATGATAAAACTTTTCAAATGCACTTGTGATGTTAGGTCGTATAAAAGTGTTAACTTTGGTTGAAACTGGACTTCCATTCTTTTATCGCATCTTTTTTCGATTATCGATTTTCGATAATTATCAAACACATCCCGTTACAAAACCTTCGCAATAATACTTCCAGACACATCTTGTGTGAAATTAAAAAAAAAAAAATCAACCCAACGGTTATCGAATCCACAGGGAATGAACTGACATATACACACAGAAAAATGTCCGTTTATATAGATCGATAGATAAATAGATAGATAGATAGATAGATAGATAGATAGATACCCACGAGTGTCGTTTCAAAAGTCATGCGTCCTATATTTTAATTTAAAAAAAATTGAAGAGCTACAAAGACGGAAGTGGACCATTCAAACGAGCGATCATTTTTTCTCCAGAACTCATATTTTTATATAGTCATCACCATTTTCGATGCACTTTGTCAGCAATGAGATGGTGGCTGTGTATGGGCGTCAGGAGCGTGCTTTGTTGAAATTTTCACAGGGAACATGAGTTGGAACAGTTATATTGAGAGCATTGCCACGACCGCTGCAAAGAAGGTAAGCTCTCTCTACCATGCTAGAAAACTACTAACGCCTGAAAGTATCTTGTACCTCTATAAACCCAGCATTCGCCCATGTATGGAGTATTGTTGTCACATTTGGGCTGGTGCATCTGCTACTGGTCTCTCGCTCCTGGACAGGGTTCAAAAGAGAGTCGCCAACCTAATAGGTCCTGAACTGTCATCTAAGTTTCAGCCTCTGCCACATCGACGAAATGTTGCATCCCTCTGCCTGTTCTAGAAGTATTTTAATGGTGAATGATCTGACGAACTGCAAGCACTTGTACCCCCTCGTCGTAAATACCCCCGACAAACCCGACTTACAGCTAAATCCCACCCCATACACAGTAGAGATCCCTAGAAGTAAGACAGCTTTCTACCTAGTAGTTTCTTCCCCAGACTGCTAGACTTTGGAACTCTCTTCCGGGCCCCTGCTTCCCCAACTGTACTCACGTGCAGAAGTTCAAGTGTAATGTGAACGGACATCTTGCTGCCCAAATCCCTACAGAGTACATCTGTAGCTTATGTTCCTGATAGTAGCCCCTACATCAAAGTGGCAATGTGGCTTGCTTGGGGTGAAAATGTAATTAAAAAATAAAAATACTTAGAACACAATGTAACTATTTCATATCACACGAGCCAACACGTTGTCTCTCGGACATGAAAAATTATCACCGTTAAATAAAAAAAAAAACACACGGATTTTTTTACTACAAAATTCTTTTCATTTTAATAAAATCTCGACACAGAAAGTTTTTTTACAAAACAATTCTGAAGAAGATGTACTACGTCGAAATATTTATTCCAAAGAAATAAATGTTTGCTTATTTTAGGAGATCTTTGCGTTATAATCCGGCTTTTAAACGTATGACATATGTATTCCATTCTAAAATTTAAACAAAGCTTATGTGTCTCATCGTATTGGAGTAGCTTCTTTCCAAGGACTGCAATGATTGTGGAACTCCCTTCCTGCTTGCTGTTTTCCTTTCTATATACAGCCTTGGTCTTTTCAAGACTAAGGTCAATAAGCGTCTCCTGTCTTTGCAATAATCATCTTTCCTTCCTGTTAGCTCCTTACATCAAGTGGCTCCGTGCCTTGTCTTGAGCGATTCTCATGAAAAATATAAAAAAATGAACCCTGAGTTGTATCATCTTTTATCATTGATTTTACATACCTGCAAATTTTGCAATACGTGAAAAGTCCGTATGGCAAAAAGCACGACGGAAATATTTGATGACCTTTCTTGACCTCTCCCCCGCCACATCCAGCGAAAATGTATCAAAACCGTTAAACGTTAATGACTTAACAGGAAACGAATCCAATACAGCGGCCATTAAGGTGTGTTAATTTATAGATATTAAGCGAAGTTGAGCGTATGACAGGGATTAGCAAAAAAAAAAAAAAAAAAAAAAAAAACGGGGGGGGGGGGAGGATGAGAAGACTAACTAAGAAGACGGGATAAATAACGAATGATGGATGCAGGGGTTAACTTGGTCGAGATAGTTGGGTAATTAATCTTTGGTATTAGTGGTCAGAAATACATCGGACTTAAATACTGACTGACTGAAATAATTTCTGAATTCTGTTGATCGGCATTTCCCGACAAATAAATAACATCAACGGAGATTTTTGAGGGTTAGTACATGGATTTGCTTATCGTATAAGCAATAAAAATGATTGATTGTTGGAGATGAAATTAGTTTTACAAAAAACATTAAGCTTAGCTGAAATACACGTGCTAGATATATAAATGTATACACAAACACACACACACACACACACACACATATATATATACATACGTACATTCATATATATATATACATACATATATATATATATATATATATATATATATATATATATGTTTAAAATATAATTATCCACTGTATCGTGTTTCGTCGTCTGCGGCTCATCAGAATGTCTAAATCTAGGATCCCAATTTCTTAAACAAATTCAGGCGCCAGTTCTTGATTTGTAAATTATTATTTTTTAAGGTTTTCCAATATTAATTTATGATTTGTTTCTTGGCTAATAATGTAATTTTCATTGCAAATTATATTAAATAATAAATTTATCATTTTATTTTGACAACATATTAATCTAAATTCACAAAACTTATAAAAATATAAATTTTAGGGGATGCAAGGGTTGAGGGAAATTTCTTAACGAGTGTAGACCTAAAAAAAGGTTGGGAACAACTATTCTAGATGTTTTGAAATTTTTCGCTAGTTGCTTCTGTAGTTCCATTTTATATTTGATTAATTCAGCTTTTTTGGAGACACCTTATATATATATATATATATATATATATATATATATATATATATATATATATAATTTTCGGATTTTAATCATGTTAAAACGCACTTTATTTACTTTTGACGGGTTGATTGTTGCTATTTCTTTTGATGAGTTAAAGGAAAAATGGGTTCACTAATTGATATAATAATTAAGTGATTGATTTTGCGCTACGAAACAGATAATGTCAAAAATTGTAAATATCAACTGAATTAAAGAAATAAATTATAAGATGGTCAACATCATGAACTTTGGAATATAGACTTTTGTCATTCATTCACTATATTGCTCTGTAACTACACTGAGTCTCTTAAATAAGAATTGGTATATATTGTAAGAAAATAAGATATATTTTCACATGTGATTCGGAGGCTCACTTTTCATTAGCTGCTATACCAGTATGTAGGAGAGAGCGGCACTCCATTCCCAGGGTTATACCACTTGCCCTTGATCCTCTCTTTATAATGCCGAGTCTTTAGCAAACGAGCATCAAGTACGATTTTTAAGTCTTTGATATGACACGACCGAGTATTTAAGTCTAGTCTCCCAGTCTATTAGCAAACCCTCTTACCCTCCTGTCAAATGGGTTGGTAATATACATACATATGAGGAAACTTAGCTGATTTGTAGCTCCAGCTGAAACTCGTATGCAAATGTGTAGCGAAAACGTTTATATAAATAAAACATTATATTTATTAAACATAACTCAAAATGATCTTATGATTCTTACATTTTATGATTTCATTATTTGTTCATATAAAAAACGAAATCAATTTGATTCATTAAAACTATTTACTATTTTAGCGCTGTCGGTAAGAAACGCTGCGTTAACTATTAATTTTTAAAGAAAACACCACCGTGCTAACAGTTCATATTGAAAATGTTATGTTTAGCTTTGTTTTTTGTTTTTTTCCAAGACAAATTGAAAACATTATTATATTTGAAATTATCTTCCATCAGCAACATATCTCCACTCGGCCAACAGGAAGATACCGATAGTGTTATATATGGACTCTCCCGTAGACTCCCGACGTCCAGGCAACCAAGTTGTCCAACATCCACGTAAATAATTTGTTTATAGTAGTGAAGACTTTGTGTATAACACTCCACACTTTGTGGAACCACTACTAATCTCAGTCGGTGCAAATAACTGCCCCACACACATCAGTATTCCTTCTCCAAGATGCATATCCTAACGAAGACTAAGGGTGCCTCGCGTCGATTGGTTTTAAACGCGCCTATGTTTTGTACAGAAATTCATTCGGTAAGGATCGAAAATCGAAAAAAAATCTGATCTTAAAATAGTCTCTTATAGATAAAAAGAAGTTTTTACAGGGCGAATATTTCTCCTGTAAAAATTCTTTTTTTTTTATCTATAAAAGAAGAAAGACTATCTTTAAGATCGTCAAGTCACAATTTTGAGTGACCTGATATTTTAAGCCAACACAAACGAAATTTGATAATCGCAATTTTTTATAAACAGGAATCACTATTTATCAAGGCCCAGATCCCACTCGAGGATAAGGGTTAACGAGTATACATTAGTCAATGTAGTATATCAATAGCGTAGTAAACATAAGTCAATAGCGTAGTAAACATAAGCAGTAGGAATTTTGTAAATTGGATTACTTAGGAGAACGGTTCATCAAGAACTTGTTTACGTTGGACTTGAAGATAATCAGATTGTAGTCAGCTGGAAAGCAGGCAATCGACAGAGTTCCATAGGCGTCTAGTACTAAGAAAGAAGCTTTGTTTTTGGAATCTGCATTTAAGTTTAGGTACAGATAAGAGTGTGGGAAATTATTGATAGTGGTTTTGGCTAGACGAGTGTTTTTTGTGAAAGGTTGGCGGGGGGGGGGACCATAGATTGAAGCTCAGCTGAAAATAACGATAAAGCAGAGATAGACTCGTAACGTCTCTTCTGTGGGAAAGAGGTTGCAGGGAAGAGAAAGGGGCATCCCCTACCAAACTACAAAGTCTATTTTGAACTCTGTCAAGGAAGGATAAGCTGCTTCTAGCATCTCCTGCCCAGATGTGGTAACGGTACTCCATCTTTGGCCGTATGTAGCTCTTATATAGGTAGAGAATTGCATCATGAGTGAGATATCTACTGGAGCGGTAGAAGGATCCCACCATTTTTCTATTACCATTTTTCTTTTTTTTTTTTGCCAATATTTCCACCGGGAAAATTATTTTTCGTAATATATAATATTCAATAGAGGATTGATTCTATAATAATACATACGCTATTTGCATGAATTAAAATATCGGCGCCCAGCTAGTATTATACATAATATATATAATCGATATAACATATATAATATATACAATATATAATCTGATAATTAGGACTAGAACAACTGAATATTCTTTGCATTATTTTGACACTGGAGTGTATATTCATTAGTATCGTATATGCTTTATATAGAGTGTAGTGCTTCTCAGTTGATTAACTGTGTCTAACTGCGTCGAATATATACTCTAGAGCAGGGTTCTCAACCGGGGTCCACATGGACCCTAGGGGTCCATGGAATATTTCTGGGGGTCCACAGGCAAAACAGAACAAAATGGGGGTCCACAACAATATTTTGGTGGTCCATGAAGAAAACACACTCAGAATAGTTTTTATTATTAAAACTTTAATTTCTACTGGAATTTTGTATATTTTTTTTTTCAATCATTCAAGTTATTTTAACTATAATATTTCTATTTACCAGGTTTACCTCAAATATTTACCTTGCACTCTGTTTCTACGCATGTGTTTTATTTGTCGAAAATTTTATAAAGATGAATAGCAATATATATAGTTAGATATTATGAACTGCAGCAATTGTATTACCAGTTGTATATATATATATATATATATATATATATAATATATATATATATATATATATATATATATATATATATATATATACATGTATTGGAAAAGAATTATTATCACTCTAATTTAGATTACTACTACTACTTCTACTACTACTTATTATCATTATTATAGTTGTTGTAGAATACTTTATTTGCATTAAATTAGTTTTCATTTAAAAATAAAGCTTAATTATATAATATTTCTTTGATTATAAAAACCGCAAAATTTATATTGGTGAAAAATAGAAGATTGACTTTTTACCAATAGTTATGAAGGGGTTCACCAAGATGAAAAGAAGGGAAAAGGGGTCCATGAGTAAAAAAAAAATTGAGAACCACTGCTATAGAGTGAAAATAATGAAAAGAATATTCTATTGTCCTAGCCATACTGATTATATATATATATATATATATATATATATATATATATATATATATATATATATATATATGTGTGTGTGTGTGTGTGTGTGTGTGTGTGTGCGTGTGACCCGCACAGCAGTAGTCGAATAACGTAGTGGAGAGAAGTCTTGACTGTCGTTTGGGCGGTCCTGGCTTGAGGTAGATGCCTGTCTAGCCGCACTGATGAGCTGTGATACAGCGAAACAGTACTGTATGTGGATGACTATATATATATACATACATATATATATACATACATATATATACATATATATACATACATATATATATACATACATATATACATATACATATATATATACATATACATAAACATATATATATGTACATAAACATATATATATACATAAACATATATATATATATATATATATATATATATATATATATACATAAACATATATATATATACATACATAAACATATATATACATATGCATAAACATATATATATACATAAACATAAACATATATATATACATAAACATAAACATATATATATATACATAAACATAAACATATATATATATACATAAACATATATATATATACATAAACATATATATATATATATATATATATATATATATATATATATATATATATATATATATATATATATATATATATATATATATATAGGGGTTGCATGTGTCTATTTACATACGTATTTGCGTTCATCTGGGTTGTTAAGACAGTAACGACTTCTCAAGATAAATCCGACTTTTTTCTGATCCCATTTTGGTTGTTTATTCATTTTTTCTTAACCTAGATCCTCTTTAATCCGCCTTCCTAAGATAATGGGCGAATTCAAGTTATCTCGCGGTGAAAGGAAGGTGTCGTAGCCGCTAACCTGTTGTGCCCTGCGGCCTAATCCTACCCATTTCCTACCCGAGGCGACAATAACCATCGCTTGACAGGCGAACGAACGACACTTAGCCGTTTAGGTGTCTAATTTGTGTTGCTTCGAGAAAACTAATTTCGTTGACTCCTTTTAAAAGAAAAGGGATCTCCGAAATGACCGTATTATTGCGACTGAGATACAAGCCCCGTCAGAGATGTTCACCCTCTGACCGACATAGATATATAACGAATGGTGGTATTGTCGGAATGGTTTCTAGCAAAGGGCAGTAATCCTTTGCAGATGTTTTCTTGCAAAACAAAAAGTAAATAATAAAAAAAAAACTCTAAAAACTGTAACCTTTAACAGACGAAATGTCTCACTGAGCATTACATAGGTTATAAATACAAACCCATCTATTCAGTTATCCAAATTATCGCTTTAGCTGCATAGCTTTCAGAATTGTTATATATATATATATATATATATATATATATATATATATATATATATATATATATATATATATACTCGGGTTTTTTTTATATTCAAAAGTAATGGACTAATGAATTCAACGAGGTTGTTAGATAGTGCTCAATAAAAAGAGCTGATAATACTTGTTTATTGTTATATAAACATGCTCACATCCCGCTGCTACAAATAGCCACTTGTTTCAATCAAACAACAGATATCATCAGGCAGCGACTTGACTATTCAAAAGTTCAATGAATAATGGATTTTTATTTTAGGTAGGAACTCTTTAGAAGTTGGAGTTAAAAAACTTAAAACACAGGACTTTAATTAAATAAAAAAGTAAAAAGGGAGAGGCAATTTAAATAAAGTTAAAAAATTACAATGGGGAGAGAGTGATTGAGAAGAGGAAAAAGGAATAGAGACAGAAATAGAGAAAGAAAATATAGAGAAAACAAAATAGAGAGAAAAAGAAGAGAGAAAATATATATATATATACATATATATATATATATATATATATATATATACATATATACATATACATATATATATATGATATGGAGAAGAAAAGAAAAAAGAAATAAATGGTTATAATAAAGAGAATAAAAACTAGAAGGAAAAGGAAAGAATAATGAGATCTAGTTAAATAGGGAAAGAGAGAAAGTAAGAATTTGACAGTATATAGAAAAAGAAAAAGAAAAAGAAAAAACCTGCGTGTCAACCAATTTATGAACAATTATACAATTCAGTAATGAAACATATTATTACAAATACAAACAGAAGATACAATCCAAGCGTCAGAAATGAACGTGTCAAAAAAGGCAGTGAATGTATTCGGCTAGCATATTTATCCTCTTACATACGTCCACGAGTAAAATCAACGCAATTCAAACATACGTCTACCATTAATTAGGCCCTTTATGCTAAATGATATAAGTTTAAAGTTTTCGCGTTTTTATTAGATAAATATATGAATAAAAGAATAAAATAATGATAAAACAATATTAAAATTATTATTAATAACAATAAACATAATAGTGATAATAATAATAATAATAATAATAATAATAATAAAAACAGAATAAAATTAATATTTATTATCTTTTTAATATAACATATTTAGCCATAAGAGGGGATTAAATAAATTAAATAGGTCCAATAATTATAAATAAAAAACTACTAATATTTATGTATATAAAAAAAAAAAGAATACAATACATATATATATATATATATATATATATATATATATATATATATATATAGTAAGTTATAAAATATATATGGCGATTAAGCTACTACACTGAATATTCCGCGTTTCATCCACTGTAGGACTCTTCAGGCTTATGAAAAGTCCTAGAGTAGATGGAACGCGGAATATTCAGTCTAGCTTAATCGCCATATATATTTTATAAATTACTAACTAGCTCTACCTACGTATTGAGCACTTTTGAAGTAAATACTTAAAGTTTACGCATAAAGTTATACTTTCGTATATTAATTTTATGTGAGTAAATGAAGTAGTCATATATATATATATATATATATATATATATATATATATATGTGTGTGTGTGTGTGTGTGTGTGTGTGTGTGTGTTCTAGTTTAAATTTCATTTGAAAGGATCAATTTTCAAATAAAATTCCAAATTTATTGCTTGAATCAAAGAATACGAAGTTTAAATGAAATTTAATTTAAACTTTGTATTCTTAGATTCAAACAATAAATTTGAAAATTGATCCTTTCAAATGAAATTTAAACATATAAACTAGACTCTTTATTTTCTCTGTCTTGTATATTGATCAATTTTATTTGGCTTGGATTGTCTTATATGTATATTTCTTTCCAGTATTCTATAAGACTAGGCACCATTAGATTCACCAAACTGTGACACACACACACACACACACACACACACACACACACACACACACACACACACACACACACACACACACACACACACACACACACACACATATATATATATATTAGGGATGGAACGATTTAAATATTTTTGCCGATTCCAATACAATTACTGATTCCGATTCTTTATAAATATAAAAATATTTAACTATAAAGTTGCTATTTTTTCACGATTATCGTAAAAACATATGTTATATGTGCATATATTTTCTCAAATGAAAAAAATAAACTTGTGTGCGTGTGGTGGGTAATCTATAGATTTTAGTTTTACTAGTAGTTTAAAATCATTAAATATTTATAATTTTATTATCACGACCAGCAATGGAAGAGTTTGTTTAAAACAAAATCAAATAAATAAAGATAAGTAAAGGAATCGTTTCGGGCATCAAAAAATAGCCACAGATTTTTCTATTCCGATACCCCCCCAAAGTTCCAATTTTTCCAATTTCGATGTATTATCGCAACGCTAATATATATATATATATATATATATATATATATATATATATATATATATATATATATATATATATATATATATATATATAGGGTGTTCCAAAAGTATTGGGCACATTCCAAGTCCGCATAACTGCTTAATTGTGAATGGTAGTATGATGAAAGCGGTGCCATTTTAAAGCTAAATGCATTAAGTTTTTTGTAAGGCTATACCAAAATATACCAAATATACCAGATGTGTTTTTTAGTTCTAGAGATATTCAATGTCAAAATGTGCCCGAGACTTTTGGAACACCCTGTATATTAAATATATATATATATAATTAAAATTATTAAAATTATTATTAAAATTATATATGACTACAATAGTTAAAATTATATATATATATATATATATATATATATATATATATATATATATATATATACATGCATAAATATAGAAAAAAGTTGTTTTCTTTCCCTCAATCCAATGTAACCAAATAGAATTGATGAAAACTGAATATCCTCGATAGACATTCATCTACATAATAGAAAAAAAATCAAATAATACATTTGCAATTACATTTATAATTACAGAGAACTATCTTTTTATGAGAGGATCCGGTATTGATATAATAATGACGATTGTTTCTACAAACAAAACGCACTTATAAAAAATATACCGAAATTTCAATTGAGCTTTTTGGTAAGAATATATATATATATATATATATATATATATATATATATATATATATATATATATATATATATATATATATATATATATATATAAAACCACTCCCTGTTGAACCAAACCACTCTATCCAAACATATTTGGCGACTCAAAGATAAGAATATTTCCTTCAATTTGAAATGGCAAATAATAGGATCATATAAAGGATATACACCAGGAGATTCTGTGCACTTTGTACACAGGAGACCCTAAAGATTTTAAAATATGACGATATCAAAAATAGAACCACCCTCCTAAATTCAAGAGAGGAGCTTATATCCTCACGCAGTAATAAACGTTGCTTTAAATTTAACAAATATAAACCACCATAAGTCATTAAAAATGTTACTTATTAATAATCAATCTTGAAATTTAAGTTTAACTTGATACCCTTATTAATAAAATTTTGATCATCAATATTATTATTATTATTAGTTTATCTGATATATTTACCATCATTATATATTGTTTAAATATATATTTAATCTTAACCTATACTATATTTATTAATTTTAATAAATAAATAAATAAATAAAGTGTTAAAAATACTAAATTCAATAAGTTCAAAATATAATATTTTATAATCTAAATAGAATAAACACTTATTGTCTCCCTTTAGTTATTTAATTAGAAAAATAAGATTATCACCCACATTTTTTTTTTTAAATATTTGCTTAATTTTAAATTTACTAACATATTCTAACCGCTAAAAAATGTTCCATTGACGTTCTTTTTGAAAATTCAGCATTTCGTACATTTATAAGTTACAATCAACATCCTAATGGATGTTTTGACGATAATTATGGTTTTCAAAAGGCGAACAATTAAAAGGTATATATATATATATATATATACATATATATATATATATATATATATATATATATATATATATATATTATTCTTAACTTTTATTAAAAACATTATTATGACCTTAAATTAAAACCAAATTCAGATTTATAATTTTATTCTATTTTTTATTCTCAACCCATTTTGTTTTCTTATCAAATAAATATTTTCCTTTATATTTTAATTTTTTCCAGATACATCTGCCTTACTTAAACTTGCTAGGTTTACTTATAGTGTATTTTACATATTAAAAAAAAACACCTAATACTTTTGCTGATGAGGAGACTTTGTTTAAAAAACTATATGTCAAAATTATTGTCCGTGGCTTAATGTCTATCACAATAAAAACAACGTTTCCGAAACGATCGTACAAATTATTGACTTTGCTGTTGTTCCATCTTATGAAACAGATTTTTAATTTTTAATTCTAATGCGAATTTAAAATTATCAATCACATTACTATATATATATATATATATATATATATATATATATATATATATATATATATATATATATATACATACATACATGTAATGAAACAAACCCGAGAGTATGTATACATACACACCCCAACTACATATAAATACGCTGACATATATACAAAGCGCAGATGTCTGCAATACACGCAGAATTGACCGAGACAAAAAAAAAAATCACATAATACAATTGGAATTTATTTTTTTATTATTTTATTATTATTTTTGAAATATCAAACGGATGTTTTTAGGATGAAATAATATCAACATTTTTGTTCCCGTTGGGTTAAGAATAAGGTTTGAGTGAAGATAGCAGGACCTGACATAAAAAAATAATGGAAAAGGTGCACAAACAACAAAAGCAATACAACCAAAAACCAAAACAAGAACGAACGAAAAAAAAAAAAAGATGGCGGAAAGATCGAAGGACAAAAAAAAAAAAAGAAAGAAAAACTTGACCTCGAACCGGAAGTGAACATCACGCTCCAACTCGATGTATAATGGCCGTTCATTGCTTGACTTGCATCTTAAGCAGAGACAAAGTCCTCTTCTTTTTGCGTCGTAGCATCAGATTGAGTGCCCTAAATATTTCTCTAATCAAACCGGATGTCTATTGATCCCAGCGGTTGCAATGGTAGTGCCAGTTATGATGATGGAAAATAATTCAAACTAGGACACTGTAAAATTCAATGTCTCAATTTTAGAGATCCTCATTGGTCAAGAGTAATGTACTGGAAGAAAACCAATCTCTCTGAGTTTATGTGTTTGAAAGAATTCGTTAAGGGACAGTATTGTATTCGATTTATATTGATCTGCACTATAAGGCAAACGAAGAAAGATTATTGCGATCCTAATTTTGAAAATTATACAAAATGAACATAACTGGATCAGATACATTAAAGACATTGCCAAGACTGCTGCAAAAAAGGTGGAGCCCCTCTACCGTGTTTGAAAACTACACACATGATCATATCCTGCATCTCTAAAAAGCAACCATACATATATGCATGGAGTCTTGTCACCACATTTAAGCTAGTGCGTTCATCAATAATCACTCTCTAAGACAGGGTCCAAAAATTAGTCTAAAACCTTATACGTCCTGCTTATCAACCAAGCTCCAACAGTTATCTCAACGCTGCAATGTTGAATCCCCGAGTTTTTTTTACAAGTATTATAACGGAATGTGTTCCGGCTTATCTAGTAACAATTGCGCCCCTCCCCATCGACCAAAATACCTCCGACAAACCCCACAAGTAGCAAAACGTTACCCCTTCATTGTAGAGATCCTTAGATACCGAAAAGCCTTGACTTTTTCTCTCTCTCTCGGACGGCTAGATTCTGAAATGTTTTCCCTGTTTTCTGCTTCTCTGACTGTACCAACATGCAGAAAATTGTGAACAGACAAAAACCCTTTGTATACACAGTTCCAAATCGTAGCCCCTTACGTGCAACTAGCAAAATGACTTGTTTGTGACGAACAAAAAGTAAACCAAGCCCCCCCCCCCAAATGACTACAGACATAGCGAAAATGAGTCTGTGAACTTTAAGGGGATATCAAAAATGCCAAGTGTGTCTCATTGGTATATAAAGTCAACTTCCATTTTGCATTAAAGCTGTAAGGGCTAAGTGTTCTTGTATTTTAAGGGATGGATCACTCAGTTCCCATCCGAGAAATTCTGGTTAAACTTTCAGATGATTTATCAGAAAGAGAGAGAGAGAGAGAGAGAGAGAGAGAGAGAGAGGAGAGGGAGGGAAGGAGGGAGGGAGGGAGGGAGAGAGAGAGATGTGACGTTGTTCGGGACACAACACGTTGTAGCTAACCTCAGTCGCAAAGCAGGAAAAGAATAGAAAAAAAACTCGCTTTTTTTTTTTTTTTTTTTGTACAACGACATTTATTTCCCCATCCCCTTATTACCGCCGTGGCGTCCTTCTTACATGATCGTCTTCTCGAACGTGCCCTGGAACGTCAGCCACGTCTCTATCGTGATCATCCTTTTAAAGTCTTTATATTTCCCTATCGGTGACGTCATTTAGCATGCATTTTTATACGCGCGCCCGCGATGTTAGAGAGGGAACAAATAAATGTTAAAAAAAAAAAAAAGGAATAAAAATAGAATTCAGGTTTACAATCATAAGAGCCCACATTTATTCCCGACCAACACAGAATGAGTGTAATATCACAAATTAAGTTGGTGATCATTCTTAGAAAATTTAATGTTTCTATTTTGTTTTGCCAAATGATAAAACATAAACAAACGTCCACACTTTCATAACAATGAGATCCACCAAGGACGAGTACTTTAAAAAAAAAATTATACATAAAGTTATATGTGTGCATGTATTTGTACGTGCGGAATTAACTGCTAAACTCATTAATCGACCATTATGAATACGGGAACACAGGTACACGTTGTAAGTAGTGGCAATGTGATCTATATGTAGTTGAATTTACTTTGATGCAAAAGATTAAAATAGAGGTGGAAGCGCTTCGTACAAGTTCAGATATCGCTAATTTTTGTGAAATTTTAACAATAAGAATTAATTTCGAAACTTTTAGTTTCTTTGGAGTATTCTCAGGAAGTTTCAAACGGCATAATATAAGCCCAACCACTTGAAAATTAAAATATTTCAGATTTACATAAAGCTTACCCCCTTCAATTCGTAGCATTTAAATTTAAACATTTTTTAGCATTAAAACCACGTCCTGAACTGTGATCAAAATTGGAATAAGGACTTTAGACATAATGGTTTCGTAACAGAATAATTTTATCTTAGTGCTCATAAAAGTGGTGCAAAACTGTTCTGTTTGGGAAAATAATTTTATGGAATTAATTTTATCTGTCATCTGACCATTGTTTTTAAGAAATTCAGCTTATATTTCTACTATATATAAAAGTCGCTTTGTGTGTGTAAGTTATTTCCTCGTAGGTTCCGAAACGGCTGAGTCTAACTTTTGCAAATTTCTTACAAAGCTAATTCATATGTCTGGCAGTGTTCTTAGATATGTTCTATACACAAATTCATCCGATAGTATCGAAAATCGAAAAAATCCGATTTTCAAAATATCTTTTTTCTCTTATAGATAAAAAAAATAATTTTTTACAGGGTAATGTGTAAAACAGAAACACAATTTGAAAAGAATGTAAAAGCACAATCTTTTTCATCTACTAAGTGTAGACAGAGGACGAACTAAGTTCCACCTGTCTGTCCTCGAGGCGCTTTCCATCAGTTTCAGCCACTCCCTACTTTGTGTAAGCAGAGAAACCTCCGCTGGCAGTTGGAACTATTTTGAGGGACACATTCCATCTAAGGGTCTTTTTTTTTGCAACAATTCTACCAAAAAAAAACAAAAAAATCCCATTCCTCTTTAAAGACGTATATCCTTGAAAAAGTCCGTCTGTACGAAAAGCGCTTTGGGGTTTCGTTCTTTTTGCATTTCGTGATTTTTTTTTAATCGACTTATTTATTTTATAACATTCCGAATAGTGTTCACTTTTTTGGGGGGGATTGTATTACCCTTCCTGATTTTTTTTTAATCGACTTATTTCTTTTAACATTCGATTATAGTTCGCTTCTTTCTCATTATTTTAAAATTTTGCCATTCTAATATAGTTATGTCCTATATATATATATATATATATATATATGTGTGTGTGTGTGTGTGTGTGTGTGTGTGTGTGTGTGTTTGATAATGGAGCTAGTATACCTACGAAATAGCGAAATAAAAAAAGGAACAAATTAAGTTATGTGTCCATCAACATTTCGTCTTTATTTCGAGACTTCCTCTGAATGAATGAAATTAAGAAAACAAAGCACTCATACAAAAATATATATCCAAATATTTGCACTGGTGTAGATTAATGCGATAATTTTGTGAATATTTGTCATATTCGTGTTCTTTTATCCGCCTAAAGTCTACATAAGCAAGAAGAACAACAGGTACACGAACGGGAAAATGTTTCTTGAAAAGGAACAGGAATAACAAGAGGAACATGAAGAAAATGATCTCTCAAAGAAGATCAAAACGAAGCGGAGTGATGATAATAAGAAAAGAAACAGTGAGTAATGGTTTCAGACCATATTGATCTCGATTTCATGTAATATCCAGCTTTCGTAGTGAGGCAAGTAAAGGAATGGACACAAAAAGATATTGAAGAAGAAGAAGAAGAAGAAGAAGAAGAAGAAGTTTTCTTTTATTTTAAGTAGTGTTAATAATTGGCGAAACGCGGTTCACACTGACATCTGGTGGTCGGCAGAAGAAGATGGCAGAAAAGATGCAGAACATGACGAGCCCTATCAAATAAGCAGAAAGAAAACAAGATAATAAAATAAAATCAACAAATAAAATGCCATGTCCGGTTTTAAGTGAAAGAATCCTGCTTCATCTGCTTTCACCTAATATTGCTGCCTTCCTTAGCATCCATGATCAGTCATCACACACACACACACACACATAAACACACACACAGATTCATATATACGTACAAACAGAATCTGAAAGAAAAAGAAAACTGGAAGTGTGTGTGTGTGTGTGAGAGAGATAGAGAGAGATAGAGAGATAGATAGATAGATAGATAGATAGAAAGAGAGAGAGAGAGGGAGAGAGAGAGAGAGAGAGAGAGAGAGAGAGAGAAACGAATAAAAGAAACATTCAGAAGTCTTTTTCCCAGATGCATATATTCACAGATCTTTCTTTGCCTTTAAGCTAGGAGCATAGTGTTGTATCTGTTCTGATATTACGAGTTATGTCTCTGCCCTCGGTCAGTGAAGGAAAAATATTTTCTGTACTGATTAATTCTTTAATTTTTTTACCCGAGTCTCTGTGACCTCGTGTCTAACTCTGCCCTCGTGGAGATGTACATAGATACATTCATTTGCTTTTACATACACATTTACGACTATAGTGACGCACAAAGGTAGATGCATATATATATATATATTATATATATATATATATATATATATATATATATATATATATAGAGAGAGAGAGAGAGAGAGAGAGAGACACATACAAAGATATATATATATATATATATATATATATATATATATATATATATATATATATTAATGTTGAGACAATTAATCGGAATCGGGAATCAGAAAAATCGGAGCTCTTTGGGGTATCGGAATCGGAAAATTTGAGCCTATTTTCCGATGACAGAACCGATTCTTTTGATTGTCTATTTTATTTTATTTTGTTTTTATAAAGCATCTTCCACTGCTTGTAGTAATAATAAAATAATAAATATTTATTGATTTAAACTTCCAGTAATACTAAAATCTCTAGATCACCCCATCACAGGTGTGTTTTTACGTTTGAGAAAATACATGCATATTTAAGACGTGTTTTTACAGTAATCGGAACAAAATAACAATTTCATAATAAAATATTAAGAGATTTATAAAAAACCGGAATCGAAATCGGTAATTGTATCAGAATCGGGGTCGTCCCATTACTAATATACATATATATATATATATATATATATATATATATATATATATATATATATATATCAAAATAAGTACAAAGTGGATCTTGCGTTTATTTTCAGCAGTCTCATAACTCTAACAACCCTTATTTTGTTCATTAGTTCTCATATTCCATGAAATATATTTCTGACAAAGAGGTAAGAATTGCTGTTTTTTGGGTAGAATCTATTTTAATTAATACTTATCGTTTACAAATTTTTGACCTTGAAGTAGTATTTTTTAGTTCCTTACATCAAGTGGCTTTATGCCTTGCCTGGAGCGATTTCCATGAAAAATACACGCGCAGATATGCCTACGTAATCAAACTGTCGCACATTGGTCAATTAGGGGTAGGAAAATTCGGGGCCCGTGACACAGTGGATAGAGGCGTTGAGTTTCGATTGTTCCAGCGAGCATTGTCTGAAGATAACGGTTTCAATCCTTACCAAGCAGGCTAGGAGGTTAGTGAGCCAATATGTGTTGAGACAACAGCTACCGTAAGTAATTACTGGGGATATAGTTAAGAGTAGTGTTGGGACGATTGATCGGAATCAGAATCGGAATCGGGGATCGAAAAAATTGGAACTTTTGGGGTATCGGAATGAGAATCGGGAAAAATTGTACATATTTTCGATACTAAAAACGATTCCTTTAATGGCCGTTTTTCAATCGATTCTGTTTAAACACACATTCTTCCACTGCTGGTAATAATGATAAAATAATAAATATTTATTGATTTTAAACTAATAGTAAAATTAAAATCTATAAACCATCCTCAAAATTGTTTATTTTACGTTTGAGAAAATATATGCGTATTTCAATTTTTTTGATGTTTTTTTACGGTAATCGAAGAAAAATAACAACTCTATAGGTAGACATTAATAAGAATCGGAATCGGAATCGGAATCGGAATCGGAATCGGTAATTGTATCGGAATCAGAAATTTAGTACGGAATCAGTAATTATATCGGAATCGGAAAAAAATATTGAAATCGTCTCATCACTAGTTATAGGACTCATCATTCCTATCCCGTCGCGGAAGTAGGCAAGAGGATAAGTTGGCCGCGAACGTGGCGAATCAACAGCAACTATGAAGATGAGGACAACAGATCGCAAAAGAATGGATGCGAGAAAATTAATGTTCTTCACTCGTTAAACACTCGGATACCTATGTATCTCATATAGTAATCGACTTTTAAACCTATGAAGAACCTCTGATTTAAAAAAAACAAAAAACTTTACACTGAAGCAAGATAGCACATGCATCGCAAAATAACACACATACATCGCACTTAAAAAAACAAAATACTCACGTTCTCCCCCAAATAAAGCATATCGCATCTTGGTCGTAAAGGGCTATTATTTGGGACCATGCCTAAGAAAGACTACCAAGATGTTGGTTTAGGTTACATTTAAACTTCTGCATATCAGTACAGTCAGGGAAGTAGGCAACAGAA
>NC_136490.1:115696519-115714019 GCF_053919585.1 Euprymna scolopes | reverse complement strand
GAAAGGGTGAAGAGGTAATATGTGATGGACATTGAATGACAAGAATGGTCCAAGTGGCTAAAGAAACGATATTGACATCTAATAATTCTGAAATAAAGAAAGAAAGGCTGCGTAGAAAATATGTTGGCGTTAATATAAAAAAAAACATATTTGTGTTCGTAACGTCGTGAATTTGGACATGCATACACGCACACACGCTTAAATATAATTTGAATACCTACTGGAGAGAACTTGAATGGCTACTAGACACTGTTCCCGAGTGTTTAAGGTGTCTCTGTGTTTGCGAGGTTAATCTGGCATAAGAATACTTAACTCTTATCGTCGGGTGGCCTCCGGGCCTTGATAAATGGTGATTCCAGTGTATGTATATAAAAGTAAACCCTGATTAAATATGTTAAAAAAAAAAACATGTTCATGGCACAAAAAGATCTCAGTCTGGATAACCCGCGAGGAAAGGCGCACCTTACTCAAGTGATTTTACCTCAAGTAACAACACAGAGTTGGATACTCCACCAGACTAGATAAATTCTTATCCTAAAATCCAGTAAAGCCAACAGACTATAAGACAAATATACTATATCATGTTGGGGAGGGGGAAATATGTTCTGAACTTCTGTACTAACATAGTTTTTGAGAAAAAAGGTTTAACATTTTTCTTTCTTGGCCTTCGGGCCAAGATCAAAGTGTAGTATCTGTTCTCGTGCTGCACTTCATTTTTTTGGTCTCGGTTAATGTGGGAGAAATCCTTCATGGCTAGTACATAAAAAAAAAATATAACCAACCAGAGTGTCCCTTTTTTAGGAGCTAATTTCTCTCCAGAGTAAAAACCGGCCTTGTGTCTAACTCTGCCCTCGTGGGGAGGCAAGAAGACAAAAATAAAAAAAAAAGAAAAAAAGAACTTTAGTAGAATAATCGAATATATACGTAGATCAAGTGTTAGTTTCCAGGAAGGGCTCACTTATTATTTTTGAGAACTTCGACTAAAAGCAAAAGAAAGAAAGAAGAAAGAAAGAAAAAAACATATTTCACCATACACGAACATATTCGTACTTTCTCACACTTATTTGACGAAAACAACCGACGGATTTCCACTGGCCTCGTTAGTTTAAATTAACACTCCCAATTTCTATTCAGTTACGTTGATATCATTTTTTGTAGAAGTTAAAAAACGACGAAACGAAAAAAAGAAAAATGTTTTTTTTAAATAACAAAACAATATGATGAGAGATCAAAAGATTTAGGTCGTTTAATTTATACACGCTAAGTTGCACGTTCTCTGCCATTCACGTCGTCGTACGTTCACGTACGCGTAAAATATATCGATCTGCGCCTTTGTTCATTAGACTTGCATTCAAACGTAACGTTCACGCACACGAACATCTGTATTTATAGACTACTATTCACGCTCAAGACAACAAAAACATATACCTAAAACTTGAATGCCTTCAGGAGAGAACTTGAATGCCCACTGGCGATGTATATGCTATTTATGTATATATATACGCTAATTATATATATATATGACACACCGGTTCTCGTCAGATCACCGAAGTTAAGCAATGGCGAGCCTGGTTAATACCAGATGGGTGACCATTTGGGAATTCTAGGCGCTGTATGTATTATCCGCTTATCTCGGCATTTGTTTCTAATTGTCGTGTACACTTCACTTGCCACTGGTTGGAGATTGCGTACCCCCTGTCAATAAGACTTTCACACGCAGGCACCCCTTCGTGGGTAACCATAGTCTGTCAAAGACTGAGGGACCCCTGTATATATATACACGGGAATCACCATTTATCAAGGCCCGGAGGCCATCCGAGGATAAGAGTTAATGGGTATACATTAGTCAATGTGATTATAGCGTAGTAAACATAAGTAGCGGGAATTTTGTAAACTGAATTACTTTGGAGGACGGTTCATCAAAAACTTGTTTACGTAGCACTTGAAGGCAATCAGATTGTAGTTAGCTGGAAAGCAGGCAACCGGAAGAGATTTACACAGTTCTAAAAAAGAAGCTTTGTTCATGGAATCTACATTTAGTTTTAGGCACAGATAAAGGGTGTGGGAAATTATTGATAGTGGTTTTTGCTAGACGAGTGTTTTTCGTGAAAGTTTGGCGAGGGGCGGACCATAGATTGAAGCTCAGCTGAGCACTTGCCATGAAAATAATGATAAAGAAGAAACAGGCTCGCAACGTCTCTTCTGTGAGAAAGAGGTTGCAGGGAAGAGAAAAGGGCATCCCCCACTAAGCCACGAAGTCTATTTTGAGTTCTGTCAAGGCAGGATAAGCTGCTTCTAGCATCTCCTGCCCAGATGTGGTAACAGTACTCCATCGTTGGCCGTATCTGGTTTTTATATAGGTAGAGAATTGCACCATGAGTGAGCTATGGACTGGTGCGGTAGAAGGATCCCACCATTTTTCCAGCGACCCTGGCAATAGATTTGATATACGTGTTCCATTTCAGGTCAGGGGTAAAGGTCAAGCACATAAGCTTCTCAAAACATGAAGCCTCCTCAAGACGAGAGCCATTCATTTCAACCGATGTCAGATTGGCATCAGAGATATATGTAGAGATATAAGCTTGGTTATATATATATATATATATATATATATATATATATATATATATATATATATATATATATATATATATATTACAATAGAAAAATGCGAGCATAAAAAGTAATATGGCTAAGCTTAAACATGGAAAAGTAAAGGATTAAAAGATATTCTAAAAGTAATTCTAGTAAAAAATATAATAAATTTATAACTTAAAATATTGCAGCATTAAGAATTGATAATATAATGTTATAAATTGAATTAAAAAAAATCTTAATGCTGTAATATTTTAAGTTATAAATTTATTATATTTTTTACTAGAATATTTTCTCCTTTTCTCTTCCAGTTTTAACAACTAGTCCTTTATTTTCCCATGTTTAAACTTAACCATATTACTTTTCATGCTCTCATTTTTCTATTGTAATCGATGATTTTTTACTGGATTCCAGTAAATTCAGTCTTATTTTTTGCCCCCATAAACACATATGTAATAACATGTACGGCACTCGTCTGCTTTCAATAAAATACCCCCAATTATCTCATTTTAATGCTTTCATTCTCTCTGTTTCACTTCTCCTTTCGCGACAGTTGACCGTCTTATAATTTAATCCTTTAATTTAGTTGACTTATACAATACTTGACAGTATCTGTTTCGTAGCGCAAAATCAATCACTTAATTATTATACCAATCAGTGAATCTACTATGCCTTTAACTCATCAGAAGAAATAGCAACAATGTATCCATCAAAAGGAAATAAAGTGTGATTTGACATGATTAAAATCCGAAAATTGTATATATATATATATATATATATATATATATATATATATATATATATATATATACATATATATATATATATATATTCCAATTCATTTAGCGCGCCAGTAGGGATCTCCTATCGTTTTAATTATCGGCAGATAGATACAAAAGTTTTAAAATGAAACTACTTAAATCTATGAATGCATTTGCGCATGGGCAAGAGTAATAGAAATATGTCAGCAAGTTTAAATTAAACTTCTCGCTTTTCAACTTGCCGACATATTTCGATACGCGTCATTCATCCATCCAAACAAAGATTTTACCCCTTATAAACCATCCATGGTGGTATGATTACTACTCCCTGTTAATATTAGTGTTATGTGACCAGTAGTTTAAGAGTTCATCGGTTAAATATTTTCACACAGACAAGCACACATATATCTGCTGTTATATATATATATATATATATATATATATATATATATATATATATATATATATATATATATATTCACTTATATATACATATAGTTTAGCAAATATGATTCTGTCATTATAATTATGTAATTCTACAATCATTTTCAGTAAAATGATACGCATGTATGCGTCCAGAGAGAAATAGAAAGAAAGCGAGAGAGAACGAGAAAGAGACAGTGTGTGTGTGTGTGTGAGAGAGAGAGAAAGAGAGAGAGAGAGAGGGGGGGGGTAGAAAGTTCGAAAAGAAAATAGAAAGTTTGAGAGATCGAATTAGAGTGAAAGAAAGCAAGAGGAAAGAATGAAAGATACGACTTTGATACGCGCATGCCCCCCCCCCCCCTCACGCCCAATCAGTAGGTCAGACGCATGTCAGACCGTACGGCGTTGTTTGATTGTTCTCTCCCAACTTCATTAGTGGACCCCAAATGTCGCTCTGCCTCCGTTTCGGCGTCTCGTGCGCTAGGCGAGCCGTGAAGAAAAAAAAAGCATAAATCATAAAACTACAAAACGAGGCAGAGTCGTTTTTAAATGGACGGCATTTTTTTTCTTCTCCCCGCGGTTTGTCTTCATATTTTTAATCTCTCAGATTAATCAAAATGGCTGACAATCACTCGCAAAGCGGTTCAGTTTTGTTTCTCGCGATTTTCGCACCCCACTGCACTTCGATGTCATAGGGTTAAATAAAGAAATTATGATTATAATGATAATGAACAGACAGAATATTCATTAAGTTGACAATCATACTTACGAAAATGTATAAAATATACTAAACTATATTTTTAACCCGTTAACTTAGAATGAATGTCTTATTTCAAAGCCAAATTGATGGTCGAATATGGTTAAATCTGCGCTCATTTTGGAATTAAATACTAATCCCAATTAATCCTTTACCATGCATTGAGTGAATATCATAATACTTGGTTCGCTGAACCTTATCATAACAAAGGTTCATACAAAATTGCAGTCAGATCAAGCTAATACTTTCCGAGAAAAGGTGGAACTAAGAGAAATATATCAAAACTGAAGAAAATAATTAACTTACTAATCTCAATTAAAAAGAATTAATAAAATATAATTAAAATTATCATAGATTGAACAAATTTAAGCCATCAATCAATATAACAAAAACCAATGCATCTAGCGCTATTATATTTTGCTAAATCTATACATAAGAATGATATTTCAATAAAACTATATATAACTGGAATGGAACTTGAAAGAGGCAGATATCTACTACATTTATGTGATTCCATCACTTATCATTCATATAATTAAAATTCAGCGGATAAATTTATTCACGTAAACTAAAATGATAAAAAACTAAAAATGCTACAGCCAATAAAGTTAACTTAAGAGTTACTGCCCTTGCGTTTTGAGGGTTTTTTTTTGCTATTATTTAAAATTGTCTTCATTGTACTAATCTTTTTGTCAGAATATTCGTTTTTAGAAAGAAACTAAAACGAACTACAGCAAACTACACTTGTTACAAGGCTAAAAATGATAGAAATTGCTTATAAAAGTTTTTTTAAGAAAGAAACTAAAGTTAACTACACCGGTTACACCGGTTCTAATGTATACAAGTGCTACAAGGATAAAAAAAATAATAGAAATCGCCTGTAAGATTCAAATGTACATTTCATAAATGTATTGCTATTTGGGTCTGACCTGGGTCATCGTATATTATAACTTTATATAATATATATAAGGAAAACAATATTTCAAAATCGGAACATGACAGAAATAAGACAATCTTAGGCAATCAAAGTGCTCGAGAAACTAATATAAGGTTGGTGCAAAAATAATGTCGTTTTCTGACCCTCAACAATGTAAAAAAAAACGACATTATTTTTGCACCAACATAATAATAAAAGATGATGTTTTAATTAGCTTAAGATCTGACTGCAGTTAGACAGCATTAAAGACCAACCATGTATATCTAACTGGTTTCCAGATGTTAGCGAGCAGTCACGTACACGGCTGATGTTCGGTGGTGTCGTGAAACTTTAGTAACGTATAAAGCTGCAATTATTATCGTTATAAGTTTTAAAGTGCGCATTTTAAATGCCTAGCCTGTGCAAATCAGTCATTTTATTTACGTTACTGACTAAATACAAACGCCTGCTTTGTTGAGAATCAGTATTAATGGGAACTCCTATTACAAAATTTAATATATTTAAAAGCAAATAGGTCACACGTGAGTAAAAATACCAAAATAATTGTTTTAATTTCCCAACCGTATTTTCTTTAAAACAATTCATGCCCGCAATAGTAAAGACTAAATAAATATATGTACTAGCAGGTCGCTCGGAATTGTCCGGTCGTAAAATACGCTTAAATATGATATGTTGATTAATGCAGATTTCGTGTTTATTATTATATTAAATGGGTTCACATATATAGCAATGATGTAAAAAGTTAAAAAAAAGGGACGTGCGCCACAACCGAGAATCGAAGCCAAAACATTTACCTTACAATTTACATTTTCCTTTGACGTTAATGCTTGAGCTATGAAGATATGCTAAAAATTAAAACACGAATCAATAGCTATTACGTTATGCATGCATATTCGTAATGCCGTCGTTCGACCTTCACTTAGCAAATTCCATTTCTTTAATTTCCACACTTTTGCACTGATTTTTTCCGGCTAAAACCCAAACATAAAACTTCACATGGGTTCGAATACCCTATATATTAAGTTTCATGTCTGTAGATCAAAAACTGACAGAGAAGTTTGGTAATCAAAATTCTTTAAACAAATATATATACGCATACATAAATATGTATATAAAGAGGTTTGTGCTTATAATTTTTTTACACAAATATTACGCAAGTATAAATCATGTAGAATAGCTGCATGAATATAGTTACACACAACAGTTAACTAAAGATGATCATCCCATAAGATAACCGAAAAAACTAATAAGGAATAAATTAAAATGAATGTTTAAAATAATATGCAAATTAGCTAGATCTTTTGCAGATGAATGCAATTCCACCACACATATATAAGAAAGTTGTATTTTATTTTTAAATAAATAGAAAAAAAGGGTTTTTAATATGAATACAAAACCCCCAAATTTATAGGAGTATGGATATGAGAGAGAGACGGGGGTGTGCATATCTGGATTTAGCATGCTCATTTCAGTTGGTCATATACAGGAGGAAATGGTCCATAAAATATACGGGTCCATAAAATATACAGCACAGTAAAATGAAGAAAATCTGAATCACTAGAGTTTAGCTTAATAGTCTATCTATATATCTACATATTTATTTAAAAGTTTCTGATCCATCATCTCTAGAAAGGCCGATGAATTACAACCTAGCTCAAATAATAATAATTATTATCGCTGTTTCTCCCCCATTCTCTCTCTCTCTCTCTCTCTCTCTCTCTCTCTCTCTCTCTATATATATATATATATATATATATATATATATCTCCAGAGGAAGTCTCGCAATAAAGACGAAACGTTGATGAACACATAACTTGGTTTGTCCTGTTTTATATCTCTCTCTATACACATGTATATATTTTATACATATATTTATATATTAGTTATCAATATTGTTATATAGTGAACTAACAGGGTGGTCCGATATTGCCCGGGATTGAATGATGATCGACGAATGTTTCACATTCCCATATTCTTATTGTCATCGAAATCGATGAAATAGCCCATTTTTCAATCAAATCGAGTGATTGCCTGCTCTAGTTGGGGACACATCGCGGTGCACTAGCAGAAAGTTCACGTGCCTCTCACAGTGACTTAGTTCACAATAGATTGTAATATACATTGCACTGTAGAGAACCTACAGCTGATTTTATAAAGTTATCTTTTATACACAATTGCTTGAATTAAAGTTTAAAATACAAAAGGCAAGTATCATATCAAAGAATCTACTGTAGATTTTACATGTCGGGCCTTTCGGCTTGTACAGTAATAAAAATCCCTAATACACATTACCAAAGAACGCTGCCATGCACATAAAGTTCCTTCGTGTAAAATTTCATAAAAGTCGCCCCAGTCGTTTTCGAGTCCATAGGGAACGAACTCACAGACACACAGACAAATTTCTTTTTATATAATAGTAGAGATATTATATAATTGGCGGTAGATATATTGCTAGTTAGAAGTTTTTTTTTTTTTTAAAAAGAGTTATTCCAAATATCGTCAATGTTTACAATTTTGGTTTTTTAAAGAAAATTAAAAATAATATTTCTAATATGAGGTCAAGTAATAAATAAACTGCCAACGCGATGATGGATTTAACTACACTTGTTCACGATACGTTTCCAAACGTTTCTCTAAAATGGCTTGAACGAATCGAAACGGGTTCCTTTTTACTTTATTTTCAATCTTAAACTACACACGAAATAATTATTTGAATGTGCAAATCATTTTAAGTAATTCTTCTGTTTATTTCTATTGGACGTAGAAAAAATCTATTTGAAATAACGAATTTCGTTTTTTACGTTCTTATATTTCAATGCGTTAACCGATATATAACTCTAGTAACCCCGGATGGGATTTAATAGAATATGTCATTGGTGTATTTCATTTAATTGCTTGAAAAATGTAACCTTTATTAAAGCTTATTTAAAATCTCGATTTCTATAACGCACAAACATTGATTTTTATATATGATGTTTATGTGCGTTTTACGTTAGCGGGATTTGATACAAGGTCGGGAAAATGAGATCTGAAAAGTTGATGCCCTAGAGGAAAAGCACCTAGTCTGCAAAAAATACCTGGACAACCCCGTCGTCATTTGATTAGCAACGCATTTTCAAAGGTCTAGAAAGCAAAGCCTAAGAAGATGGCCCTCCTAAAATTGCATAGGACCGGGCCCATACCTTAACCAACAAGGAACACACTAAGATAAACCTTCACTTAATCGTCAAATCAAATGTTAAAAATACATGGCTAAATGTAGTTTATTTAGTCCTATACAGGCCTCCGTAGTTTCTTTTAAACTATCATATTTTTTTTTAATTTCGCTATATTATAACATTTTTAGCATATTCTTGTAGCAAATTATCCTAAATCTTATTTAGACAAAAAATAAGAAATGATTGGTTCAGAACCATTAAAAAAATATTTCAATGTTTTATCGATAGAGAAAAAAAAAATGCCGGTAAATGGTGTGGTTTTGGAAAATTTTAAATTAAAATTCCATTAAAAATTGTAGAAAAAGTTTTATATTATTCCATTTTTCACATGATAAAATCCAGGCTTTTATCTTTCTGGAAAAAAGTTGCTCAAGAATAATGGATTTTAATGGATTTTAATTGATTTTAATTCGTTAAACAAGTAGTTTATTTTCCCATTTTAGGCCGTGCCTAAGCTATCTCAACAACAGATAAATAGAAAATATAAATATATTAAAAACGATAGATAGTGAGAGAGAGTAGGGTGCTATTTTTTCAAGATTAACCTAGAAATTTTTTTTCACTTCCCAATAGCAAAAAAAAAAAAAAAAAAATTTAAAAAAATAATACCCTTTTGAAACCTGCTAACGCCAAATACAAAACATACTAAGAACAAAACAACGAAGCTTTTCAATAGAGAACGAAAGGCTTTCCTTCTACGAATACGATGAGAGCATTATCCGGTCTTTTGTATATCAATTATGTATGGTTTCGTAATCAACGCGGTGAGCGAATGTTGTTGTTGACTTTCTATTGTGATGAGAGAATAGAACGTCCTGCATGAAACCAAAATGATCTTATTGTCTATTTTTGATACAAAAAACTATTTGTTTTTAACTTGGTCGGAATTCATTTTTCTTTTTTTTCTTTTTTTACACCAATGCATTTTATACGCTAGAGTAATACCAGTCCGAAGGGTAAAATTAGTCCTCCGAACACAAAACAATTAGCATCAATTTTATGTCTCCTCACCAAAGTAAAAATCACGATGTAATGATACGTTAAACCTAAGAATACTTATTGCAATTTTGATCAAAATTCATTACATAATTTGAATTCCAGAAAATATTTAAAATTTAAGGCTTAAGCTTATGAGTCCTTAAGATAAATTGGGTCGCTTGTTCAGTTTACTGGCCATGCTATATTTAAAAAAAGAATTTTCAAGTTAAATTCAATTTTTTTCTGAATCTTTTGCTTATTAAATTGTTAGGTGAAAGTTCAGAATAGTTAAAACTCCCCTCACGCTCCATGTTAAGAATAGTTTTCTAAATAATGTTATTAATTCAGCACGGTCCGGAAACTGCATAAGTACCAGAAATTGAAATTCATTTTGATTAAGGGCCGATTACTATGAATCCAATTCACAGAAAATCTACGAAAGTTTTTAAATCAGAGGTTCTGATTATATACCTCCATAAAATTCTTTAAAATGCCCCGAAGAAATCGAAATTCAGTGAATAGTTTTCAATTGATTGATTACTTATTATGAAAAATTTAGAAAATCAGATCTATCCAAATTTTCTACAATAGGTTTCAAACACATCGTTGCACCTTTTTGCACGAAACTAAATTAAACTAAATATAGTCCAAATTATCACCACCTACAGGTTAACTTATTTCTAGTAGTTTACTAGAGTTATGTATAAATTACATACGTGTTTGTAAATTTATGATATGAGGATTGATAATCTGTACTACTTTGGACTATTCGGACTACTTTTCTCATCTTGAGTGTTATTCACACTATTTTCGGCCGATATAGGTTCCGACCTTTTTCAGATGTATCTTGTCAAACACATGAACTTTTCGTTTGAACTCGACAATCTACACAATTTCGAATGGAATCATTTATTTAATCCATATGGATAGCATACTCTAGTTCTGGTTCTTCCAAATAATACAAATTATGAAAACGCCATAATCACATTGATACACCGGTTCTCATTATATCGCCGAAGTTAAGCAACGGTGAGCATAGTCGTTACCAGACGGGAAACGATTTGGGAATATCATGCGCTGTTTATTGGAGGACGTCGACACCTACCTGCAAGAACGACAAAAGCCCAACATAGCCATCTCTCTTGATCGAGATATACATGCGACTGCGGACCGTTTGGGAATTTAATATTCCTTTGACACTTCCGCCTTTGGAGGAAGCCGGTTCAGCTCACCTTTGACAAACAAAAGGCATATATTTGTGATTGTTATGACGTCTCAGCAACAGTAACCTCTAACGAATAAATCAACTAGTACGTCTATATAAATCAACTAGTACATCTATATAAATCAACTATTATATCTGTATAATTAAAAACTGTGGACCATCCGGGCGATTCCATCTTAACAAAAAGGGATAACAGGTTAATTTATATGTAAATGTAAGCAATAATAATAATCAATATAATGATCGATGATTGAGAATCGTTTCTAAAATAATACTTAATCTGCACGAATTAAAACATTATATTTAAGCGTATCTTGCGACCGGGCAACATCGAGCCGTCGTGCTAGTTATAACTAAACGCAACCATAAAAACCACTGAAATAAATGATATAAATCAGGTTAGAGTGAATGCTAGTTGTACCGGGGCGCTCGGAATTGGTAATTATTATAACAATTTAGTCAGGCAAGGCTTTCGACAAAATGGTCACACGCGAACGAGTTTTGATGTCGTCGTGTCACTTTCCGAATGGAAATTGTGTTCTGATCTAAACGACATAATGTTTATTGGATTAGACTATTATACGAATTCAAAGACCGTTTTTGTCACCCCTTTTAAACAGCATTTAGAGGAAGTTAGCCACCCGTATTGAGAGGTTTTGTACCCGAAGAGTTAAGGGTCGTTTTAGCTGCAATGAAAAGGAACTCTGAATTTTAGTAGAAATGTAATATCCATTTGTTGTAACTCGGTTAATTTAGAAACTGTTATAAAAGAATGGTTTCAGTAAAATAAGAATTAATATGATTACGAGAAAGACTAGCTTTTAAAATGGCTTCCATTTAAGCGGATTCCTTTCGTTTTACTATTTCGTCATTATGAGACTGTTTTTTGGCTATGCATTCTCTATTTCCTTCTCTCAAAACATATCGTCTCATTTGCCGCTCCACTTCTTCTATATATTAATACGATAGCGTGTGTGTTCTTTTGTGTGTCACGCCTACATCCGGGTAGTTTAATTGTTATATTCTTTTATTTCTTATCATAAATAATTTTACCAAGCGTTTTCATAAGTTTTGGTTTCGGTTATATATACAGGGTGTCCACAAAGTCTGGCTACATTATGTAGACAGACTTTGTGGACACCCTGTAGATTATGTAGTACGACTTTGTGGGCATCGTGTAGATTATGTAGCCAGACTTTGTGGGCACCGTGTAGATTATGTAGCCAGACTTTGTGGCCACCGTGTAGATTATGTAGCCAGACTTTGTGGCCACCGTGTAGATTATGTAGCCAGACTTTGTGGCCACCGTGTAGATTATGTAGCCAGACTTTGTGGGCATCGTGTAGATTATGTAGCCAGACTTTGTGGCCACCGTGTAGATTATGTAGCCAGACTTTGTGGCCACCGTGTAGATTATGTAGCCAGACTTTGTGGCCACCGTGTAGATTATGTAGCCAGACTTTGTGGCCACCGTGTAGATTATGTAGCCAGACTTTGTGGACACCGTGTAGATTATGTAGCCAGACTTTGTGGCCACCGTGTAGATTATGTAGCCAGACTTTGTGGCCACCCTGTAGATTATGTAGCCAGACTTTGTGGCCACCGTGTAGATTATGTAGCCAGACTTTGTGGGTACCGTGTAGATTATGCAGCCAGACTTTGTGGACACCGTGTAGATTATGTAGCCAGACTTTGTGGACACCGTGTAGATTATGCACCCAGACTTTGTGGACACCCTGTAGATTATGTAGCCAGACTTTGTGGGCACCGTGTAGATTATGTAGCCAGCCTTTGTGGCCACCGTGTAGATTATGTAGCCAGACTTTGTGGGCACCGTGTAGATTATGTAGCCAGACTTTGTGGACACCCTGTAGATTATGTAGCCAGACTTTATGGGCACCGTGTAGATTATGTAGCCAGACTTTGTGGGCACCGTGTAGATTATGTAGCCAGACTTTGTGGACACCCTGTAGATTATGTAGCCAGACTTTGTGGGCACCGTGTAGATTATGTAGCCAGACTTTGTGGGCACCGTGTAGATTATGTAGTCAGACTTTGTGGGCACCGTGTAGATTATGTAGCCAGACTTTGTGGGCACCGTGTAGATTATGTAGCCAGACTTTGTGGACACCCTGTAGATTATGTAGCCAGACTTTGTGGGCACCCTGTATATACATGTCAGAGGGCTGAGTTTCGTTATAGAAGCGTTGATTTAATTTGAATAAAATAAAATACGCATCAAGTGCGCTTGAAAGCCAAATTACAACGTAATTTTGCGAAAATATACAAATATTGTTTGAAATTAATAATTTATATATATTCGGAGTGGCTTTCAGGCGCACTTGATGCGTATTTTATTTTATTCAAATAAAACCAACGCTTCTTTAACGGAACTCACACCCCTGAGGTTAATCTCGCATAGCCAAAATACAAACGCTGAGACACAATGCGCGGATCTTTACTTTTCACGACATTTCTTTCTCCAACCTTACAACATCGCAAGAAAGAAGAAGAGAAAAAAAGAAAATAGAGAAACGAAATACATAAATCATCAATTTCAAACAAGTAAAATTGCGTGTAATTTGGCTTTCAACCGCACTTGATACGTATTATATATATATATATATATATATATATATATATATATATATATATATATATATATATATATATATATATATAGACAAATATTATTGAATAGCACGGAATTATTCTGTTTTACAATTTTCCTTTTTATCTTCTCCAATCTCCGAATAGTCCTTTTTCTGTTGTTCTCGAAATTGTATATGTTGGATTCATAATCGCGAGCGCTTTCGACAGAAGTACTTCTATCATCCTCAGGCATATTGTAGAAATAAATGTAGGGATTGTTTTTGAAATGCCATGAAATGCTGAAATGTTTGGGATAAATGTTTAATAATGTATATATGTGTTTGTATATATAAATCTGCTTAATATACGTAAAAAAATCAAACAAAAAAAAACAAGTCCGCCCACTTAACTTATAACAAATTACCATTTGACTAGGAATATATATATATATATATATATATATATATATATATATATATATATATTAGGTAGAGCACTGTCGTGAATATATCTCACCCACTGCTTTATTGGCATTAACGCGAGGCTCGATGTTTGTAAATAAGCGGTGGACTAGTTTCTATATATTTGAGGAAATCGTTTGCCGAAGTTTTGCGGGGTCTGCCGGTTTTAAAAGCACTATTTTGCCAGTATTATTGTAAGATTTAACAACTCTGCCTACAACATTCTTGGAACGTTTCACTTTCTCTAAAATCTCTCTCGTGGCGTGCATTTCCTTGTGTAGTTTCACAATAACTATTCTCACAGAGTAATCAAATTTTCGGCGTTTAGCCATAGTGCCTGCTGAAGTAACGTTTACAAATGACTAAGTAAGACTTATTCTTTAGAGAAAAAAATTAAAAAATTGAATATAGCATACTGTTTACATTGTTTTTTCTCAACTATGTCCCTTACTTTAGGACGTTCCTATTTTGAAAATAAATAAATAATTGTTATAATTCCTTTTTCTATCCTTTGCAAATGATTCGAATTTTAGTATGTTATTGTGGATGGTAACGACTATCAGTTGTCAAAATTTCAGCTTCACACAGTTGTTATTTCTAACAAATATTAGGTTTTAAAATTTTGTCCCTTAGTATATATATATATATATATATATATATATATATATATATATATATATATATATATATATATATATATATATATATATATAGTAAGTTATAAAATATATAACTTACTACCTAGCTCTATCTACGTATTGAGCACTGTTGAAGTAAATACTTAAAGTTTACGCATAAATTTATACTTTCGTATTAAATGAAGTAGTAATATATATATATATATATATATATATATATATATATATATATAAATATATATATTGCTCATTCCAACTCTATTTCTCATCAATCCATTTCAGTTCCTCTTTAACCAAAGCTCCAACAGTCAATAGTCGCATGAGTAATTTAGTCACATTAGTATAACTTTAGCATTTGTTTTATTGTTTTGTAATTGTTTTGTTACATTCACTAATATTGATAGAAACTTTCTTTTGGAGTGATTCATTCAAAGGAATGAAGAGACTAATAACATTGAAGTGAGGATTCCATTGTCTCGAAGATGGTTATTCTTGTGTGATTTCCTTATTACGAATATCTAATTGAGTAATTCGACGTTATTAGAGGCTTCCATCCAATCCCAAAGAGGTAAACAATATGGCGCGTTTGCTCCCTGGTCAAAAGAATCCGGTACATTTTTTCGGCCGGTCAGTCGGGCCAGCGCGCTCATTACCCTAATAGGATCGAACTATTTCATGATTTCTATTTCCAGCATTTTCATTGAAGGTGACTAATGGGCATAACGTGCGCAAGTCAGTGAGTTTTGTCGTGTCTAACCTACCATGTGCGAAATCGTATTCAGCCCTATTGCTGAACTGTGATCGATCTAGGTTTTTCGTTATGTAGGTTGAATGGCGTCGATGGGGCAGAGCAAAAAACAGGCAGACGCGGAGAAGGTACAAAAGGTAAAAGAAGGTTGAATGAGGAGAGCACGAATAGAAACGATAGAGAGACAGAGAGAGGGAGAGAGAGAGAGAGGGGGGGAAGAGAGGGAGAGAGAAAGAGAGGGAGAGAGAGAGGGAGGGAAGAGGGAGAGAGAGATTTAAAAGGTTTTAAAATAAAGAGATGGGAAAGTAGAGAAATACAAAGAAATGATAAAGAAAGAGTATTGTCTTTGAAGAGAGATAGGTAGAGAGATAGATAGAGAGAAAGAGGGAGAGGGAGAGGGAGATTTAAAAGATTTTTATAAATAGAGAAATAGAGAAGGGGAGAGGGAAAGGAGAATAGAAGAGAGAGAACAGACAACTAGAGAAAAGGGAGAAAGGGAGGGGGAGAGAGAGAGAGAGAGAGAGAGAGAGAGAGATTCCAAAGATTTACAAATTGAGAAAGGAAAGGGAGACAAATAAAAGGAATGATAGAGACACATAGGGAAGGAGGGAGAAGGAAAGAGAGAGAAAGAAAGAGAGAGAGAGAGAGAGAGAGAGAGAGAGAGAGAGAGAGAGAGAGAGAGAGAAAGAACAAATGGAGAGAGATATTTAAAGAATTTAAAAATAGAGATGGGAAAGAGAGTAATAAAAAGTAAAACAAGGGAGGCGAGAGAATAGAGGAGTGAGATGAAAATAAGGACAATTAGACAGAGAAAGAGATTTAAAGAGTTTAAAAAGAGAGAGAGAGAGAGAGCTAGAGAGAGAGAGAGAAAGAAAGAGAGAGAGAAAAATAAAAAGAAAGACGTAATTGTAGGGGAGAGAATAGAAAAAAAAGAGAAAGAAAGAGAGTGAGTGACATGAAACGGATGAAAAAGAAAGAAAAAAGTATTTGGAAAAAGATAGATAAATAGATAGATAGATAGATAGAGAGAGAGAGAGAAGAAGAAGAAGAAGAAGAAGAAGATAGATAGATAGATACAGAAGAAGATTTTCTTCATTTTTAAAAATTTACATAAGTGCACGACTGTGGAACTCTCTTCCGTTTGCCTGTTTCCCACCTGACTACAACTTGGATGTCTTCAAGTCCAACATAAACAAATTCCTGACAAACCGCTCTCTTAAGTAAGACACCCTATCAAATATCCAATACTAATGGATAGTACGATACTATCTCATTGATTACTGCACATGGAATAACCCTTATCCCCGAGTGGCTTCCGGGCCTTGATAAGTGGTGACCTCCATGTAAAAAAAAATCAATTAGTTACAAGGCCGAAATTGAATATCGCACTCTTACTTTATTCTCTAAAGCAATTTCAATTATCAGAATATCACATTCACTTCATGGCTACAACCTATAAAACAATGTATTATTTGGATTCATTGGACTACTGTGTTCATCTTGAATGTGATTTTCACAACGTTTTGGTTGATGTAACCTCCGACCTTCTTCAAGTGTATCTTGTCGAACTCGGGAATATTTCTGTTGAACTCTGGAATGCTTCCAAGTTCCCGAGTTCAACAGAAACATTCCCGAGTTCGACAAGATACACACGAAGACACGAAGAAGATCGGAGGTTACATCGATCGAAACGTTGTGAAAATGACCCTCAAGATGAGAATTTACTCGTATGAGGACATTTGAGCCAAGCGGCTGTCCAAAATCATCTTGAATTGTTGCGTTGTTGATGCTTTTATTGCTTCTAAGCCGTTGTAAGACTATTTCTAGGTTCTGGGGTCCTGATTGAGGAAATGGTCCTCCTCCAGTTCAATTAAAATCGATAAAACAATTTCTTGTAGTGTCTGCATAGACTTCTTTCTGGTGCAAGAGAGTAAAAAAGTTTCTGGTAGTATCCGCATATACTTCTTTCTGGTGCAAGAGTATAAAATAGTTTCTTGTAGTATTCGCATAAACTTCTTTCTGGTGCAAGAGTGAATAATAGGCCACGAGGACTTTTCAACTGATTACAAAGTAGCCGTTTTCAAGTCCAATGTAAATAAGTTCTTGTTGAGCTACCTTCTTAAATCAAATTCCACCCAATTTCCATCACTACTCATCATTACAGTGT
>NC_136490.1:115661519-115691519 GCF_053919585.1 Euprymna scolopes | reverse complement strand
CAATTTACGTGGGCGATGCATGTCTAAATAAAAAATTTGTAGAAACGCTCTAATATTTAAAAAGAAATTCTATAAAAATGTGATTGTGCAATGTAATAGATATTACAAATAAAATGTAAAGAAGCATACGAAATGTATCGGCCTAATATGTTTCGCTTATATCCCAGTGGTTTCGATTACTCATTGAACAGCGCTTAAATAATAAATTCCACGGTTTCGTTTCTTCACGCTTCCCCCCTCTCTCTATCTCTCTCTCTCACGCACACATCACCTGTCTGTTTACATATATGTATACATGTATGGATGTTTGTATGTCTGCCTAAAACTTTCGACATAGGCGACGGATTGTTTTAGAAGCTCGACCCTTTGGACGACAAGTATAAAAAAAAATGACTAAAAACATTAATTACTTCATCTTCAATTGGGCACTTTTCTACAAGGAGAGGTCGCTTTTTTCGCTGATATTTTTGAAAGTCATCCCCTCTTTTCGATTGAGTAGCCTTAATTTAAACCTTCGCCACTTCCGGTTTGGCGATGGACGCAACAGCCAAGACGTAACGTTTTATTTTTTCACGTTCTTTTCCTCCTTCGCAATACGGGTTCGAGCCTGCCTGCCTACTATCACTTTTTTGTTTTTGCTCAAACCCCACCCCGAAAACCCCCAGGAAACATCGGACACCAAGACTAATATATATATATATATATATATATATATATATATATATATATATATATATATATATATATATGTAGTCTTGGAAGTTTTTAACCTTTAAAACTAAACAAAAAATGTTCATTCGTTAGAAAACCATTTAGTCAGTAAGTCATTCAATCACCTGCAAGCACTGCATAAACCTGCTCTCTCGAATTCACTATTGTACTAGTAATAATTTATTTTTAAGGCATCATCAGTTGTTTGCCATGAAACACTGGAAATCTGTTTCTGAAAATCGGGAAATTTTCTGTTGAACTAATCATTTTTACACTGAAAAAGTGGTTACTCCCAAATAAAGGGTTCCATCCGAAAGCAAGGAAAAGAATAAAAATCAAATCAAATATTTAATCAATTAATTTATAAATTAAGTTTTATTCCGTAAAGAAAAGAATCTAGAATCCAAAATCTGAATGAATACAGTTACATTAGAATATAGCAAATAATCCATGAATGAATCAATAGCCATTAAATTTGAGCATAGCAAATAGTCCATGAATTAATCCCCATTAAATTTGAAGATAGAAAATAATCTACGAATTAATACCGATTAAATTTGAACATAGCAAATAGTCCATGAATTAATACCTATTAAATTTGAACATATCAAATAACCCAGGAATCAATACTCCTTAAATTTAAATATAGCAAATAATCCATGAATTAATACCAGTTAAATTTGAACATAGCAAATAATTGATGAACTAATACCCATTAAATTTGATCATAAAAAATAATTCATGAATCAATACCCATTAAATTTGAACACAGCAAATAAGCATAAGAATTAAGACTCATTAAATTTGATCATACAAAATAATCTATGAATCAATACCCATTAAATTTGAACAGAGCAAATAATACAGGAATTAATACCCATTAAATTTAAACATATCAAATAGCCCATGAATCGATACTACTTAAATTTGAACATAGCTAATAATCCATAAATGAATACTGCAAAAATTTGAACATAGCGAGTAATCTATGAGTAAAGTCTTTTTAAATTTGAACAAAGCAAATAGTCCATTAATCACTATACCTTAAATTTGAACGCTTTAAACTGCAACGAAGGGGCGCGATGCTCATAGTAAAGTCCAAAAATTAATTACATTTCTCAATAATCTATAATTCGTAGGTAAAAAAATGAATTATATTGTATGGATATTTAGGCAGAATTCTTTCATATAAACAAACATTGCTAAAAATAACAATACTTTAACTTTATTATACTTTTTCTTTAAATTTTGCATCGATGTTTTTGCGTGTAAATTAATTGTTTGTTATTATAAATATTTAATCTATGCTGCCAATGTTTGACGAACATTTTCGATTCTTCGTCGGATCATCTGGCTAATAAACGGAGAAAATCCGTAGAAAAGAAGTGAATTTTAAAAGATAGTCGGGGACGAGCACTTGAAGTGAGTTAAACGCCCCCCCCCGGACTTGCACAGTTTCAGTGTGTTTATTTTAATTACATGGCACCAGAATTAGCGTCACTAGGTAAAATTGTATTACATTAAACATATAAAAATATTATTGCCGTTTTTTTTTTTACTTAGTGTCATTAATTATAGGTTGCTGAGTTACGTAGCAAACCGTAAACTACATCTTAACATGAATTTTTTTGTTTGTTAATCTATCTATTCATGATTACATCGAAACAGTAATATCAATTGTTGATTTTAGGCAAACTGGCAAATATTTGGCATATATAATAATGGACACTCACCAAAAGACTAGAAAGAAAACTAGACGGCACATACACCCGTATGCTACGAACATTATTAAATATATCTTGGCAAAATCATTCCACGAAGCAGCAACTTTATGGCAACCTACCTGCCATATCTAATACCATCAGAGAAAGACGCCTACGATTTGCTGGTCATTGTCTGAGAAGCAAGCATGAATTGGTGAGTGATGTATTGTTACTGACTCCACAACACGGACGCGCAAGCAAAGGACGACCTAGATCTATGTACATCCAGCAAATAGCACACAACGCCAACTATGAACCTGAAGATCTGAGGCAGCTGATGGAAGACGGGAAACTCTGGAGAAGAAGAATCACGTTGGTCCGGACAAGGAGCCTGTCATGATGATGATGATGAACATGCAATAATTTCTGTTTACTTTTTATTAAAAAGCTATTCCGATAAACTGAACAGGGGAAATTTTGTTTTTACTTTTAATAATAATAATAATAATAATAATAATAATAATAATATCGAAATTATACTAAGAACAAGAAGACGGGAAAAGAAAAAAAAGCCGACAAAGTCACGTTCTATCTATCTCTCCCGTATTAAGAAAGCTACTCCAGTCAAGGAAAAAAGGGAAATTTGATTTTTGCTTTATATATAATATAATATTAATACACGATGTAGGAGAAAAAGAAGTAAAGAGAGAAAGAAGAAAGACAACTAGTAAAATGTGAAGGAAAAAAACTTTCATTTCCCAAGGGAGCCTGTTTTTTTCTTTTTAGTTCCCGGACAAACCGACGCCAACTCGGAGGAAAAAAAAAACGATATTTCTTATTTGTTGTCAAGGGAGCCGGTTGAGATGTATGAACAATAGAAAGAAAAAAACAATTACACTGGAAAGCAGTTTTGAAACAATATTCAATATTTTTTTCACTTGATTGAGTCGAAAATTGTTGGTTCGTTTAAAACAAGCCTTCTACCACATCAAGCTTATTTTTAACCTATTGCCTACCAGTTGAACAAGGGCGATTTTAACGTTTCTTTATAAGTAATAGAAATTGGCTGGAGCAATTGTTACAGGCACGAATTGTAGACTCGATATACCAGGATCGAATTTTGTCTGCGCTATTTTTTTTTTTTCCACAAAAGAGTCACCTTTTATCAAGGCACGGAGGCTACTCGAAGATAAGAATTAATGAGTTTACTAAACGGCGATCCTACAGTTAAAGACTAATCACATGTGAACTTAGAGGTCCAGTCAAGTCCTTCTGGGGACCTTTGTGGCCTTCGAGCCAAGAAGAAATAACATACATAAACAAGATCAAAGTGTAGTATCTGTTCCGGCAGATGCTGCACTTAAGATAATTTGTACCAGTCAATGGAGGGGAAACCCTCTATACTGGGAACCGCCTGGGTAATACCTAGGAGGTCCACCCTCCCAGGCCTTGCCACCGGGCTTTCCGGTGGGGCAAGTTTATTGCTTGCTGCCTGAGGCGCCCCGACCGGGGAATGCCGACGGGGTTACTCAGGCAATTTTTAAAATTGCAGGAGTGCCCCTCCTTTAGGGGAGCCTGCGGGGTTCCCACTTTCCGGCCTTGTGCCACATAATGCTGATGTGGGCAGCATTTAAATAAAAACCCTCTATACTGGGACAATTATTATTTTTGGTAACCAGAGTGCCCCCTTTTTGCCTACTTTTAGGGGAGCTGGTTTTTACCTCACATTAAAAACGGCCTTGTGCCTAATTTGCTCAGTGGGGGAGCAAATAAATACCATCTGTTCCGGCAGATACTGCACTTAAGATAATTTGTACCAGTCAATGGAGGGGAAACCCGCTATACTGGGACAATTATTATTTTTGGTAACCAGAGTGACCCTTTTTAGGGGAGCTGGTTTTTACCTCACATTAAAAACGGCCTTGTGCCTAATTTGCTCAGTGGGGGAGCAAATAAATACCATCTGTTCCGGCAGATACTGCAAGCTATGACTAGCTATGACTAGCTATGACTAGCAAAGACCAGATGTGGGGGCAACCCCACATGTCTGACTTTTAACCAGCTCCCATTTCCCACCTCTCGGGAGCTGGTCCCTTTTTCCCCTTCCCCCTCCCTTCACTCCTCACATTAAAAATCGGCCTTGTGCCTAATTTGCTCGGTGGGGGAGCAAATAAATACCATCTGTTCCGGCAGATGCTGCACTTAAGATAATTTGTACCAGTCAATGGAGGGGAAACCCTCTATACTGGGACAATTATTATTTTTGGTAACCAGAGTGCCCCCTTTTTGCCTACTTTTAGGGGAGCTGGTTTTTACCTCACATTAAAAACGGCCTTGTGCCTAATTTGCTCAGTGGGGGAGCAAATAAATACCATCTGTTCCGGCAGATACTGCAAGCTATGACTAGCTATGACTAGCAAAGACCAGATGTGGGGGCAACCCCACATGCCTGACCATTAACCAGCTCCCATTTCCCACCTCTCGGGAGCTGGTCCCCATTTTCCCTTCCCCCTCCCTTCACTCCTCACATTAAAAATCGGCCTTGTGCCTAATTTGCTCGGTGGGGGAGCAAATAAATACCATCTGTTCCGGCAGATACTGCAAGCAAAGACCATATGTGGGGGTAACCCCACATATCAGACCTTGGTCAATGTAGGGGAAACCCTTCATACCAATTGTCACTATCCAGCTCCCCCTACTCCCCGGGGAGTTGGTCCCCATTTCCCCTTCACTCCTCACATTAAAAATCGGCCTTGTGCCTAATTTGCTCGGTGGGGGAGCAAATAAATACCATCTGTTCCGGCAGATACTGCAAGCAAAGACCATATGTGGGGGAAACTGCACATATAAGACCTTGGTCAATGTAGGGGCAACTCTTCATACCAATTGTCACTATCCAGCTCCCCTACTCCCCGGGGAGTTGGTCCCCATTTCCCCTTCACTCCTCACTTTAAAAATCGGCCTTGTGCCTAATTTGCTCAGTGGGGGAGCAAATAAATACCATCTGTTCCGGCAGATACTGCAAGCTATGACTAGCTATGACTAGCAAAGACCAGATGTGGGGGCAACCCCACATGCCTGACCTTTAACCAGCTCCCATTTCCCACCTCTCGGGAGCTGGTCCCCTTTTTCCCTTCCCCCTCCCTTCACTCCTCACATTAAAAATTGGCCTTGTGCCTAATTTGCTCGGTGGGGGAGCAAATAAATACCATCTGTTCCGGCCTGCAAGCAAAGACCCACATATCAGACCTTGGTCAATGTAGGGGAAACCCTTCATACCAATTGTCACTATCCAGGTCCCCTACTCCCCGGAGTGTTGGTCCCCATTTCCCCTTCACTCCTCACTTTAAAAATCGGCCTTGTGCCTAATTTGCTCAGTGGGGGAGCAAATAAATACCTCAAAGTGTAGTATCAAAAAATGAACATGAACAAAAAACTTAGGCACAAGGCCAACTCAAAAGGGAGGAAACAGTTGGCCTTGTGCCTAAGTTTTTTGTTCATGTTCATTTTTTGCCTGAATAAAAGATTTAATATCTCAAAGTGTAGTATCTGTTCTGCAGTCCCACTTATAAGACCATTGATCTTGTAGCAATTAGTTATTGGTCGATGTAGGGGCAACCCTTCATGCCTATTGTCACTATTCAGCTCCTCTTCTCCCCGGGGAGCTGGTTGCCCTTTCCCCCAATCTCTTCACATTAAAAAACGGCCTTGTGCCTAATTTGCTCAGTGGGGAAGCAAATAAATACCGCCCAGCCAAGTCCTTCTTTATGGTTGTTGTCCAGGTCTTCAGCTGCTTGCTGATACGCTTCCAGCAGACAGAGGCAGAGTTGATTACGTTACGACACAGTATGGACAGCTGAATGAAGACAATCTATCTCTAGAGAATCAAATCAAGTAACTCAGTTCGAAATTCACCGATGTTTACCGAATAATTACGAAAAAGAAAGGGAAACACAGAAGACTAAAGAATCCACTGACTGGAAGGTTTTAAAGCACGAAAAACAAAACAACAACAACAACAACAACAACAACAACAACAACAACAACAATAATAATAATAATAATAATAATAATAATAAGAAGAATAATAATAAGAATTATTATTATTATTATTCTTATTCTTCTTCTTCTTATTATTATTATTAATATTATTATTATTAATATTATTATTATTATCATCGATGTTTAACCTCAAACAAGGCATACGGTCACTTATTCGTAATGGTTTACTATTTGGGACCAGATTTGTAATAATACGGTTTATGGAGTTGGGCAGCGAGATGTGTGCTCTACATATCTGTACAGTCAAGGAAGCAGGGGCCCGGGAGGGAATTCCAAAGTGCAGCAGTCCGAGAGAAATTCTAATCGATTAGATGCCTTTACGGCATCTAGAAATCTCTACAATGTAGGGGTGGGATTTTGTTGTTTGTCGGGGATATTGCCGCCGAAGGAGTACTAGTGCTCGGAGTTCGTCAGAGCACCTGCCATTGGAATACTTCTAAAACAGGCACAAGGCTGCCAAGTTTCGGTGATGCGACAGAGGTTGGAGTTTAGTTGATAGTTCAGGACCTATTAGGTTAGCGACTTTTTCTTGAACCCTATCTAGGAACGAAAGACTAGTTGCTGATGCACTAGTCCGGATGTGACAACAGTACTCCATGCATGGGCGAACCGTGAACTTGTAGTTTAGCCTAGGATTTAAGTTAAAAATTAATAGTAGGTTGGCGACTACGATAAAAGACATCTAAAGAAAGCCGAAGAGTTCAAGAGCCGAGACTTTATGAATATAAAGAGTTCGGAAGTAATATGAATGTCAGCCATACTTTATCCATGAAATGTTAAAAATCATGGAGCATAGTTCTTATCGATTTGCCTCCGCACGAGAGCAGAGTCAAACCCCAAAACGATTGTAATATTGAGAAAATCCAACCTTCAAAAGAAAGACACATTGAATTGACATAAAGATATAAATTATTTTAAGTTAAGAAAAATTTCTTCACTGACCTAGGACAGAAAAAAAACGAAGAGTAGTATCCAAACAGATACTACACTTAATCAAAAATCCCAGAACTATTGTAGCACACTTTTACCATAAATCTCTGAAGATCTGCCTATCAGTGTATCCGTGTTCGCATTTACGTATGTGTGTGCTTTTTTTTTTGTATATGTGTGTCTGTGGGTGTGCGTGTCTATGTGTGAGGCTCTATGTGTGTGGGAACCTGATTATTCAGGTTTTTTTTAAATATGTTTACGTATGTCTCTACACGTAAGCATGTGTTAGCGTCGCCGCGCAGAAATGAGGGAAAATGTCTGAAATCGTGCGATCGCTTCCAGCCGTCGTCATCTCGGCAGGTTCTCCCAGGAGGTCAACAAGTGCACTGAACAACCCGACACAAAGAAAAAACGCACATCACCCACCTGCCTTATATTCCTTTTCTTTCCGATTCCTTTTACTTTACGCTTTTAATATTTTTTTTAACCTCTGGCAGATTCATTTTGTTTTTATTTCATATAACTCTATCTTCCCCCTCTCTCTTCCTTCCTCTCTCTCTCCCGCTCTCTCTCTCTATTTTTCAAGTTGTTTCTATTTTTCTTTCTGGTCGCTCTTTGTATTGGACGAGAGAAAACCATGGGATTTCTATCTTACAAATTCCCAATTGCTTTGTTAGAACCGCCATGTTTGATAATTGAATTGTCTTCAGCTTATAGATTTTCAGAACCTTTATAACAAATAAAAAATAATTTAAAGGTATTGTATTGAATCTTATTACAAACCGTGTGTATCAGATGTTTGATATAAATCGAAAAACGAATAAATTAATAGATCAAAGGACAATATTACAAACCGACAGAAATATGATAGCATGGTACATCATATAATATATATATATATATATATATATATATATATATATATGTATATATATATGTATATATATGTATATATATGTATATATAATGTATATGTATATATATAATGTATATATATATAATGTATATATATATAATGTATATATATATAATGTATATATATATGTATGTATATATATATATAATGTATATATGTTCCTCTTTTCTTTAAATGCCTTTTTGTATTTAAAACTTCTTAATATTTCGGTGATACAACTTCTTGTTCAGAAAACAGTACAGTAATAATCTTGATATCCTATAAAAGAATTTTGTGCCCTAAATATTAGGACATCTAATACATAAATCTAATCTTTTCAAATTATCAGAAATTTATGTTAATTGAAATGGCTATACTTCTGAAAAATCGATATTTGATTCTAACTTTCCTACACACATCTAATTAAATAAATGCGAAGATTGTAACAGTTTATCACTTCTATTTTATCAGAAAAAAAACGGATTAATGCTGTTTAAATCAATAATACAACATGATATTTTCAAATAACGATCAAAAGACACTTCTTTAAGTGTCTGATTTACATGACAATGAAAAGAACAAAAACAACAAACAAGACAACAACAAAAAAAGCAAAAAACAAACAAACAAACACAAAACAAAAACAAAACAAAAACAAAACAGAATTGTCGAATAAATCCCTGCAAAATAATAATCAGAACGTTCCCGTCTCGGGAATTCCGACTCAATTTATCGGAAACGAACGAAAGTAGCGGTTTCTCGGTTCGGTTAAAGTGTCAAGACAAACACTTTGACACATCTCACGAGTGCGCATGCGTGTCGTTTCTGTCGGCGGCGCTTTTCGTTTGTGCTGATCAACGGCCTGTTTCTACCCCACACCCACCCAACTCTCTTGCCCCTATCGTCGATACGGTGAGGTCCCGCGAGACGCTTCGGGACTTTTTGAGAACAAAGAAGAAAGAGTAAGCTAACCCACGCGACCAATCCCGGTTCCCTTTCTGACCAACCTGACACCCTCACCACATTTTAACCCTTACTCCACATCCCCACACACCCACGGGATTTAAGGGCGAACTATTGTCCAAAAACAGCCAATACCTCTAATGAAAGCCGACAAAGACAAAATCCTACACACGCCCGCTTAATGAATAACATTGCATTTCTAACGTGATGAACGATACTGCTACTGGTAATAATAGAGGTGATATTACTTCTGCTGATGACAATAATGGTCGAGTGATACTGCTGCTGATGATAATAATGATGTTAGCAATGATGATGATGATGATGATGATGATGATGATGGTGATACGAGTCATCCAATATATTCCTAATCGTCAAATAATTACGTTTGTCTATGATAATGCTGATTCTGATATTGTCGATTACAAAAGAATTGTGGATTAGTTTGTGAGGTAGATGTGCGTGTCGTAATGGTTATCAATGACATTTTTCGATCCGAGTTCAAATCCAGTCTGATTTTCGCGTTACTATACTCAAATAATGATAGATGATGTACAAGGTCGGTGACCCGGTTCCAGTTTTAGCAGGAACGGTTGTTTCCACAAATTTTATATGCAAACGACAAGCGACCTATTGAAAACCAATTTGGCAACTATTGGTAACAGATTATGACCGGAATTAAGAAGCAAGTAATTTGATATAAGCAGCATATTTCTGCATTTTTTAGATGAGGATTGATTATCCGTATTATTTAGATTCTTCGGACTAGTGTTCTCATCTTTTGTGTTATTTTCACAACGTTACAGTCGGTGTGACCCCTGACCTTATTCAGGTATATTTTGTCGAACTTTGAAATCGTTTTTTTAGAACTCTGGAATCTTTTAGACGAAGCAGGAATCTGCACGGACTTTTGAACGGAACACCTTATTCAAGCCACGCAAGTAGCATGCTCTCAACAACACGTTTCAAAGTTAGACCAGAGAAATAAAATAAATGAATAAATAAAATAAGATAAAAACGGAGGAACAGGTGCACGACATGCGTTGCTTTTCTTTTCGTACTCTTGAACGAAATACACATGCTTCTCTTGGTTTCCTTTGCAAATCATGAGGACGATTGCATTCGCAAATTATCTGAAAGTTTGTTCTGCATTTACTTGCAGGTGAAATACAAAAAATAAAAATAAAATAACAGAAAAGTTGTTTGAACCATTCGCACCATTTCATTGCTTCTTGCGACCTTCGCTTATGTTATTCGACTTTTGTAACATCGTTTACTGTACACGTTGCTATGCAAGCAAGATTTACAGGCACAACCCGTGGCCAATCTAGTCTAGCTATGGACTCGATAAACGCTTCCATTAAGAGGTCATCCATTTTAGAGTAATCTATCTGCTTCTATCGAACTACTATATAATAAAGTAATCTCGATTTTCCCGTGCATTTCCGATTTCAATACGAGAATAATTTAACCCTGCACAAGTCCTTCACACTCATTACTTACAGAACTTTCGTAAAAAAATATTGCGTTTCTTTCAAATAAACTACTTCTCACAAATAGGCAGTCCCACACAAAAGGTAGCAAATAGTTTTACTCTCTATCCATTATATCCTTTCACTCCTCTCACATCACCGTCTTACTTCTTTAACGAGTACAATTATTTTTTTAGTCTATTTCATTTGTTCAATCATACTAGTTTCAACATACATTGAGAAAATAATACACGCTCCTTCACTTTAACTTGCATTATAAATGAGGTCGGGAATGTATTCGAAGAATCAATAAATATCAGAATGCTTGACTCCCTTCCTATTATTAATACTTTTAATCATTTTTTTTAGTATACTTGTTTGATATAGTTTTCTCTTGCTAATAACCATTTTCGTTCATTTCCGAAAATGGTTATTAGAAAGAGGGAACTAACCAAGTACAAGCAGAAGAAGAAATCAGAAGAAGGAGATGGCGATGGATCGGACACACCCTGAGGAAACAACAAACAAATATCACACGCCAGGCCCTGACCTGGAACCTTCAGGGAAAGAGGAAAAGTGGCCGACCAAAAAACACCTGGAGAAGAAACCTGGAGGTAGACGCTAAGCTGACCAGCTACTCCTGGAGGGAGTTGGAGCAAATCGCCCAGGACGGTGGACGTTGGCGGGCAGTTGTGGATGGCCTATGTCCCACCAGGGGCTCAAGGCTTAAGTAAGTAATAACCATTTGCTTTTATGCGCTTTTTTCTTTTTCCTCTTGTTCCCCCTCTTCCCTCTTTCTCCTAACCTACTCTTCACTTTTTGTGACGTCATCCGTTGTGTATGACGCTTTATGTGACGTAATTCAGTATACACGAAAACAAACAATCGACCAAGATCTATAAACTATTACTAGTATGCAATACATCCTGAGGTTTAAACGGTTCGTCTAGTAATCGTCACGTAACTCTTTGTCGAGAAAAAAACGCCATAAAGGATATTTCGCCGTCACTCATCAACCTTCTTTCCAGCTGTCCTTCTCTCCTATTGTGATCTGATAGGTGACGCCCTCATATTGTGACGTCATTTACTGTGCGTAGTATCCTTTTATTCTTGTCTATAGGAAACGCTAAAATATCTCTTTTTCTTTTTTTTTGGGGGGGGGGATTTATGAGCCGACGCTTCAGGGAAATTCCTAGTAAATATCATTTATTGATTTTAATAAAAAAAAGTCCAAAATAGTTTTGACGTTTCCATTTCCCTTTTTTTTCAGGAGGTGTTTCCAATAACATCAATGTCGATGGCTTTAATATTTGTTCTGAATAAAATACACAAAAATACTTTGTCTAAAAAAAGGTCTATTTGATTTGGGAGAAAAACGGAACAGAATGGGGGATCATTGAGGGCAATCGATACAGCGTGTTTTTTTTTCGGTTAATTATAAAGACGCCGGTTTTTATCCGACCATTTTTACGTTTCTGAATTTTTAGTCGCGTGCAAGCGACTCTATGAGTCACTCCGTCTGTCGGTTCGTCCGTAACACTTTTGTGCTTGGCCTTTTTGGTTAAGATCAAAGGTCTGTTGTTAATACATCCTGTTCTTTTTTTTAAGCTTTTCTTGGCCTTCGGGCCAAGATCAAAGTGTAGTATCTGTTCCGGCAGATACTGCACTTAAGATAATTTGTACCAGTCAATGGAGGGGAAACCCTCTATACTGGGACAATTATTATTTTTGGTAACCAGAGTGACCCCTTTTAGGGGAGCTGGTTTTTACCTCACATTAAAAACGGCCTTGTGCCTAATTTGCTCAGTGGGGGAGCAAATAAACACCATCTGTTCCGGCAGATGCTGCACTTAAGATAATTTGTGCCAGTCAATGGAGGGGAAACCCTCTATACTGGGAACCGCCTGGGTAATACCTAGGAGGTCCACCCTCCCAGGCCTTGCCACCGGGCTTTCTGGTGGGGCAAGTTTATTGCTTGCTGCCTGAGGCGCCCCGACCGGGGAATGCCGACGGGGTTACTCAGGCAATTTTTAAAATTGCAGGAGTGCCCCTCCTTTAAGGGAGCCTGCGGGGTTCCCACTTTCCGGCCTTGTGCCACATAATGCTGATGTGGGCAGCATTTAAATAAAAACCCTCTATACTGGGACAATTATTATTTTTGGTAACCAGAGTGCCCCCTTTTTGCCTACTTTTAGGGGAGCTGGTTTTTACCTCACATTAAAAACGGCCTTGTGCCTAATTTGCTCAGTGGGGGAGCAAATAAATACCATCTGTTCCGGCAGATGCTGCACTTAAGATAATTTGTGCCAGTCAATGGAGGGGAAACCCTCTATACTGGGAACCGCCTGGGTAATACCTAGGAGGTCCACCCTCCCAGGCCTTGCCACCGGGCTTTCTGGTGGGGCAAGTTTATTGCTTGCTGCCTGAGGCGCCCCGACCGGGGAATGCCGACGGGGTTACTCAGGCAATTTTTAAAATTGCAGGAGTGCCCCTCCTTTAGGGGAGCCTGCGGGGTTCCCACTTTCCGGCCTTGTGCCACATAATGCTGATGTGGGCAGCATTTAAATAAAAACCCTCTATACTGGGACAATTATTATTTTTGGTAACCAGAGTGCCCCCTTTTTGCCTACTTTTAGGGGAGCTGGTTTTTACCTCACATTAAAAACGGCCTTGTGCCTAATTTGCTCAGTGGGGGAGCAAATAAATACCATCTGTTCCGGCAGATACTGCACTTAAGATAATTTGTACCAGTCAATGGAGGGGAAACCCTCTATACTGGGACAATTATTATTTTTGGTAACCAGAGTGCCCCCTTTTTGCCTACTTTTAGGGAGCTGGTTTTTACCTCACATTAAAAACGGCCTTGTGCCTAATTTGCTCAGTGGGGGAGCAAATAAATACCATCTTTGTAATATAAAGTGGAGGATCACTTTTCAGTATTGATTTAATGTAAAATGATCACCCACTTTACAACCAGTCAGTCTCAAAGCCATTCAAGTCATTCTCCAGATCATTTAAGTTGTTTTTGAAGCATTCAAGTCATTCTTAAGGTCATTCAATTCATCCTTAAGTTCATTAAAGTCATTCTAAGTCATTTATTTTTTATTTATTTAAGTCATTTCAGCCCATTTTTCGGCCATTTTAGCTTATCTTTAAGAATTTCATGTCAATCCTACATTCAGGCATTCATTCATTACACGGGAGCACGCGACTAATAGCCATCGGCCTTGTTAAGATGAGTATTGATTATTCGTATTATTTGGATTCTTTGGACTATCGTTCTCATTAATTTATTTATTGCGGACTATTATTCTCATCTTTTTTTTCTTTGGTTGCTGTTTCACGACATTTCGACCAACTATTCCTCTGGCCTTCGTCAGGTGGTAACTACGGCGAGATAGGAACTCCAAATCTCCTAACTGCATTCTTAGCAATTACTGCCTACCATAGTTGTTGTCGTCTCACCACGTTTTGACCAAGCAAGCCTCTGGTTGGCTTTCTGTAGGATTGAAACTGCTATCCTCAGACAATGCTCACCTGGAACCGTAGAGATTCAACGTCTCTATCCACTGTACGACGGGCCTCGAAGTAATTGCTGAGAATGCAGTTAGGAGATTCGGAGTTCCTATCCCGTCGTGGTTACCACCCGACGAAGGCCAGAAGAATAGTTGGCCGAAATGTCGTGAGACAACAACTAAGAAAGATGAGGATGATAGTCCGCAATAAATAAATTAATAAATAAAACTCATCTCAATAATGAGTTCCAATTAAATAATATATATCGTTCTCATGTTGAATGTTATTTGCACAAGATTCCGGTCAGTGTAACTTCCAACCGTTCTTCAGGTCTGTCTTATCGGATTCGGGAATCTTTCAGTCGGACTCGGGAATCTCAACTGAATTTCAAACAAAACCGATTATTTAACTCTGGGTTAAGGGAAAAGAATAAAATACTTTGGTTTCGTAAACCATGGGTGAGTAGAAGTCCTAAGTAATACGCAATTGTATTTTGAGTGTTGTCCGCAGAGGATTGAATCTTCACCCCCCCCACCTTGTCCACTACAGTACGGATCGTTGTTTCCTCAAAATGAAAACAGTTGTCCAACAGATCTAAACCACACGTATGACCATTTTTATATTACATAATTTAGGGCAAATTTAATTGTCTCTCTTGTAAACATGTGCAATCGAATCATAAGTAGATTGGGGGAAAGAATAAACAGTTTGTGTGAACAAACCCTGTCATCCTATTTGCCTTCATTATATATATGCGCGCGTGTGTGACCTTGTGCGCGCGCTCTGAAATTATACATTAATATCTACTGAGTTTAAACAAGATTTGAATATTAAATACACGCAGACACAGACACACAGACACACCCACACACAGTAGCATATACAAGGAGTGGTGCTCACAACCCCCAAGTGATGTTGCCTATAATAACAGCGCTAAGCTAGATACTCCACCAGACTATACGACTTCTTATCTACAATAGACTACAAGAAAAAAGTGGTTATAATATAGTTCACTGGTTGATTGGAAAGAGAAAAATTAATAGTTTTTACTGCTTCATTGTTTGAGGTGTAAATCAGATTTAATTGAATATTCAAATATTGTTATATCTCATACAGAGATCAAGTGTAAGCTCTTAGAAGGGGGCCGCATGATTTCTGAGAATTTTGATTGATTTAAAATGAAACATTATACATATATATACATATATATATACATATATATATATATATACATATATATATACATATATATATACATATATATATACATATACATATATATATATACATACATATATATATATATATATATATATATATACACACACACACACACACAGCACATTCGCGTTGACACACCGGTTCTCGTCAGATCACCGAAGTTAAGCAACGTTGAGCTTGGCTAGTACCAGATGGGTGACCATTTGGGAATTCTAGGCGCTGTAAGTGCTTTTCGCTTATCTCGGCATTCTTTCCAGTCGTCCTGAACCTCCATTGCCACTGGTATTAAACGATGTCGACTTAGGAGAAATGTGATTGGAGGTTGCGCAACTCTTGCCACAAAAATTTCACGCGCAGGCACTTTTATAGGGGGTATCCATTGTCTGTTAAAACTGTATGAAGCCTATATATATGTGTGTGTGTGTATATATATATATATATATATATATATATATATATATGCATACATGTGTATATACGCATCTATATATATATGTACGTGTGGGTATTGCTTTTTATTATATATATATATATATATATATATATATATATATATATATATATGTTAATTTTTTTTATTATAGAGCGGAGGGAAATTTGTGTGTAACAAGTCGTTAATTTAAGCATAAGCACATTCTAAAATCAGTTTGTGTTCCGTGAAGCGACACAACCTCCGACCACTGAAAGGGTAGGCGTATATCTTGTTAATTAGATCACTGTAATTTGTTTATTTTAAAATTAGTCAGAATTAAAACCACTGTTCCGAAGCCAGTTATTTACAGAACGCAAATGACAAAACATGGGGTGGGAGGAATAAAATAAAATAAAAAATATACTATATGTATCGTTCGAAATGAGAAATAAGCAGAAGTCGCTTATGAAGAAGCCGAATTCAATTGGGGGTTTTACGCATGGTGAATTAAACTTGACTGCGCACAAGATTGTTTAAAAGATTCAAGCAAGAAAAAAATGTTTTCCACCCTTCTCTCTCTCTCTCTCTCTCTCTCTCTCTCTCGACAGATATAACACCCTCTTTCCCGTTCTCTGATATATCAACACGTGCGAATTACTCTTTCATCCCTTCTCGTCTGTACGTATTAAATATATTTTAAAATACATCCAAGCTCTTTCTCTTTCTCTTCTGCTGACTAATCGCTGAGTGTGAACGCGCGTTAGTCCACCGATCGGTCTGTCATGTTACATTTAAAATAGTACATTTGTCGGTTTGTAACGCTTATGTTTGGAACAGTATATTCGTCTATGTTAAATGCTTATGTTTGAAATAGCATATTTGTCGGTCTGTCATGCTTAATTTGAAATAGCATTTCGTCTGTCTGAAATAGCATATTTGTTGGTCTGGGACGCTTATGTTTGAAATAGCATACTTGTATGTTACGCTTACATTTGGAATATACTTGTCGGTCTGTAAAGCTTATTTTGAAATAGTATATTTATATATAACGCTTATGTATTAAATAGCATATTTGTCGGTCTGTAACACTTACATTTGACATAGCATATTTGTCTGTTTGTAACGCTTGTAATGTTTGTATGTAACGCTTATGTTTGAAATAGCATATTTTTTTGTAACGCTTACATTTGACATAGTATATTTGTCCGTCTGTAATGCTTATGTTTTAAATAGCGTATTTCTCTGTCTGTAATACTTACGTTGGGAATTTTAAGTAGAACAACCGCTAGTATGAATGCGGAATTATGGTGACTGCGAACTCTAGTAAGGAATATCTTAGACAACTTAGAGATACAGTTACAAGGATGTCCATAGACCCCTTCTTGCTCCTTTTTGATTGGCCTTGTTCCTAATTTTGTTTTGTTAACTTTTGGTTTTTAAAAATAAAATATATAAATAAAAGTCTTGTACTAATGAAAGAAAAATCGACTTGAGAATCCTTGGAGTGAATGCGATACTATGGGAATTGAAGATTCTAACTAGAAAAATAATAGAATATATTAAGTCCAGTGACAAGGATAACCATAGATCCCCTCCCCACACTTTAGAATGGCGTTGTGTCTAATTTGTTTCGATAAATATAATATTTTTTTTAAATGAATACATTTTTCAAAGTGTAGTATCTGTTCTGGTGCTGCACTTCGTCTTTTCTGCCGTCGGTCAAGAAAAGAGAAATCCTTCAAGACTGAAGCAATTTTAATTTCTGTTCCAATCAAGAGTTCCGTTTCGGGGTGGCTGGATTCTCCTCACATTAAAAACTAACTTTATGTCTAATTTTTCCTTCGCGGGAAGGCGGGTAACTGGAACTAAATAAATAAATCACTTTCAAAAGAACTTCCAAAGAAATTCCAAAGAAACCACCGAGACTCGTTTTGCGAGTGAAGATTTTGACAAATGTTCTGACAGATTTATTAGAGAGATCGAAGATTGGGCAATAAGTGATGAACTGCTAAGAAGCTTGTAAGTCATAGAAAACGTCGGATTTGACGGCTGGTTGAAGTGGGGGCGGAGGTGAAGCTTGGGTTTTGTACTGATAATTCAAAAGAGATGTGAAGAAGACGCTAAACAAGAACAAGACAAAAAGAACAGAGCTAAAATGAATTGCGAAGTGAACCATGACCGGGGGGGGGGGCGGAGATGGAAGGAAGCCATTTCTGACATTGTCTTCCTGATCGGCTGTCCTTTGCCTTGACCAGACGCAAACTGACCGTAAACTGGACATAACGAAGAACCCAGGTTGATCATAAAAACTCAGAGAAGGAAAAAGGGGCACGAAAACAAGAGAGAGATAGAGAGAGATAGAGAGAGAGAGAGAGAAAGAGAGAGAGAGAGAGAGAGAGTGGTAGTGGAAAGAGAAAGAGCATTGGTTTGGTAGAAAGAGCGGCGCGTCTCTGTGATCTTCCGAACGAGAATTGTACACGCAACGCGGCTTCAAAGAAAACAGAGCCACTTTTAGGATTACGCTTTGTTGGACCTTTAGCCCCGCTGCACGGACATTATTGTCGCCCGAGGCAGCAAAGCAGAAAATCTCTGACCGGCGAATTCATCAATTTCTACCGGGGAGGGGGGACGATTTTCGAAGGTCATTTGCTGCGAACCTGACGAGTGGAAAACGTGACTCTCCGGGGGATTGGAGTTTGGGGCGCCATATACAACTAGTAATCCCAAAGGATCACACAGATAGAACATATATAAATAGGTAGGTGAAATTACAATGATAAACAGTGTCAAACGCCGGGAGCTTCATTTGTTTACACGAAGAGCATTTATACGCTCGTACCAGTTTGCTATTTTACTAAGCAATATGCTCAGCCCAAGAAAAAGAGCTAGAATCAAAACTGCCGAGACGAAAGTCGGTACTTCTCTCTCCCCCCCTCTCTCTCTCTCTCTCTCTCTCTCTCTCTCTCTGTCTCTCCTATATATATATAAGTGATGGGACGATTCCAATATTTTCCCGATTCCGTACTAAATTACCGATTCCGATACAATTACCGATTCCGATTCTTCATCAATCTCTAAATATTTAAATATAAAGTTGCAATTTTTCACGATTATCGTACAAAAATAAGTATTAAAATATACACATATTTTCTCAAACGTTAAAATACAATTGTGGTATGGGGTGATCTATAGATTTTGTAGCATTATTGGTAAGTTAAAATCAATATTTATTATTTTATTATTACTACCAAAAGTTAAAGATTGTGTTTTTAAACAAAATCATATAAAAACAATAATTAAATAAATCGTTTCTGGCATCGGAAACCAGGCACAAAATCTTCCGATTCCGATACAGATGCTCTCAAAAGTTTCGATTATTCTAATTCCCGATTCCGATTAAAAGTCCCAACACTAATATATATATATATATATATATATATATATATATATATATATATATATATATATATATATATATACATACATTTTCTATGACGTCGTATATGACACATTTTTAACAAACAGACAGGACTACGACTATAGAATATATATACATATATATATATATATATATATATATATATATATATGCATAGTGCAAAATTTTGTTGAAAATTCAAAGAGTCACGTTTTCTTTTTTATAACCTTCGTTTATTTCCTGGATTTTTCCATTAGAGCCGTTTCATTAATGAGTTGGCAATTTTACGATTTATGTTTCCGTAAAAATATCCTGTTCTCACCAACTTCTTCAGATGTTTATCCATTAGATTTTTGCAACAAATGGTATATTTTTAACATGCTGGACATCGTATATATATATTGTACGCGAATCGATCAACGTTTCAACACGATCATATTTTGTGAGAACTCCAACTGAACTTCAAAGTCCGAAAATAAGATAAAAGAATAAAATTGTTCTATCTTTTTTTAAACACCTTACAATGTTTATATAATTTTATTTCTATAAGAGCTCTACAAACGTATATATATATATATATATATATATATATATATATATATATATATATATATATATATTTATATGTTTTTTGACATTTTTTGCACCACCCTAATATTTGTGTGTGTGTGTGTGTGTGTGTGTGTGTGTGTGTGTGTGTGTGCGCGTGCGTACTTGTATATATGCGGTGCAAGAGTTGCCTTTGAATTTTGATTTTCTGAATTGCGATCAACGAATGACCACACCAGATTAAATAAAATGTGTCTGAGAGAAAGAATAATAAAATGTGGTCGGGAATGGATACTATGTTCAGGGGAAATTCGCGCCTCTCTCGTGGGAAACGGTTCAGTTCTTTGGGAAGTTCGCCCTTGTTCTCTATAATTTGGAATGTACAGCTTGGAATCGCACTGATTCCTTCTTTTGTGTGTTGACTTTCTTTTGTTAGTTGCCTATTGACGGTAGAGAGGCGTTTTGTCTTTGTTTTCATATCTCGGTAAGTGAAGGGTATCGGCGTTTCATAATACAGGTAAGTGCTGTATCGCTATAACTTTGATAAACATTATTTACAATAGATTTTGTTTTTACGCTTTTCACAACATTAACAAGAATCATTAGAACTATAAGAAAATCGATAATCAAAACACTCACTTTTCAACATGTCTAATTTTCACCGAGTCAAAGAATTTCAGAATACATAGCGATGTCATAATAGACCTCCATTCTCGTTTAATCTTTCTCTCGCCGTTATTTACAGAATTCAAATTATAATAAATAAAGTGTTCTTGACAGATTTTCCGTATTAGACCTTAATAGCAATGCATCTTAACTCGATATTTATTTCGACCAGCGATTTCTGCCTTTCAATTTTAGCAGCATAGTCTTTACATTAAAAAGGTTTTCGGGAAATATCAGATGTTTTGTAATTCATATGCAAAACTAGGAAAACAAATGACTGACGGAAATATTGATAAAAGTGCAGTATCTTTCCACCTAAAAAACATCATTTGAAATTACCACTATTTATGGTTTGCGAGGGATTTTTTTATATAGGCATCACCACTTATCAAGGCACAGAGACCACTCGAGAATAAGATATTAAGAATGTGCCGTAGTCAATTGGACAATATAGTAATGGTTAGTAATGGAAATTCGGTAAATTTGTTAACTTAAGTGGAACGGCTCATCAAGAACTTGTTAAACGTTGGACTTAAAGACAATCAGATTGTAGTCAGCTGGAAAGCAGGAAAACGAAAGACAGTTTCACAGGCGTGCAGTTCTAAAAAAGAAACTTTGTTCATGGAATCTATGTTTAGGTTTAGGTACAGATAAAGAGTATGGGTGCTGAAAATGTAAAGAAGAGTAAAAATCCCAGAAAACGAATGATTGAATTATGAATAAATTTTAGTTTTAAAGATTGAGAGATCACTTTTCCATAGTAATTTAACGTAAAAAAACAACCACTTTATAACTAAGGCGGCCATAAAGTGGGTGCACATTTTACGTAATATATATATAGAAAAAGGATTCCCGACTTGTTTTAACAATAATGTGAGGCCTTAACAGCAAATGTCACATAGCCCACTACACAATCCATGTCATTAGTTTTCCAACGAAGTTCAATTTGGTAGATTCTGATCAATAGTCGCTGAGATTTTGAAGTTAAAATATTGCCTCGAAAAGTGGTATATATATATATATATATATATATATATATATATATATATATATATATATATATATATATATAGTTGTAGCCAAATTGATAATGAAATGCTCACTTTTTGGTTCTATGGGACGGAACTACATTAAAATCTTTAAGCTTTTTTAAAGATTATAATACTATTCTATGGTTAAAATTTTATGACATTTGATAAAAAAGAACTTATATTTTCAAACCAATAAAATATGCCCATATTTGCCTACATTTCTATGTATACCGTCCTGGCAGGCTAGCTTTAGTTTTGTTGCTCCTGTTATCTCCCCTGTAGCCTTGCAAGTCCACTAATAATATATATATATATATATATATATATATATATATATATATATATATAACAGTGTTTCATGGTAAACAACTGATGATCCCTTGAAAAATAAATTATTGGTATTATAGTAAATTCGAGAGCAAGTTGATGCAGTGATTGCAGGTGATTAAATGACTTACTAACTAGATGGTTTTCAAACGAATGATAAAAAATATTTTTTTGTATAGTTTTAAAGGTTAAAAACTTCAAAGACTATATATATATGTATATATATATATATATGAATTATATATATAAATTATGTATATTGATATATGAATTTATATATATATATGAACTATATATATGTATATGAATTACATATATATGAATTACATATATATGAATTACATATATATATATATATATGAATTATATATATATATTTGAATTATATTTATATATATGAATTATATTTATATATATGAATTATATATGTACACTCGTGAGCAAAAAAAAAAAAAATGGGCCAAACAAATTTTATACATTTTATTGCACTAAAAGCTATATTGAACAAAGAATAATTGAACAAGGAAACTTAAACGCACACAGAACAAGACATTTACTTCAATAAATGCTTAGGATGGAATCGCATTCCCTTTTGATTTCTTTAAAAGATCAATCCTTTTAGACATGCTCTCATCCAAAGTGGGGCACTGTGAAGAGATGTTATTCCATTCACTTTGCACAGTTTCCCACATTTTGTCATTGTTCTCAAAAGTTCTTCCGGTCAATGCACGAGATATTATGGACCAAATATTATCGATTGCGTTTAAATCGGGGCTTTGACCTGGCCAAAATATCACATCAATTGAATTATCAGAAAACTATTTTTCTGTGACTTTAGCAGTGTGTGGAGTCATTATGTTCTGTGATATTACCAGCTTCTGGATAATTAGTAACAGTTCTATTTCTAATATTCGAATGTATTCCTTTGCATTGGTTGACTTCTCACATCTAATGAGTTCCCTAACTCCTGCTGCAGTAAAAGTTTCCCATACAATTATCCCCCTATTCCCGTGTTTAACTCGTTTTTATACAACTTGGCGAAAATCTTTCTCCAGTTCTTCGATTGCACCGTTCGGAAGCATCAGGAGCATCACTAACAAAAAAAAAAAAATCTTGATTCATCTAGCCAGAAAATATTCATGAACCAGTCTCTATCTTTCTTGCCATAACACGAGAAAAATCTCTTTCTATCATTGGTGTTCTTAGATAAAAATGGCTTCTTTGCACACCTTTTAAAGGTAAATCCCATTTCTTCCATTCGTCTCGATATTGTATATCTAGAAAGAGAATTTCCAGGCCCTGTTTTGAATTCTTTGCGATGGTACACATAAGTTTTCTTTCAATTCTTCAAAACAGTTAATTTAAGTCTGTGGTTGTCATTCAAAGTGAATGCTTTAGGGAGACCAGATCCAGATTTCCCTTTTATCAAGCATTCGACTTCGAACCTTTGACCAATTCGCTTAACTACAGCAAGAGATGTTTTCACATTTTCTTTTCTTAAAATATCAAAAATCTGCTTGTAAGTCATTTTGGACTGTCTTAATCCTGAAATTCATTTTTTATATCCTCACCAAGATGCGATCTTACCATTTTTAGGATTAATTTTTCATTATTATTATATGATATAATAAAATAGAAATTTTCAGTTAAAATTAACAAAAATTCATGGAAAAATATGGAAAAATATATTTCTTCCTTCTTTCACTTTTGGCCCATTTTTTTTTTTCGCTTATGAGTGTGTATATATATATATATATATATATATATATATATATATATATATATATATATATAGAGAGAGAGAGAGAGAGAGAGAGAGAGAGAGAGGGGCGTTAGAAAAAATGTCAAATTTATATATATATATAATTGATTTTTAGACTGCAGCGCATACATACTTATAACTATAACTATATTTTTCATAAAATATACCTTAATTTATTTTTTAACTTTAAACTATTGTATGAGTATGCCTGTCTGCATTTGTGGTGTAGTGTGTATGATTTCCGGTCACAATAATCGCTATGAAGGGTCATATACCCCGGACACAAAATGTGTCGGGAAACTTCTTCACACCTTGCCTTTGTGCGCTATATAAATTTTGTCGTTTTATTTTCTCTCTCGCGCGCGTGCTGACATATTCTCTCTCTCTCTCTCTCTCTCTCGTTATTCTGCGCACATTCCCACCACACATCAAGTAAAAATGGCAAATAATTGTTCACACGTGAAGCTAGAAAAAAAAAAAAAAGCACGAGAACGTGCACATCAGACACAAGAAATCAGAAGAACACGAGAAACAGTCTTTCAGGGATATGGACACAAACTGGAATCACACACACACACGTGTAAGCATGCGTCGATACATGTGTGTATACATACACACACTTTTATGTGTGTATACATACACACACTTATAAAACGGTTCTTTTTATATTAATTTGATCGACTGCTTAGTTTTACTTTGTGAACCAGTAACATAACTGGTTTTGGCATAAATAGAATCGTCTTCGAGAAAAACATTGCGGTTAATTATGCATATTTCTTTTTCGTCTTTAAATGTTTGCCTACGTAGATCAAAACTAACATATCATTCGGATTTGTTTTAATGGAAATCGTTCGAGACCGAGCATGGGTAGGATTGAAACCGTTATCTTCAGACAATGCTCATTTGAAATCGTAGAGATTAAACGCCTCGTTCCACTGCGCCACGGGCCCTGAGGATACAATCAAGAGTCTCAGTATTCCCATCCCGTCGCGGTTAACCACCTGAAGAAAGCCAGAAGGGTAGTTTGCCGAAGCGTGACGAAACAATAACTATAAGGATGAGGATAACAGTCCGCAAAATAAATAAATAAATAAATAAAACAAATTACTCATCTCAAAAGGAATCTAATAAAAAATAATGTATAATTCTCTATTTGGTAAAATAGCAACTTGTGTTCAATGAATGTATTAATCCACAAGGGTTTATAAGCCGTTAAACATGCAAGCACGTTATAGCTTTACTCGTTATTCTCCATTTACTAGTTATCACACCTAAGAATTAGAAGTGTGATAATTATGGCCCTTTGGTCTTGGAGGCAAAGTGTATGCACGAAGTTAAAACTCAAATAGTCCTGATGATAATGAGGTATGGTACTATGTCGTCTTGAAGGATATTTGAAAAAAAAAAAATAATAACAATAAAAAATAGCAATCCCTGATGCGTTGGGCAGTCTTCAGGCCTCTGCTATCATTGGTACCACAAGTATCCTTAGGAAAATCCTTGATCTTTGAAGCTCTTGGTTTATAGACGAGATTGAGAGAGAGTCTGCTGAGAATGAATCCTATCTCTTTTTAGGGAATCGTTATCAAACGAAATCAAAATTAATATTATACTCCTTCTCCTCTCCCTCCTCCTCCTTCTCCTATTTCGCCTCCTATCTTTTGCCATCCCATAATGTTTAGACTAGATTTTGATTTGCACATCGACGAATCTCTTCCTGTCATAAACATTCTTGGCCCTTGTTAACCTAAACCGGCCGTGACGTTTGCTCACTGATAAGCGTCCGTTCTGTAGTAGGAACAAGTTCCCATTCTCTAGAGTCGTAATCCGCATGCGCGTACGAGGTGGGGTGGGGGTGCGGACTCGACCCGTGTTCCCGAAGAAAGACGTCTTCAGTTATCTTCCCGGCCTATAAATAGTTATCGAAATACGCGCAGGCGCACAAACATAGATTTCTTTCGAGTTCTAAATGTTGGTACGCATTGTCAGAAGGTGTGCCGAGTAGCAGAAGAGCCATCACTTTTGGTTTAACATTCTTTAATGAAGACCATATTTTTTTAAACTATTTTATTAGATGATAGGGCATCCACGAACTTAAACAAGCACGAATGAAATGCATATCTGTATGAGTGTGTCTAACTAATCATACTAATATGGCTGGGACGTTTAGTGAATTTTAAGATTATTATTATTATTATTATTATTATTATTATTATTATTATTATTATTATTATTATTATTAATAATAATAATACTCACTAGGAGTTTTCACGTAGGCCATCATCAAATAATTCTCTTTGAAAACAACCTGCGGTATTTCCTGAATTCTGAGTGACAACAAGTCTCCCCGGATTTCCAGAACACTCCACCTCTTTCGAAAACATTTGCAAATTAATTTGCATTATCGCAACAGCCGTTTACCGTTGATTTCTCGTTGGTAGCGACCATTGGCCTTCACCAAGATGTAGGTGCTAATAAGCCTCCCCAAGGTACCAGTCCTCTTCTCACTCATCCAGCGGGGGGGGGGTCTGGTTAGTGCCCTCCCTTCTCGATCTTTTCATCTTCCTTGGCCCTCCTGACTTATTTGGTGAGACACCAGTTTATGGTGACGCTAGAAAAAAAAAAAAAAAAAAAAAGAGGCGGAATGGCGAATGCGCAAGAGGAAATATTATATCGATATTATTATTATTATTATTATTATTATTATTATTATTATTATTATTAACACGCTAAAAATTTTCATACTTGTTAATAATAATAACCGCTTACTTGCAAAAAAAAAAAGTTAAAAAGCAGGCTGAACATTATTTTTAGCACCGTTACAAATCATTTTTATTTCTTGTAACAGCCATTTATCATCAGTGTTTCCATACTTTTATCAAAATATATGAATATGATCAGACAGATTTGGACGATTATATTTATAGCCAGGGCTGATGAAAACGAATCCGTTAGGCACTAGAATCGCTGCATAAAATATAGTTTTTTTCAGTGATAGCTTTTCGTCTTGACACGAGCAAGGAATCTACGCTCTGCAGAGACCGACTGGATTAATACTGGGATTCTTGATAATTCAGAGCTTCTCTAACTGGATTGGTGATTCCAATTTTTGGTTGGGGCAACTACATTTGATATTCGCAAAAAGATCATTTTCTTTTCTCTCCGATAGAGTTATTTCCTTTGCCATCACTCTCATAACTTGAATATCCATCAAATTTTATTATACTTGTTGTATATACTCAGCGTTGCTAGGTTGAAACATATTAGCAACCGGATGGTTTAGTCACATACTATTTAAGAATACACAGGCTGTCCTAGTTTCTTTCGTTTTTGCTGAAAATCGACCACATGTTGCATTTATGAAAGCATAAATCACATCAATTGTCGTCTATGAAAATTAAACAGGAAATGACTCTCATAGCCTAAAGGGGGAATGACTCTCATAGCTTAAATAAACTTACTTCTGCTTTTAAAGGCAACTGGTGTCGGTAATAATAATTACAATTAAATTAAATATAAACTAAATAAAAATGAATTAGAAATAAATAATACGATAGTGTATGTGTTATTTATTTATTTGTTTAATTATTTATTAATTTATTTTCTGTGTCACGCTTCCATCTATGTCGTTTAATTGTTATGGACTTCTATTTCTTGTAATAAATTATTTTACCAGGAATTTTTCATAAGTTTTGGTTTCGGTTGCGATTATAGCTAATGGCATTTAAAAACATCTATTTTTTTAATGAATAATTTTATCAAGAATTCTTCATAAGTTTTGGTTTCGGTCTCGATTATGACTGAAGGAACTCAAATTATATATATATATATATATATATATATATATATATATATATATATATATATATATGTGTGTGTGTGTGTGTGTGTGTGCGTGCGTGTGTGTGTGTGTGTGTATGTATATATATAAGTATATATGTATATATATATTCATAAGTTGTGGTTTCGGTTTCGATTCAAGCTGAATAACCCAAGTCATTTGGTATATTTTTTATTTTTGAAATCGCAACTTTATAATATATAAAAATCGATAGAACATTAACTGTATAATATATACCAAAATCGGCAAGAATTAAAATATCATATTTAAGCGTATTTTACGACTGGGCTACACCAGGCGTCCGTGTTTGTTTAGATAAATACTTTTTCAGTTTTAACAAAAGGGCTACAATAATATAAGAGCGTCTCCATTTTCGCTGAACATCCACAGAATGCCAACATGAATATATTACATATGAATGACTCCCCTGTGGAATTTCCACAGGTCCCGCTTGTTAAAAAAAAATTAAATTAGTCAACTTTAAATAATATTTCTAAACAGAACAATTACAAAAATTCTATTAGAACAAAACATTAATAACATAAGGCAAATTATTAAAATATATTTTCTTAAATGTAACATGCACACGAGTTCAATTCTTCAACGTGGATTTCGTTTGAATGAATAGTATATATATATAAATCATTCTGGAACGAAACGTCTGTTTTCAGTATTTATTTTGTACATATTTATTAAATTGTGAACAAACAAGCCGACAGGAATACGACTTTATTATAAACTAAACTAACCGTGACCCGTTGGTTCAGTATATGTTATAGCTTGCTATATAATGGTGAGTATACAGAATTAATGTATAAAATTGTGACTATAAAAAAATATTGTATAAACACGCAAAAATTGAATGTACACGCGCGCGAAAAGAAACATGCCACCCAGTGAAAACAATATGGAATACATTGGATAAGGTCTTAACATCATTGCCCTGGGATTAAATGAAAAATCCTTTATATAAGAGGGGTGTAATCCCTTGCAAAAAAAAAGGAAAAAAAAAAAAACGAAAAGAAAAAACACAAGAAGTGTGTACTGTACATGTCCACCCTAGTTTTTTTTGTGTGTGTTATAAGCCTTAAAAATATCGGGAAATAATAATTAAGTAATATTTTACAGTAAGACCATTTCAAAGCAAATCTTTAAATACCCCACGTTTTGTTGTTTTTATGTATTTTAAAAATATTTAGAAGTTATGACCCCCCCACTCCGTTCCCTCTTTTTCGCTCTTCACCGCCACCAAACTTAAAAAAATGCTAACGATTGCATATCTCGTTTGCTTAAGAAGTGGGCGCTCACTTTACGTTAAATGTGATCCCCACTCTTAAATATCAAATTTTTTTTATTATTTTATTACAAATTCGTTTTAAAATATATGTAAATTGGTCAAGTAGTTTTTATCTTTTTTTTTGTTTTTTTAAATTAGAAAAACCTTTGTTTTGTTTATTTTTTTTTTGCTTGCAATGAAAATACAATCGAAATAATCCTTTTAAAAATTAGCGACGCTAAACCCGTATTTGCTACAATCAAAAGCATTCGTGAACGATATTTGTTAAAAAAATTCTGTTTATATTGTTTCAAATTAAAAATAAAAAGATTTATATTGTAACAAATTATAAAAACTTCTATTTATATTGTTTACAATCACAAATAAAAAGATTTATATTGTTTAAAATAATGAAAAGTTTTATATATATTGTTTAAACTTTTAAAAATGTTATATACATATTGTTTGAAATAAATAAAAAGTGTTTATTATTAAAAAACATGTTTATATTGTTTATTTTTTAAAAAAGAATTTCTGTTTATTTTAACCCGTTAACTTCTGAAATATCAATATTATTGTTTCGTTTGCATAGTAGCATAACGGGGATTAAGGAAATTTGGTTCCTTTCATGTGATATAGGGTTCGAGAGTATTTTGCCACTCAATTTCCAATCTTGCCTGATTTTTAAAAAAATTTATTTGTAACGCAAACCAGTTCAAAAAAATTTTTATTAAAAAAAGTTAGATGTTTTAATGTGTTGACAGTTAAATATTTTCTTTCTTTTTTTTTTACACAGTGGTCACCACTTATCAAGGCCCGAAAGCCACTCAGGGATAAGGGTTATTGCAAGTACATTACGATAGTGTGGAGATTTGATGAAGTGTTTACTTAAGGGGGCGGTTCATTAGGAATTCTTCATATCAACACGGTTTCAACGACTGGGAAAGCTAATTTGAGTAATTTTGTCGCATTTACACTGTCAATTACAGAATATATAAAATACATTAAATCGTAAACATTTGTTTTGTTTTTGTTTGAAAGCGATTCCAACTTTCAATGAAAAATACGAATAAAATTCGTAAAATTCTGACGGAAAAAAAACCCCAAAAGGGATTTACAAATGTCTTTTTCTTTGCATATTTTAAGCGCGAAAAAATTGTCAATTAAAAAGAAAGTTTTCATGACTTTGCTTTTATTTCGATACGCATGCCCATGGTCAACCGGAAACACAGTTTCAACGCCCAA
>NC_136490.1:115649019-115656519 GCF_053919585.1 Euprymna scolopes | reverse complement strand
AATTAACGGCGATGGTCCCTGGAGTATAAGTGACAATGAGTCACCCCAGATTTCTAGTACTATCCACCTCTTTCGGGAATCATAGAAAATGAGTTTGTGTTATCACAATAACCACTTATCATTGATTGCTCGCTGGCAACGATTATTGATATTCCCTGGGATTTGGGTGGCATTAAACCTACCTAAGATCCAAGTCAGTTCCTCACCATTATAGTGGAGATGTGATCAGTGCTCTGTCTCCTCGTATTTATTTTCGCCCTTCTTGATCTTCGACGTTTTGATGTCCACACATCACTTTAAGAGGCTTGGGCTGTTCGTCGGTTCATCCATCTGCTCGTGTGAAATGGCGTTGATTGGGTGGATCCACCGTTCATATTCTATTTCGAAATTTTGAATAACACCGAGAAACAAAGTGAGCTGAAATGTGTCGCGCCAATTCCGCTCTCCTCCATACTTCAAATGTTCCAGACAATAAATCGCCCGATAAAATACAATATAATATAATGAAATTACGAATCAAAGCAAATATACATTTTAAAAGAAAAAAAATGTAAAATAAATATTAGTCGTGGAAAATTGAGTATCGGTTTTAGACGAGTCTATATAAACTCCATGACTTTTAGCGTAACAAAGATTTGTAACTATTCAGGCACCGTAAACAGCAATAAACCTATGAATGCTTATTTTTGATTGAAAAAAGAAAGGGGGGAAAAAACGAATAAAAAAAAACATGGCGTCTCCATTTTGATGGAGTCAGTACGCAATTGGTGGTGGTCATGAGATTAACGACACGGACCGACGGCCTGGATCCAATTCGTTCCACACAATCATTTTCAGTTATGATATTGGCAATCTTTACGTGATCTCTCCCGTAATCCCCGGTGTTTTTTTAAGCAAATAATTTTACTGAAATATGATCGGAGAAACCAGTGCTAACAACGGAAGCTTCGGATTCATACGATATCACGAAGATAAAGTTAGGGGAAACAATAAAAAAATATGATTCGCGAACTGAAAGCTTACTTCAGAAGTTCAGTGAGGAAAATGAAACAAATATACCCTTTTGATCGTTTCTTTGACTTGGTGCTACTGTGTTACGGCTTATCAACCCTTTATGTTTTTGCTAACCGAACCAAAATATTTATGACAAGCAAGGATACCCGACGTTGCTCAGAATCGAATGAGGATCAACGACTGTCCCACACTTCCAATAATTTTGTTGACATCAAAAACGGTAAAATCGACCATTTTTAAATCAAATCGATTGATTATTTGCTTTAGTTGGGGACCCACCGCGGTGCGCCCGGAGGAAGCTTCACGTGCCTTCCCGCAGTAACTTAGTCCATAATGAATTGTAGTTTACATTGCACTGTAGAAAACGTATTGTTGATTTTTATGAAATTAGTTTTATATAACGACTTTAATTACAGTTTAAAATGCAAAAATCAAGTATTACGGCGCAATTGTGCTCTAAACAGAAACATTTATCTCGAACTCGGCCCTGTCTTATCAAAGAACCCACTGTTGATTTTATACGCCAGATTTTTCCGCTTGTGCGGTGATAAAACGTCTCGAATAAACTCGTGATGTTAGGTTGTATGAAGTGTTAATTTTGGTCGAAATCGGACTTCTTTAATCGGATTTTTTTTCTATTATAATTTTCAAAACTTATCGGAGACATTCCGATAAAAAAAAAAACAGTTAGGAACACTTCCATGTTTTATTTTTCACCGTCAAGGGAGATAATAAAATCTGAACAAATAATTTATTTCTTCTTAAAAACAAAACAAAACAAAACAAAAAACAGAATTATTGACATCTGAAGATATAGGTCAGTGTAGAGCATTCAATTACAGATTGAATGATCCCTGTTCAAGCCCGGGTATATCTTACCATTTTATTATTATTTCTTCGTTTACATATTTTAGAACTAAACATTAACCAGAAGTAATTTCCCAGGACATTCATCGTCAAGTCCACATATCAGCTGACGTGATATTGTAAACAAATAAAGACGGAATTTAATGAACGACATTATCATTATTATTTTATTATTTAAATGTTTTTTTTTTTTTTGCGAATTAGTTAATCCCGCAAATTATTCATCGTAGTATATAATATTCAATAGAGGATTGATTCTGTATTGATACATACGTAATCTGTATAAATCAAAACATCATGATTAAGCGTATCGTACGACCGGGCAACGCCGGGCGACCATGTAGTATGTTATAAAATAGAAATAAAAAGTGGACATAGAATTGAATTGAATTATTGCAGAAGCGACCGAATAAACTCCATGACCTTAGCTAAAAATATCCGTTATATTTTAGCACTACAAACAACAATAAACCGTTCGTCGAGTATTTCTGGAGGAAATTAAATATAAAAAAAAAAAATAGAGAAAAGGAAAAAAAGGTTCCGCCATTTTATCGAATCCGTGAAGCGAAGAGAAAATATGGTTGTACAAATTTAAATATCGACTCAGAAAATCGGTTAAAAGAATAAATAAAAGAAAAACAAAAAACAATATCGTGATAATAAAGACAGAAAAAAAAAATCATACCAAACGAACCGACCAACGAAGCTACATCTTTGGCTTTTTGGCTAGGAATAAAGTGTAGTACCTGTTCTGATGCTACACCTCATCTTTTTGTCTTTGGTCAGTGAAGATGAAATCTTTCTAGATTGAGAAAATTGGGTTTGTATTACTGTACACATAGATTCGAAAAAGTTGTCAAAAACAAATATATAATAAATTAATGCTATCAAAGGCAACATAAGTTCCTTTTCTACCTAACTGGATATGTTTTAAGCGTTTTTATTTAATGTAACATGTTTATTCAGCTTGTAAAACATACAGTGTTTACCGATGTATTGGAAAATTAAAAATGGCGCCCGACTCTCTCTTTGACACGGTAACTTTGGGAAAAGGAATTAAAAATAAAAACTAGACAAAATACTGTTAGAAACTCGCTCAATATATGTTACTGTGACATAGGCTGACATATATTCGGTAGGGTTTTAACAGTATTTTGTCTAGTTTTTATTTTTTAACTCTTTTTCCCAAACTTATCGTATCAAAGAGAGAGTCAAGCGCCATTTTTAACTTTCCGATCCATCAGTAAACACTGTATGTTTATCGAGCTGAATAAACATGTTACATTAAATGAAAACACTAAAAAACATATCCAGTTAGGTAGACAGGTAACTGATCTTGCCTTTGATAATATTTATTTGTTATATATTTGTTTTTTTGACAACTTTTTCGAATATATGTGTATAGTAACCCAAACCCAGAATTTTTAAAAAATATTTTATATGATCCTTTTTTTGTAAATGATGGATTTTCTGCTACATTAAAGGTCGGTTTTGCGTCTAACTCTGCCTTTGTGCGGGGAGGGGCTACAAAGTTAGGATGAAAAACTAGACTAGGAATCCCAAAATAATACACCACAGCAAAAAATGAAGTTGTGAATAAGGTAAAAGTGTTCCGAAAGCGGTGGAAGCGAAGACATATAGCTGACAGAGGTTAAACAAGAAACACGAAGAACTAAAACGAAAGAACCAAGCAAAGAAAAGAGGATCGAGAAGATACAAAGAAAAATTTGAAAACAAATTGTCAAAATCTCAATATTCTCCGCACTTATCTAATGGGATTCTCCCTCTTCGGTCTTTCTATCCTCCTTGACAGTTCACGACTATTTGGTGTGACACCAGTCGAGATAGTTACCAGCATACTGTTATTATTATTATTATTATTATTATTATTATTATTATTATTATTATTATTATTATTATTATTATTATTATAGTTTGTAATATTTTCTATTGTTCATATTTTCGATGAACTTAGAAATCTTTTAAACCAATTATTTTATTTATTTTTACTTTTTATTTGGTTCATGGCCTATGCATTGTTCTGAGGCGTCAATCGGCCCTTAGAATTGAGAGTGAAGCGAAAAAGCAGCAAAAAAGAAGGGAAAACAAGGAAGAGAAAGGCGTGGTGTGGAGTACGTGACAGATCAGAGAATCTAAAAATCAGCTGCTTTCCCTGCGATCGTGGCGTTCCACCCGACTGGAGCTCCAGCTGATGAACCACAGACCGGAACGGATACGCACGCACACACGTAAACACAGAAGCATTTTCATGTGAGCGCACTAACACACGTGTATACGCATACATGTACGCAGATGTACAAGGATAAACTTAAGTCCGTTTTCTTAGTCATGTCTAAAAAAAAAAAAAAAAAAAAATTAATGCAACATACACCTACCTTTCTGTTCTCATCTTGAGTGTGATTTTCACAACGTTTCGGTCGACCTTCTTCAGGTGTATCTTGCCGAACTCTGGTATTTGGACGGAATTTCGAGCGGAGCCCTTTATTTACTTCACGAGGGTAGCGTGCTCTTGTCCCGTCAGCCATGACTGGATAAAGGTCCAAAATAATTAGCAATTGTATATAACCTTCAACCTTCAGGAGAATATCACTTTTTTCAATTAATTTTTCCAACTACTCTAACCACTGCGCCACAATTCCTTGCGGGCAATTCTAGTACAAATTTTAGGAGCCTTAAACCTATTTTTATTTCTAGCTGTACATGTCACTAATTATTACTATATATAAACGTATATCTATGCACATATATTAATGTTTTTACTTATTACTTGTATATATTATCTATTGCTGTTTATAATTACTGGTTCCCATATCGTATTAAATTCTATACTAGGTCTACTTAGTAATTGGTTATTCCCCAGCATATGTGTTGCTTCTTTGAGTCGTCTTACTATCCAATATTCTTCTGTCTATAATTTTTACTTTGTCCCATAATGGTAGATGGTTTCCCTTTTCCTTCCAGATATGGTCAGCTATACCTGACTTCCCAGTCCTTCCATGCACCACGACCTTTGGATGTTCTTCTAACCGTACTTTCAGTGGACGACACGTTTCACCTTTGTATAGTTTTCCACATCTACACGGGATTTCATATACACAGTTATTAGTCATGTTTTTGCTGTAGGGGGCTTGACTCCTACAAGCTGTTTCCGGAGAGTTGAATCACTCCTGAATACTATCCGGATGTCATATGGATTACATATTCGTTGAAGTTTTTCAGACATCATGACATCGGCTCCAAGAAATCTGGACGAGACACAAAAGGACACCACTCAAACTCACCACAGTTTGTATACCATATATGAAGGTCTTGTCTGAAAAACTTGAAGGTTCAATCCTCAGTGTGGGCGACTGAAAAAATACAAATGCGAATTACTTAGGACCTCTATCCAGTCTAACTACTCGCTTAAAATAAATAAAGGTTCCGGTCGAAATTCCATCCAAATACCTGAGTTCGACAAAATACACATGAAGTTCACATCGACCGAAACGTCGTAAAAATCACACTCAAGATGAAAACTGTAGTCCGACGAATCCAAATAATACGAATAACCACTCTCCATCTCAAAAATTCAGAAACGATGTACGTATCGTCCACCCATCCTAAGTTTCTTTCCTTTCGTCTTTGAAACTCAATGCCGTTGTTATATTTCTAAGCTGACTTAAAGATGGTCATTTTCAAGTCTAATGTAAATAAGTTCTTTTTGAGCCGCCCTTCTACATAACCAAACCCTATGCAAGTTTTAGTATTTCTGATCATAGTGTTGTCTCACAGTTGACCTAACACTCATTAACTCTTAAGCTAAAGTAGCTTCCGAGTCTTAATAAGTGATAACCTCCAAATAAAGAAAACAAAAACACAAGGATGTACAGCACGTAAAATTATAGTCCATATTCGGAATAAGAGCTTTACGCAAATATATTGTGATTAACATAAACGTCAGCTCTGGTTCGTACCACACGAAATAGTCATGATGGGTAAAGGAGGATGGAAGGACATAGGAGGAAAAAACACTGTCCAAACCTTCACTAGATGAGTGCGAAGAGGGCAAGGACGTTGGGGGATGTTTGTTTGTTTGTTTGTTTCCACACAAATACCAGTGATAAAAAATGGTCGTTGCCAGCGAGAATCAATGATAAACAGCTCTTGCGACAATGCAAAGTTATTTTCTCCCCGTTGTAGACGATGAAAACTTAGTAGCATCAGTGCTAAACGGCTAACAGTTCTTTGGTGACAGTCTAGGCGTAAACACCAGTATTCGTCGTCCTCTGGTCGTCTCCACCTCGGTGGCAAGCAAAATCGTATTAGGAGCGGAACTATATTTATAAAGTATATATATATATATATATATATATATATATATATATATATATATATATATGTATATATATATATATATAATAAATGTAATTTATATATGTATATATATATATATATATATATACGTTTCCGCATGTATAGAAGTAACGTTATTATATTTATTATATAAATAAACTATTATTTATAAATATAAATAAATTATATATATATGTATATATAATTTATTTATATTTATAAATAATATATATATATATATATATAATTTATTTATATTTATAATTAATAGTTTATTTATATGATAAATATAATAACGTTACTTCTATACATGTGGAAACGTTATTCTTTTCTCTATTACGTACTAAAACTTCCCCGCATTTGTATACAGCCGCTGAAACCTGGTGCTATGAGTGTTGCGGCTAAAAAACCTGCAGACTTGCGGCTAAAACGATTAGCTATGGCTAGCGATGAGAACTTCGTGCATACTCGACAATCCCGAGAAGCGATTTTCGTTCATCCACCACTACCACAACCACAAAAAGAACAACGAAACGCAATTAAAATTTTAATGTATCTGCATCTTGTAGCAATATCGCTTCGATGGTGTTTTTGCCGCCTGTCTACATTCATGGTGCTCTGGGTGTCAGGAGTAAAACCATGCACGTTTTACGGTATAAGGAAGAGCAGGGTTAAACGATGAGAAGCTCATTGCAGACTAGGCAATCCCGAGGTAAGATCTTCGTTCATATACTATCACCACCACCAACGCCACAAAAATAACAACAAAATGTAATTCAACATTTAATTTATCACCACCATTTAGTAATATCGTTCCGTTGTCTTTTTTCGCTGCCGATCAATATCTCTCATACACAAAAGGTTGCGCGAGAACGTAGAAATCCACACCTTCCCAATAACTAAATCACTCAAAAGGGCCGCTTTTATCTTGCTTGTTCGCAACTTGACCCACACATAATGCCCAAATACCTAACGAACAACAGACTCAACTTTTTTTTTTATAGCGACTGGGTTATATGAAACGATTACACACATATTAGAACACAGTCATGTATCGGGCCTCTTTTACGGAACAGAGAACATCACATTAGTACAAATATATGTATCTAGCAATAAACAAGTACATGAACATCAGGGTAGGTTGATTTTCAACTCTTTTCGTTTTAATAGCAACTATATGCATACACTGGAAATTGGGCATGCTATGCTGAGTATTGACACCAAAACTAGATTTCAAATTTGGTCGATTGTGAAATATAGTGA
>NC_136490.1:115619019-115644019 GCF_053919585.1 Euprymna scolopes | reverse complement strand
TTAAGCTTTTAGTAGGCCAGGATATTATTATCATTCTCTCTTTTTTTTTTTGTTATTTTCCATTACTCGATTCGTACGGCTGTGAGCTGCGCTGTTCCCGTTGAATTGATTCCTGTTGATCAAATTTGCTCATGCGTCAAGTCGCGTTGACTGCAAATTCATATCAACAAACAAATACTCGATTTTCCTCGACTAACACAAAATATCAGCAGCAACAGCAACAGCAGCAGCAGCAGCAGCAGCAGCAGCGACGGCCATGAAAATGGCTGAAGGGCAAGCAAAAATGGTCATTTACTCGTATTTTCGTCTTCCCTAATTCTACCACAAAACATCTGCTGGCACATCTCAAGCTATACATTACTTAAAATATAGACTAAAAGAATATCCGTTCGCGGGCGGGTCTCTGCTATAACTGTTTATTAGTTTTATTAGTTCCTTTACGTTCTGTTACTGCGAAGGACAACGAAATAACTTGTTGTTGATAGATTGAATCTTGGAATATTGTTGCCACATCTGGGCTAGTGCATCTACTATTAGTCTTTCACCTTTAGAAAAAAGTCACAAAAAGAGTCTCAAACCTAATAGGTTTCGCACTATCGGGCACTCTCCAACCTCTGTCCCATCGCTGCAATGTTGCATCCCTGTGCTTGTTGTATAAATGCTTTAATAGACTGTATTCTAAGTAACTGATAGCGCTATCGGCGTACATACTCCAGACCTACTCGACAAGCATCAATATCCCACCTTCACTATTGATGTCCCTAGATGCCGGAAAGGCTTCTACTCTAATAGTTTCTTTCTTTTGGACGACTAGACTTGTTAGTTTAGATACCAATATCAAGACGCACGACACATAGCGAGATTAGATGGTACTAATTGCGATCACTGGCGACCAGGGGTACTCAGTGTTGCCAGGATTGAGAGATGGTATACTTAGGTTATTGTAAAATCAACTCTCAGAAAAAATAAATAAAAATAACTTTTGTTTCGATCAAAAGAGCAGCGAATACCCGTGTGAGTGCCAAAAAAAAAAAAAAAAAAAAAAAAAAAAAAAAATAGCCGCAGTAGTCAGGCTCGAACATGTAACCCGAATAAAGAAAAGAAGGTGAAGAAAAAAAAAAAGCTCAAGTGTCAGCCGTTTCGGCCACGCGCGATTTACAACAGTACAACCTTAAGATCGCTAGGCGTATGACTTTGAAAAAATGTCGCCCTTAAAAATTGGCTCCTCCTTGCAAAAAAAAAAAAAAAAACCCCAAAAAAACCCGTCCCAGTTGACCAGCACAGAATCAATCTTTTTGGTAAATTTAAAGATATTTGTTATCCGATAGATCGATATTTCTAACGATATCAATTTTATTACAGTCTTTCTAAAGGTTTTGGCAGTCATAAACACACACACACACACACACACACACACACACACACACACACACACACACACACACTTTTTGCCTTTTATATATAACATTATACTAGCGAGGGTGCCCGGCGTTGCTCGGGTGTTTAGCTGCTGTAGTAAGGAGTCCGGGGGTGAATGAAAGTAGCGGGGGCACCCGGGTGTGTGTAGGTGGTGTAGTAAGGAACTATGAGAGGGGGAGTAAAAAGTGGTAGTTGTGGGGGGGGGATCAAAACAACAGCAGGCATAGGTGTTAAAAAAAAACAAACAAAGCCCCCCCCCAAAAAAATATGTGGTAGGAGATAGGCAGGCTCGAACCCGTAACACGAAAGGAAAGAAAAAACTAAAAAATCGGACGTCTTATTCGATGTTTCCATGGCTTAACCAGATGTCACCAACATCAAAAGTAACCGCAGTCAATGGAAAAAGGGACGATGACTTTCTAAAATGGCGACGCATAAATTGACCTCTCATTGTACAAAACGGTCGAGTTAAGGGTGAAAGAGTAAATGTTTTGGCCCAATTTTTCGATATTTGTCGTCTGAAGGGTTTAGGTTTGAAACGATGCGGGTTTGGTCGGTTTCCGTCGACTTTGTCGAAAGTTTTTGCGACACACACACACACACACACTTTGTCTTTCATGAATATAGCGTATGTCTCTCAACTGAAATATCGGAACGAAAAAAAAAAATGAATTTCTTAAATAATAAAAAGAACTGGAATACTTTTCGTAACATTTGGTTATCGTTTTTTTTTACCAAAACAAGTAAGTACCACTTTAAATTGGATTATCGGGCAATGTTATCGAAAGAAATACTTTCTATTCTTTTCTTTTTTTGCTTTACATCTTAATTCGTCCTTCCCTTTTTTTCTTTTTTTCCTCCCGTCCTTTTCTTATTTACGTCATACACCCTTTCATTCCTTCTCTCGTTTTCATTCATTCTGTCAACCGTCCTTTTTTTCTTCTCAAATACTCTTTGTGGTCATTCAACCGATCAAACATGTATGAGAAAGTAGATCTGACTATAACGAGATGTGACTGGTTTGTATTGATGTTCATTGAAACGATAGCGATTTAATTGAATGACAAAAGTGTCATATATATATATATATATATATATATATATATATATATATATATATATATATGAGGGGTGTACATATTGATACATATATATGCATGCATATATACAGGCATTACACTCATATAGATATACGTATACGGAGAGAAATATATGCACGCATACATATGTATACATACAAAATATATACATGCATACATATATGCACACATACAGAAATATATACACGTACATATATATATATATGCATACAGAAATCTATACGTGCACGCATATATATATATATATATATATATATATATATATATATATACATACAGACATATATGCATCCACATACATGCTTGTATACATAACGGCATATATACATGTACATATACTTGTATATATACAGACATGGTAGCTTCCTTCAGTCTTTACAGACTATGGATACACACTGTAAGAGTGCCTGCGCATGAAAATTTTGTGACAAAAGTGCGCAGTCTCCAACCATATCTTTCCTGAGTCGGCATTTTTTAATATCCATGGCAAGTGCAGGGAAAAGTAGGGAATTCTCAAAGGGTTACCCATCTGATGCTAACCAGGCTCAACGTTGCTTAACTTCAGTTATCTAACGCGAACCAGTGTGTCAACATGATTATACTGTATATACATGCATATACCACACACACACACACACACACACACACACACACACACACACACACATATATATATATATGTTTTATTTTTATTACCGTTTTTTTTCTGTTTAGTTACATTATTGTTTCAGCTACTCGACCGTTTTTCGCGGTGTAGTAGCCTCATCAGACTTTACACCGCGAAAAACGGTCGAGTAGCTGAAACAATAATGTAACTAAACAGAAAAAAACGGTAATAAAAAAATAAAACGCATATTTGCTCTACAACAGTATTGAGCACTTTCTTCAGGTTTTTTTATTAATTACCATTCCTACTATATATATATATATATATATATATATATATATATATATATATATGTATATATATATATATATATATATATATATATATATATATATATATATATATATATATATACCTTGCTTTCTCGGTCGAGACATTTATTTTTGTCCCAAATCAGAGTGTACTTTTCAAGAGAGTTGACTTCCCACTCTTTCTTATTAAAAACCGATTCTGCATCTAACTTTAATGTCATATCTAAACAAATGGCAGTTGTTAAGTGATGGCAGTTGTTGGGTGATGGAGGTTAGCCTTTACCTTGCAACGAGATCAGTCCATTCCAGAGATACTTTACCGTATGGATGTTCATAACCTCGTGTGATTCCATTCCTGTAAAGACTAAGGAGAATTCGGGAAAACCAATGCCATCGAAAGAATCAAAACTTGTGCGAATAACATAATTGAACTATGGTGATTCATGTGTACATACTGAAATATATATATATATACTCATATAAATATATATACACATACAGACATACACATACACTCATATATATACATATATATACACACACATATATATACATACACTTATATTTATATACATACAGACATATACATACACTCATATAAATATATATATATGCATACAGACTTATATATACACTCATATCAATGTATATATATATGCATAGACATATACAAACAGCCATATATATACATATATATATATATATATATATATATATATATGCACACTGACATATACATACACTCATATATATATGCATACAGAGATATACATACACTTATTTAAATATATATATATATATATACATAGACATATAGATACACTTATATAAATATATATAGATGTATATACATAGACGTATAGATACACTCATAAATATATATGTATAAATACAGACATATGCATACGCTCATATAGATATACAAGCAGAAATATATGCACACACACACACACACACACACACACACACACACACACACACACACACACATATATATATTGTATTTTGTGTACAAAAAAATGTTAGATGAGATAAGTCATTGGTACCGTCGGTTTCAAGCCCGACAATTAGGACCGTTTTAGATATCCATAGAAATATAAAAATATAAAAATATATATTATATAATATGAATATGCTCTTATTCTCTTAATTGAGCACTCTGATGGAGTTCTTTTTAAAAAAACAAAAAACAAAACAAAAAAAAACTAATATATATATATATATGTATATATATATATATATATATATAATGAAGCAAGGGTTGCGCAATTGCAAATCTTTGAATCGGTACTGTTTGATTTCAATGTAAAGGAGAAATTCAGGACAACTGTAAACATAGCTGAGATAAGCAGAGAGCACATACAGCGCTTGGTATTTCCATATTTTCACTCGTTTTACTACTAGCCAAGTTAAACGTTTCCAAACTTCGGTGATATAACGTGCACTGGTGTTCCAAAAGTGATTAAGCCGCATTGACAAGTAACTATGGTTGGTTGGTTTGGTTTTACGGCATATCAACCCTTTGCGGGTTATTTAATGCCGAATCCAGGTATTTCGAAGAAAATTTTTAATAGAATATATTTTTTTTTCAAGTCGGTTTCTATTTAACCCATAGTTAGGAACCTAACAGGTACGACCACTCCGGGTCAGAGTGGACATGGGAACCATGGCAATTAAAGGTGGCTCCGCACTCTCCAAAGCCCGCAAGCTGAGGCCTCACCACCGGATATAGTTTAAGATCATATCCAGGACAACACAAGTAATTATGGACTGACATATTATATATATATATATATATATATATATATATATATATATATATATATATATATATATATATATATATATATATATATATATATATATATAAATAAGTGGTTTTTGTTTTGATTTTTTAAACGATAGTAATGTTTATGTCTCCGCCTCGGAGAATCGGTGTTTTTCTTAGAAAGTCGCCCAATTTTATTTGGACGCATTATTTATTTATTATTTTTAAAAACAGTAATCTACGGACACGCGTGTTTCGGAACCCTACTCCTCTTCAGCGTAGCTTGACTGTTGGTATGATTCGAACCTTAGACCTTATGTATTTCACCTTGGACCTTATGTATATATATATATATATATATATATATATATATATATATATATATATATATATATATATATATATATATATATATATAAAGTGTGTGTGTGTGTGAGAGAGAGAGAGAGAGAGAGAGAGAGAGAGAGAGAGAGAGAGAGAGAGAGAGAGAGAGAGAGCAACTTCAAAGAGTAAATCTGTTTTCATTTGAGTAGCGGATTATGTGATGAGACCTAATTTTTGCGAACAACATCATCAACAGAAAGACCTAGGTTTTTCATCTCAGCGCCAAGTCGTAGTCAATAGAAGATAGGGAGCATTCTTTGCACAGTGTACACAGCCTGCCAGAGAAGGTTGTGGAGATGATTACCATTTCTTACACAAACTTGTTTGTACCACTTATTCTAATAACGTTTTTGCACCTTACCATAAGGTGTAATTTTTGTTTTCTTGAATGTTTAGTTCCATTATTGTTAGCATTTATCACATTTACTCTGCGTTCTATTTATAAGAGGGTCAATACGTCGTTTCTAAAAAATAAATAAATATTCTTTTCCTTATAGTCTGTGAGTTCTAATCCAGGTTTAATCATTATAGAATGTTTCAATTCAATAAAAAAAGTAGATACCCTGGAACATAACGGGCCAATTAGAAAATTATTCAAAACGATTGCATACAATGTGGATGAAATATTCGAGTTCGCAAGACTATTGACATGTAAAAAGTCACAATGGATCCGACTCGGTTCGAACTCCTGATAGCTGGTTCAACTGTGAGGGTGTTCACTGGACCAACCACACAGATCCCACGTGCATTGGGGCATGATTTAAATTAACATAGCAAAATACGACGCCTTCATTAGAAGGAAAAATTCAACGAAAGGAGAAAGAACGCTAAACGTTGCCTATGAACTATAAATCAAATTATAAATACATATATATATGTGTGTGTGTAGAGGAGGAGAGAGTTAAATACCTACACAAGAGCATAACCCATTTTCCTTTCAAATAATAGCATTTTAAACACGAACACATCTCATAAAATGCAACGCGAACGAATATAAAACTTTTGTCTAAGAAGTAAAGAATAAATAGCAATGAAAGATTACACGCGTAATTTACGTACAACTGTAATGGCCCTATATATATATATATATATATATATATATATATATATATATATATATATATATATATATATATATATATATATATTAATGTGTGTGTGTGCGTGTGTGTGTGTGTGTGTGTGTGTGAGAGAGAGAGTAATAGGCTAATATACACAATTATGATGTAGACAAATTTATAGGAATGTGATTATGTGTTTTGTGAGCTACAACTCGTGGCAAAGTGTATTAAGGTTAATATATATATATATATATATATATATATATATATATATATATATATATATATATGAATATTTATATCAATAGAAAAAAGGTACATCAAAGGGAATGTAATATAAATGCCGCCAAATATGTTTTATGTTAGATGTTATAACGGCTTGGAACGTTTATTTACAGTTCAGTAAGTTTAAGCTAACAACAAACTCTAACTGCACGCACGCATAAGCAAAGGGATATACATGTATCTTTTATCTCCCCCCTCTTTATCTCTCTCTCTCTCTCTCTCTCTCTCTCTATATATATATATATATATTTATTATACATGTATATATATATATATATATATATATATATATATATATATATATATATATATATTATACATGTATACTTTTTGTTGGGTTACACGGACATTAGGAGCTTTGCATTTAAATATTTGCTTCACATTAAAATATTATAAAAAAACAACAACAACATGGCCATGAATGATTAAAAATGTTTACGGCCCTACACCATTATAATGAACTATGTTTAAAATGACATTTTTCAAAATTGCATTTATATCATTATAATTAACCATGTTTAAAATTACATTTTTCAAAGTCACATCTACTATTTATAATTTCATCGTAATAATCGACAAGTTTAATAGTTTCCGGTGTTTTCCGACAGACTAACACCATAACACAATATATGATTAAGTCACTGCTGGAAGGCATGTGAAATTTCCTCGAGGTGTATCGCGATGGGTCCCCAACTAGAGCAAACAGTCAATCGATTTGATTGAAAAAAATGGGCGATTTCACCGATTTCGATGACAATAAAATATGGGAGTGTGGAACATTAGTTTATCATCTTTCAATCCCGGACAACATCGGGTCTCCCTGCAAGTAACATCATAAAACGCTTAAAGAAAAGTTTATTTAAAAAGTCACATTTTAGCGTGAATTGCCAGCCAGACAGACGATAGCTATCGCTTGAAAATCTATTATTGCACTAAATTTCAGTTAATCGACGTTTGTTTCCTTAAATTCTGCTTCTATATGTTAAAAAAAAAATACACGTGCTAAAATATATTTTAGTTCTGTGGTTTTTCTCTTGTTGGAAAAAAAAGTTCATGTTTGTTGTCCCAATTAGCCATACTCTATACTATTAATAAAATTCTAAGTGTTTATTTATTTAGTTACATGTGTGTCTATACATACCAATAAAACTGTCGAACGGATACATCGAATTGAAAAAATATTTTTTTCCCCTGAAAGGTGTGAGTCCCTATATTGTCCTTATTTATATATGGTTCGTAACGAACAACGCCGAGTCACACAAAAAGCCCGAAATAAGGGGTTGTGGGCCGTTTCGTGCAATTGTCGAAAAATTTATCTGCCCATGTCAACGGAATTTAGCAATGTCTGTATACAGTCGCGGTAACATCTTTTGGCATACGTACAGGATTTGTGGCACAATGGATAACGCGTCTGACTACGGATCAGAAGATTCCAAGTTCGAATCCTGGCAAGTTCGTAATAACTTTAACCATCATTTTATCCAACGTTTACTCATTATCCTTACCCTTAGTTCGGGTATTTTTTTTTTTTTCAGTGATTTTGCTTTGTGCATGTGGGAATTTCCCATACTCCGAGTTCACAAGGTAAGCGTTGATGGTAAGACAATGTTGAGTGTATTTGATGTTGAGTGTATTTGATGTTGAGTGCACTCGATGTTGTATTCAACTCGGCGTTGTGTGTGCCGACGCGGCGTAGCCGCTAGTTGATAAATAAAATTAATAAGTCAGTCATCTGTCTCTTAGAAGAAATGCGTAACATTTTAAAGAAAGAATAATAACTGAGACAAGTTTCGTTGCTCTACTGCACTGAGAATTTTTTTTTTGTTATTCAAGAAATATTTTGAACAGATTTATAGAAGTTTATGAATTTGTTGATAAAAACAAAGTGGGACCAAAGCTTACACACACACACACGCACACACATATATCACATTTAAATATATATATCACATAAATATATATATATATATATATATATATATATATATATATATACATCACATATATATATATATATATATATATAAATATTTACCACATATAAATAAATATATATATATATATTTATCACGTTTAAATATATATATATTTATCACGTTTAAATATATATATATATTTATCACATTTAAATATATATATATATATTTATCACATTTAAATATATATATATATTTATCACATTTAAATATATATATATTTATCACATTTAAATATATATATATATTTATCACATTTAAATATATATATATTTATCACATTTAAATATATATATATATTTATCACATTTAAATATATATATATTTATCACATTTAAATATATATATAATGAATAAATAATAAAAAAACTACATTCCTAAATTCATGATGTTAACCATCTTATAATTTATTCCATTAATTCAGTTGACATTTACAATTTTTGACAGTATCTGTTTCGATCAGAGGGACATTGCGGAGTAATTATGACTGACATTAATGGCCTGAAAGTTCCATCTCTCTGTTGCAAATATTGACAATGTGAAACTAAGAAAGCAACGTCTATCATGGACGCTCGTCAGAAGCAGAGATTTATCGTGGCATTTCTGTCAAAAGTGCTTTCAGAATGGTTGTGGTTGTGGTGTATATATATATATATATATATATATATATATATAGTATAGACATACACATATGTGCTCTCTCTCTCTCTCTCTCTCTCTCTCTCTCTCATACACACACGAGGATACACTAGCATGTTGTTCTACGTTGCCTGGTCGTAAAATACGGTTAAATATAATATGTTAATTCATACAGATTTCATATTTATTGTCATAGATGTTAATACTCTATTAATTATTATATTGTACCCAGTGTATGGTTGTAATTTCCAAATTAAAAAAAACAAAAAACCTATGACTTAGGCGATATCAGCTAGAAGTGAAACCAAAACATGTAACTCTCCAGCCTTGTTTCGGACCGTCTAATCTAAGTTCATACACATACAAAAACAGGAAAAAATGACGTTGTTTAAAATAGAAATGTAACGTTGTTTAAAATAGAAGTAACGGTTTTAGTCGACTTACGCCTACCAAACTTCAATTTTTACAAGATTTTTACCCCTATTCTTACCGGTTAAAAAAAATTGTGTCTGCTTTCCAGCTGACTATAACGTTATCGCTTTCACAGTAAATGTCAATAAATTCACATTAAGCCGTTCCCTTAAATGATGTATGCCCTATCCACTTCCCAACATGCAACTATTATCCTCGAGTGGCCTCTCAGCCTTTATCATCATATCGTATGAACTCGAAGATTGTATTGTTGGCATTGGTTTTCCCAATATTTTTCTAGTCAAGGTTCTTTCTTGGAAAGCATTGGGATTACGAAAGTTACCACAAGAGGGGTCACGTATAACTGTATCTGTGGCGCAGTGGATAAAGGCGTTGAGAATCTAAGGTTTCCAGGTGAGCATTGTGTGAAGATAGCGGTTTCCATCCTATCCAAAAGTAGGCCAGAGGATTAGTTGTCAACAACGTGGTGAGACGACAACTATGGAAGGCAGTAATCACTGAGGATATTTAGTTACAAGACTCAGCGTTCATATCCCGTCGCGACTAACCACCTGAAAAAGGCCAGAGGATGTGTTGACCGAAACGTGGGGAAACAACAAAAACCACGAAGATGAGGCTAACAGTCCATAAATAACTAAATAAATACACAAATTACTCATCTCAAAGATTTAATATATATATATATATATATATATATATATATATATATATATATATATATATATATATATATATATATATGAGATTAACGTGGTTTGATTTTCCGAACTGTCAGATTCCAGTCATATAAAGAAACCATTTCAAGCTTTCTTTCACAAAAGATGAAGAGGACGACCACGAAAGAGATACGGCGACCAGATCAGTGCAGAGATTGGCATATCGTTCATACCAGCTAAAAGACTTCTCCCAAGACCGTTATACCTAACGCAATTTTGTTTTAAAGCGTATGGTGAAGCCCTCTGGATTATACAAACAATTAAGTAAGTCAAGGTTATAATGATAACGACCTTTATCAGATATCACGTATCTTTCGGCGTTTCTACATGTGCATTCATGGCGTTGGTTTCCCATCGAATATTCGTCGGAGCAATTTAAGTTTTTATTTCAACTCGTTACGGTTGACGTATTATTAACAAGTAGGGGTACCCTTAAGATACGTCCATTCAGTTCGCGCATTTAGCGAGGAAACGTGCCATTTCAAGCGTGACAGACCGACGAAAATGTCCCTTTCTATAATTAAGTATGAGAGACCGGTGAAACGTTGCGTTTCAAGTATGACAGACCAACAGAAATTCGAAGCGTGACTGACCAACGAAAGTTCTCTTTATAAATTAATAAAGTCATAGATTACTGCAGATTGTTTCCTGGAGACAGGCCAGTAAAGATTATATTTAAAACGTAAACGTGATAAACTGACTTACGTACAAAAACACTTGGATACGTCTTAAATGAAACTCAACTAGCTGCAAATACACTAAATAATTTTGATTTCTTCAGTAGACTGTTAAAAATCAAGTGGCAGGACAAGATACCAGACACAGAAGTTCAAGCCTGGTCAAACTTTTCTGTCAGTACACACCATGTTATAGTAGTGCTAGGTGCGTTGGGTAGGTCATATATGACGCATTCTTGATTCAAGGCTCCCAAAGCAGGCCCTTTACGGTGAACTGTCCAAAGCAAAAAGGCCCCGCAGGAGGACAGCGGAAACGGTTCAAGGACAATCTGAGGGTCTCTCTCAAACAGTTCGGTTAGTATTTTAACTCATAGGAAAAACTATCCCAAGGCAGATGTTTCTGGCATACCGCAACTTATAAAACGGACTACAATTACTGAATCAGCACGCAATGAAGAACGCAAGAGAAAACGTGTTATTAGAAAAGACAGAGCAATGAACATCTCTGATAGAGAATTATCCCACCGGTGTCCAACATGCGGGAAATACTTCAGAACTCGAATCGGTCAAATAAATCATCTCTGAACCCAGAGAACAATTACAGGATCACGGTCATCTTCGCAAGCGATGGACAAACGTAAATAATTTTGATTTATTTTTATGTCTATCTAAAGCTAAACAGAACGTCCATGAGCATAGTTTCTTTTTCACGTCGAAACGACGAGGCTGCTAATTAACAGACTAGAACATGATCGTTTTCAAGTCTAATGCTAACAAATTCTTGTCAAGCCGTCCTCTTCGATAATCAAATTTTTTTCTAGTTTCAACAACCGTTTAAAGAGAGTGGAAATTGAACCTTGAGTTTACTGTCGACAACCTCGTAACTCTGACTTCCCTTATTTTTTTCCCTTAAGTTGTCATATTCCATGATTGATGTGTCTGACAATGGGGGAAGAATTGCTGCTTTCCATCTATCCATCTAACGCGTTCGACAGTTTCTAACCTTGAAGTATTTTTTTATCTCTCTACATAAAAAGGCTCTATGAGCAATTTCGATAAAAAAAAAATAAGTAAATAAAAACACTGAATCCAATTTTGAGGCTCAATTTAGGAAAATTTGAGGAGTATGGTATCATCCTTTAGTTGTCAATACTCCTGTATCCACTTTATTTTTGTATGGGTTACATATAATTTGAGATTGGCCAAGAGTAAATAAGGGACAATTTGAAGGTTACTGTTTACTGGGTCAGAATCTATCTGTTAAAAACTTCGTTGGATAGTTTTTAACCTCTAAGTAGTATTTGATCACGTTACGTTAGAAGGCTTCATGTCTTGTCTGAAAAGATACTCTCTGGCTGACAAACTCTCGAGTATCCTTCGAGTCTTGATAAGCGATGACTCATTACTATAAAAAATACCCAACAAAAGAAATCTGTTTATTTAGCGATAAAAATAAATGCAAACCTCAAGCGTGACACGGTAAACAAAGAAAGCCGCCCATAAAGACACGTTTAAATAAAAAAGAGGAAATAGAATAAATTTTAAAACGTTTTACTTTTTGATCCACGTTGAATAATATCTTAAATTAAAAAAAAAAAAAAGTTAGTTATTTTAATTAGTCGGTTTTTCAACCATTTTATGTACTAATATCGAAGAGTAAGTGCCGACACATTCCTAAAACATCATGTGTGTGTGTGTGTGTGTGTGTGTGTGTGTGTGTGTGTGTGTGTGTGTGTGCGTGTGTGTAAAATGTACCATATCAATGTTTTTTTTTTCTTAATCAAAGGCGGACGCACATTTCTAGCTGGCACGTGAAACCGAGAGGCGCGCAGCTAGCAAAAGAAAGAACATAGATTAAAAATCAGTAGTGACTGAAGCCAGATTGAATTGTAAAGAATTGTGCTAAAGTTGCTAAGCTGGAAGCAACGTTGCTCAAATAATATGACACTTATTGTGAAGAAGTTAAAAACGCTTCAATGGCTTTGATATTGAGTTTGCTTCAAAACGCTGGCACATAAGATTGCCTATTGTCAATTCACCTGGTGATTATCTATCTATACACCTACCTATGTGTGTGTGTCGTCCAGACACAGACTGTTTCACTATATCACAGCTCCTCAGTGTAGCTATAGATTTGAGTGCTTCGGACGGAGACTGATAGGCAGTCGTTAACTATTCGACAGTGGAATCCTCTATCCATTGCTCTTTCTCTATAGGCGAGTGAATAAAAACATTATCAACAATACGAGCAATTATCAAATTCTCAATGAACTTGCAGGCTGATAAACGAGTAGCTGATACTCATCCAGCAGATGCTCTTGCTGACAAGTAGCAAGGTGATCCAACGTTATCCGGCATGGAATAATGATCAACGAATGTTTCACAATCCTATATTTTTTATTGTCATCGAATTTGGTGAAATCGACAAATTTAAAAATCAAATCGATTGATTGCCTGCTCTAGTTGAGGACACAATTTGGGGCACCTGGAGGGAGCTGACATGCTTCTTACAGTGACTTAGTTCACTGTATTCCAAATTGCAGTGTAGGGAACTTTTTGTTAATTTTTATTAAATTATCTTTATATATAATGGGAGACAATCGATCGATTTGATGACAATAGAAAGATGGGAGTGCAAAGCATTCGTCGATCATCATTCAATTCCGAGTAACGTCGATATATATATATATATATATATATATATATATATCTCGATATATATATATATGCATATGCATATACATATACATTTATGTATATATGTATATGTGTATGTATATATATATGTATGTATATGTATATATATATGTATATATGCATATATGTATATATACATGTATATATACATGTATATATATATGCAAATATATATGCATATATATATATATTATTTGTAGTTATCGACATACAGTTCTGTTTCGTTGTATCACAACTCATAGTGCGTTTCATTTGTGTCAGTATGTAAGCAGCAAATCAACTAAAGTACTCAATTGTAAAAAACAAACAAACAAACAAACTAAAAAAAAAATAGCAGAATTTGCGTTTTTATTTACATATTATATGCTTACGTCTATCTAAGTTTCACGTGATCATTAAAATAGCGGAGTGAACATGACCAAAAAGTGTGTTGAAACACATCCATAATTACTAGTCAAACCAGGTTGCCACCTTTTAGTTGCACATACGCAGCACCGTCATAATACGACCCCTATCCATGGACATATAAAACACCAAGGGAGACAATCACGCAGAAAAGCAGTTTAGCTGTTTCAAATCCTATTACTCTTAATTAAAGTCACGTGTTTGTTAATATTTTTCCAGCTGTTTGATTATCGCCGGACATTCGCTTTGGTTTTTTAACTTCCAGATTTTTCTGTCGTCGGTGATACGATTGCGTGATGGAATGGAACAGGAAAAAGAAGAAGAGAGAGAGAGAGAGAGTAGGAGGAGCAAGAGGGAGAGAAGTTCAGCGAGAAATATAAAAAGATGAGAAAAGAGGGGGAAAAGAGGGGAAGGAGACAAAGTGGACGGAGTAAGAGAAGTGAAAAAAAATAATTGAATAAAAGAAACCGTTGAATGAAATGAGAAAGCCAAAAATTAGGTTTCCGTCTGATTAGAAATCGTTTGATCGCTTTTTATTTCTTCTGTTTTACGGCATATCAACCACTTTTGGGATATTCAATACCAAAACATTATACTTATTGTTAACGATTGAACATATATGATTAATTAACCAAATATTACTTTTTTACCCGTAGCTGGAGAGCGAGGGGAGGTCATACATTTACTAACAGTAGTTAGTCTTACAGTAGATAGTATTATGGATAAGTAACGATAATTAGTGTTTCTTAACGGTAACTGGTGTAAATCATATTGTAACGACAGTTCCAATCAGATCAACGAAATGCTAAGCAACGTTGCGCATGCGCAGATGTGTGACCGTTGAGAAATACCAGGTGTTGCAAATAAATATTCTGCTCGAGTATTAAAATGGATAGTAATCGCAATGGTAGCAAGTGAAACATGCATGGTCCCCCGTGAGTACACAGTGAACGAGGCCAAAAAATTGACCAAGTTCAGCATTTGCAACCCCCTCCTTTTAGCCCCCCCCCCAAATTCCCAGGGGCGTCAAATTCTGGTGGAAATGAACAAACAGCGCAGTTTTAGGCCTTAACATGAGTAAATTTGAGTTCTGCACTATGCAAAAAAAAAAGTCCATCATTTGCCCCCTTCCCATTTAGCCCCAAACGTCCCCAAGGCCTTAACGTATCTAAATTTGAGTTCAGCACCATGCAAAACTGCTAAATAGACATACACAGAAAATTTTGGACAAAAATAATAAAATAGTCCCCGAAATGGAGTGTTTTTATTAGCCATAAAAGAGCCCCTGTGACACACCCAAGAGTTATCGCAAAGTATAGACAAAGTTATATAGAAATTAGTTAGTTACAACTTTTCAGAAAGTTTTATATAAATCCATGGTATCAATTTTTTTAAGTAAGCACAAAAGTGTTACTTCTAGCCATTTTCACCCGAAAAGTACCCCTAGGGGGGCAACCGGAGTTTTCCCGGAAAATCCGTTCCGTTACCTTTTTACTCATTTATGTTTAATGTTTGTGCAAAATTTCAAAAAATTCCAAGGCGTAGTTATTGAGGAAAGTGACAGACGAACGGACAAGGGTGAATTTACAGGTCAACTCTCCTTTTGTCGGGGGACCAATAATAAGTAATAAGGGGTTACAGACTAGTGTCCTGTCATGTGGATGGTTCTGGATAACGCTATTATATCGGGAATAAGTACCGGCTCCAAGATCTTGTCATGATGTGAAAAGGGACTTCTATAACTATTAGTGTTGATATTATATGAAGAAGAATTGTTATATTTTCACTTACGGGGGTGTGTATACATTCTCTATAAACCCACAATCCTTGTTGAAAAACCAGATTCTTAATCTCGGTCGCTGATGCTTATTTATAAGAAACTTTACTGTTTATATAACTGGTTGCATAGGTAACAATCGACATTCCAAATGAATTAGCAGAAAAATTATTTGACATACATACGTATCAAACATGAATATATATGTACAACAAGAATTAATAAAAATTAGCGAATAGAATTTTTTTAATTAAAAATAAAAATTAATTTTAACGTATTTTGCCGATCCAAATATTGATCAGAGTGGAAATCTCAAAGCAGGGGGAGATAAGTCAGTTTGTCTTAACCAAGTCATCATGAATGGAGAGTCTGCAATAAAAAATAAAACTGATCTTTATCTTTAATTAAGATTTTGTGATGTTTTTTTTTTCTACTTTTTATTAAGGATAGTCATATTTTTTATATGTAAGTATATAAAAGAACTTTTACTTGAAATGCGATTTTACTCGTGCCCCATCTAATATATAAAAGGCAATATGTTTGTCTAACTGTTCCCCATATGTTCAAACTCTATCTCCGCCGAAACTAAAAGTCACAGAGCGTCGCTATGGGCCACAAATGATTGGAATTTTTATGGAACGTTCTTTTATGGGTATTTAGCCGGTTAAGATAGTCTTTAAGGGGTCAAAATTTAAAAAAAAAATCGTTATACATTTTGTACATCAATCTTAGTTCATATGTGTGTCACGTTGGTACCGTGGTAACGTCACCAGCTTCGAATGCTACAGATTCGATTCTAGCTGATGGCATCCGAATACTTTTTTTTTTACTTTGGAAATCACGACTCTATAATAATATATACGAAATCTGGACGAATTAAAATATCATATTTAAGCGTATTTTACGCCAGGGCAAATTTGGAAATATTAAAAAAAAAACAAAAAAAAATGCAATAGAAAAAAAAAAACAAAGTAAAAATAAGAAAGAATACCAGTAAAGAAAACAAATAAAAGATCCAAAAACCTAACCCACGAAAAACATTCAAAATTCTATCAACAATTCTGTCAAACACGAAAGAAAAATTGAATATTTTAACGATGAAAATAAAGTTCGCGTATCAGAAAGCCATATATATTTTTTTAATAATAAACATAATATTTATTCAAATAAAAAGAGAGGGAGTGATAGTTTGATATAATGTGATTAGAAGTTATAAACGATCGAAATGGAAATAGAGCGATAAAAGTTTCCATGCGAAAAAAAAATCTACATGGGGAAATTATATTGATAGAAAATAATAAAAGAAAAAAAACAAAAAACAATCAAATTCGTCGATTAAAATATTAAAAAAAAAAAAAACACACGTGGAAATAAAAAATAAAATAAAAAACACGATGCTAAACTATTCACAAAAAACTACCGCGTGAGAAAGAGAAATCCCGCTAAAAAACAAAAACAAAAAATAAAACAAGAACCCCCCCCCCAAAAAAAAAAACCAAGAAACAAATTTTCAACAGGACAGAAAACAATAACTATACTAATTAATAGGGCTATGACAACAGAATATTCTTATCATTGTTTTGACTTTCGAGTATATATGCGACGCAGTTAGACACGGTTAATCAACCGAGAACCACATCACTCTATATAAAAACATAAGATATTAACGGATACGCAATCGAGAGCCAAAACAATGAAATGAATATTATGTTATCAGAGCCGTACTAATTAGTGATGGGGGGGGGGGGTATTCCAATTTTTTCCCCGATTTCGATACAATTACCGATTCCGCACTAAATTGCCGATTCCGATCCTTTAGAAGTCTCTGCACATTTAACTATGAAGGTTTTTTTTTTCACGGTTAAATGTTAAATATGTATATATTTTCTCCAACGTAAAAATACGCTTGTGGGGGAGGTGATCGAATGATTTTAGTTTTACTGCTAGTTTAAAATCAATATATATTTATCATTTTATTATCATTATCAGCAGTGGAAGGTTTTGTTTTAAACAAAATAAAAAAAAGATAATTAAAAGAATCGTTTTTGGCATCGGAAAATAAGCACAATTTTTCCGATTCCGAGACTGATTCCGATATCCCAAAAAGTTTCGATATTTCCGATATCAATTTGTGAAGTCGAGTTATTTTGTATTAATCTAAATTTGAAGAACTCATTTAAAAACCGGTTAAGAGTAATACAATTTGGGTTAAGTATTAAGTTTAGACTAGTTAAAAATAACACATAGTGCAGAGAAAAAGCCGTGTTTTCTGAGTTTAGATAATAGTGCAAGTTTTAATTTAGAAAATTTTCGTTTTACCGGGTGACTTTTTTTCGTTTTAAATATAAGAAAAGGGAAGGGAAAACAGTATTGGCTAATAATAGATTCCTGATTTCGACTAATCGTCCCAACACTAATACCAATATAACAAGTGTGAAAAGAATGAAAAAGAAAAAAAAAAGAAAACAAACAAATAAATTATGTAAATTTGTATAATTACATTAACGAAAAAAGGCGCAAAAAGAAATATAGAATGGAAGAAAGAAATTAATGACGAAAAGAAAACAGAAAGAAATAATGATCAGATAAAGTACAGACAAAGGACTTTTATTAAAAATAAAAACAATTTGAAATAAAAGCAAGTTAAAAGAAAAAAATTAAATATCAAAAACGAAAGTATAAATCAACAAAAAAACCCAGAGAAGACACATTGATAGGAAAAAATCAAACGAAGTATATTTTTAAATTGTAAAGAAAGAGAATAAAGGTATTAAAAAAAAACGTAAAAATTCACAAGAGAAGACAAGAAAACACAAACCAAAGATTTATTTTATACAACGTAAAGAGTAAAAAAATTAATTCTGCAATTACGCACAAAATTATTAGGATGAAAATCATTTAAACATTACAGAAAGCTTGACAAAAACTAAATTAAAAAGTCGGACGAAATTACTAAGAAAAGGAAAATGCGTTATTTTCATGGTAAAGGCTGGTGTGAGCATCAATTTATTGTCCCACATGACAAAACTTAAAAGCACAATGATTTAAATGAAACATTTTCGAATTAAAGTGACACTGGATTTTTTTCAGAAAAAATTTTTAAGTTAAAATTGTCACTGTAAAAATATATTGTTTAAATTTTTTTGTAGCACTTGTTGAAAGGTCAACAAAGTTATATATATATATATATATATATATATATATATATATATATATATATATATATATATATATATATATATATATATATATGCTAGTCTGGGTGTCCGGCGTTGCCCGGGTGTTTATGAGTGTATTTTGAGCAAAAAAAAAAAAAAAAAAAAAGTGGTAGTAGGAAGTCAGGCTCGAACCCGTATCGCTAAGGAGGAAAAGAACGTGAAAAAAGGGGGAAAAAACGTGAAGTCTTTGCTGTTGCATCCATCGCCAAACTGAAAGTGACGAAGGTTTAAATTAAGGCTAGTCAATAGAAAAGCGAGGATGACTTTTGAAAATATCTGCGAAAAAGCGACTCCTCCCTGAAGAAAAGTGCCCAGTTGAGGATGAAGGACATAATGTTTTTAGCCATTTTTCGATATTTATCGTCCAAAGGGTCCTGCTTCAAGACGATACGGATCTCGTGAAAATTAGTCGTCTCTGTCGAAAGTTTTAGGCATACATACATACATACATACATACATGATGTATGGTGATTGCAACGTCTTGTCAGACGAGTACCACTCTCTCAGACACTGAAAGTCCATGAGCCCAAAAATGACTTCCATCGCCATAGAACCATTTTAATAGATAAATGCCTGAGGGAGTTTCTGTACACAGATGGTGTTACAAAGTCTTAGCTTTGTACGACAGCTAAGTCTCTCTCTTTCGGTTCAAAATATTGAGATCCAGCAACAAGCAAGAGCAAGATAGTCAGCAACAAGTTAAACTGTAAACCAGCTTAATGCGAGTACTGGTCTCCCGCTTTCTGTTTTTTTAAATCCTAGAAAGGTTGCCTTCACCACGGCTTACGGGAGCCCTCTCCACCCCACCACACAGATACACACAAACACACACGGTGCTAGTTGGCCGTTGAGCCCGAAAAAGTGTTCATTCGCCCTTTGGAAGGTTTTGTTTTTAAACCTTCAGGGAGACTAGCCACCCTCCTCATCAAGCAAGTCTGGAGGGGGAACCAGTTTAGTCGCCGTTGACACGACCATGAGGCAGGTAGTACTGGGTTACATGGTACTAGTAGTATATGACATGACCGGACAGACATACATACATACATACATACATACATACATACATACATACATACATACATTTAAAGAGACAGGCGATATTTATATTATAGATTATAGTTTTTTTGATCGAGAAACGCCACCTGGCGACAGTTTAATAAAAAGCACAAAAAATGGCGCCGTTCGTGTAATGCAGAAGTGGCGTATGTTTTTAATCTAGATAATGATTGCGTGTCTCGAAAAGAAGAGAGACAGGCTGATAAGAAAAGTGAGGGGAGTAAGAGAGATTAGAGGGGGGATGCTGACAGATGTGAGAAATTGAAAGCAACTTGAGGAGAAAAAGAAATCTAAGTGAATAAAGACAAAGGATATTTGGAAGGCGTTGAATGATAACAAGAATTAAAGAAAAATGAAAAGGAGAAAGAGAGGGTGTTGGGTTTTGTCGCGTGTTTCTACTGATGATATTCATAATTGAGAAGAGAAAAGCGAGGATAAGAAAATATTTGAAAAAAAAATACATAAAGACAAAAGATATTAAAATATACTAAAAAGGAATAGAACATAGGATTAAAAGGGGAAAGAAAGAGGGTATTTTTGCGTGTTTCTATTATTAGTAATTGGGGATGGTGAAAAACTGACATATATAAAAAGAAAAAATATGAATAGATAGATACGTAGATAGGTACATAGATACGTACATACGCAATTGGATAGATGAATAGATACGTAGCTATATATATATATATATATATATATATATATATATATATATATAAATAAATATAAATATAAATATATACATATAAATAAATATATATATAAATATATATGTATATAATAATTTATAAAATATATATAGCGATTGTAGCTTAATCGCCATATATATTTTATAAATTACTAACTAGCTCTACTTAAGTATTGAGCACTTTTGAAGTAAATACTTTTACGCATGAATCTATACATTCGTATATTAATTTTATGTGAGTAAATTAAGTAGTTATATATATATATATAAATATATAAATACAAATATATATATATATATAAATATATATATAAATATATATATATATAAATACTTGTTTATTGTTATATAAACATGCTCACATCCCGCTGCTACAAACAGCCACTTGTTTCAATCAAACAACAGATATCATCAGGCAGCGACTTGACTATTCAAAAGTTCAATGAATAATCCCGAGTATATATATAAATATATATATAAATATATATATATAAATATATATATATAAATATATATATAAATATATATATATACAAATATATATATAAATATATATATATAGATAAATATATATAAATATATATGTACATATATATATAAATATAGACATATATATATAAATATATATGTACATATATATATATAAATATAGACATATATACATATATATATAAATATATATAACTATATGTATAAATATATATAAATAAATATATGCATATATATATGCATATATATATGCATATATATATATGCATATATATATGCATATATATATATATATATATATATATATATATATATATATATATATATATATGCACGTAGATTTTGTTGTTAATTTTTTAAACGATATTGATGTTAGCGTCTCCACCTTGGAGATCGGATGTTTTTTTAGAAATTGACCATTTGCACAGAAACAAATAATAAATAATATAGAGGGAAGAGGTGAAAGAAAGTGATAGCAAGGAAAATACGAAAGAAAAAGAAAGAAAATATAGTAGAGATTGATTGAAGAGAGACGAAAGGTTTCGAACGGAAACATTTCGAAACGGTTTGGAAATCTTGAAAAAGACTGCGAGAAAGAAAAAGAGAAATAGAGGTGTGAATAGAAAGAAAAATAAAGAGGGATGGGATGAGGATAGAAAACATTCAATGAGAAAGAGAGATGTAGAAAGAAACAAAGAGCTCGAGTGAGGGGGAAGGAGACGAAAAGAGATAGATACGCGTGAAAATAAAGACATAAACAGAAGGCATAGAAATAATAATAATAATAATAATAATAATAATAATAATAATAATAATAATAATAATATAAAGTGAAAACAACAAATTTTAAAATTTGCAAATGTTAAAACAAACAAAAAAACAAAGCAATGAATACAGTTGAAAAAAACAAAACGAAACGAAGTAAAAACAAGGAATAATATCAGGAAAGAAAACAAACAAAAGAACAAAAAACCTAACCAAGCAAAAACATCAAAATCCCATCAACAATTCTGTCAAACACGAACCGTTTAAAAAAAAAAATGAATATCTAAACGATGGATATAAATTCCGCATATCAGAAAGCCATAAATTCACAAGACGACAGTGAAGAAACTTTTTTTTTAAATAATAAACATAGCATTTATTCAAATAGTGAAACAAAAATGAATAAAAAGAATGCAGACGCCATTTTCGTCCATGCTTAACTCTTCTATTTCGGAGGTAAAAAAGAACTATAGTTTTACACTTCCACTTCACACGAAAATCAAACAAATGCATATGATGTTTATTTTTGTTGTTTTTGTTTGGAAACAGGTGGAGATTTTCAAAATACGTCCCTTTTACAAGTATAAAGAAGAAAGCCGATTCCAATATAAAAAGTATAAAATATAAAATGCTTTATTTTTTCTCGCCAGGTTTTTGTAATGTTTCCCGTTATATGGAAAATGCTTTCTGATGTGGCATTTAGACATTAAAAAAATGCTCTTTAATATGTGATCTTTTATAGACTCTGTTACCATATTTTACTGTCGTTGTTTCATTTTTACTTATTGACTGTTGTAGATGTATATTTTTGAAAGCTTGGTTTGGAAAGTACGCGAGAAAATGCAATATGACGAAATGAAATATAATTAGGATAAAAACACACGCAGATTGCATTTTATACTGCGTCTTTATTAATAAAAGGGATCACAATAAATAAGATGTTTTGGGTTTAGAAGCATAGATAAAGACAGATAGAAACACATATACATCGATATATATATATATATATATACATATATATATATATATATATATATATATATACATTATATATATATATACATTATATATATATATATACATTATATATATATATATATACATTATATATATATATATACATTATATATATATATATACATTATATATATATATACATTATATATATATATACATTATATATATATATACATTATATATATATATATATATATATATATATATATATATATATATAAAGCTGAATGTCTGTGTGTGTTTGGTCACGAATAGTCTCCTATGTGGTTGACTATTATAGAAAACTGATGACATATAATGATAGAAGATGTATCGAGACACAGGGATGGGTATGTTTGATCTGTCATAATGATGATTCATTAAAATTGTGGGGTCTGTGTACGCGCCTGGTCCACAAAGTATGGAAATAAAAAAATAAAAAATTAAAAAAAAAACGTTTACAAGTATTTTTGATATAGATGTACATAATAATACTTTGATAAGTATGTTTTAACTTAAATAGGGATGGTATAATAAAATTGTGGGGTCTGCGTTCGCGCCTGGCACACATAGAATGGAAATAGGCACAAACTTTAATAAAGACTTTTCATATCTATCTGCGTAAGTATACTTTAATAATTATGTTTCAGTTTGAAGAAATATGGTATAACAAAATTATGGGGTGTTCGTTCGCGCCTGACCTCTATAGAATTGAAATATGTCACAAAGTTTAACAAGGTTTTTTAATATAGATCCACAGAATATTGTGATAAGTGTTTCAGTGTAAACAGGTATGGTATAATAAATTGTGGGGTTTATCTATTTTATTTTTACTTTCATCATATTTTTCTTTGGTTTTTGATACCCTCAAATTCGAAGCTATCTCTTTACAACCCTTCCTTTTCATAACCTATCATACTTTTATAAATCAGAGTCCATTTTCTGTAGGCTGTATTTGAACCCAGTCAACGACGGGTACTTTTGTTAGTATATATATATATATATATATATATATATATATATATTAAGGAAGAAAATTTAACTATAACACTATATACTAATATATATATATATATTTATTAAGGAAGAAAATTTAACTATAGCACTATATACTAATATATATATATATATATATATATATATATATATATTTATTCAAAAATGGTTCTCACTTACCCATCACCCCTAATTGATGTATATCTTTTTTGAATAAATAAATCAATCTATATATTAATATATAGTCTTATATTTTCATTCTCGTTCTTTATTGATTTCTATATAATCTCCAAAACAGTTTGTTGAGCTTTGTATTATCACGATAAATCTTCTCTGAAAGAATTGATCTTATTCTATTCATTTAACTACTACGTGTATGTATGTATGTATGTAAACATACACATATATAAATACATATATATGTTCATATTCATATATATATACATATATATACGTATATATATACGTATATATATACATAAATATTAATCAATTATATTCATAGATGATTAAGCCTTACTTAATGGCAATAATAGAA
>NC_136490.1:115609019-115614019 GCF_053919585.1 Euprymna scolopes | reverse complement strand
CTTATTTTTTGCTATTATCGCCTGTAGCAAGGATCGAACCTTCAACCTTTAAAAGACTGTCACTTAGAATTGATTCTTTATCAACGCCCTCATCCGATAATAATAGGCTATAATAACTAAAACAAACATGGATAACGGAACGAGAACAATCAACCCCGTGGTTGGAATGTAGTTTGGTCTGAGGTTCCATATTATTTCGCTAGTTCGACAGAACATCCCCCCCCATAAATGATAAATACACAAGAAGAAGGTCGAAGGTTACCGCAGCTGAAACGTCGTGAAAAAGCATAAGAACAAGAATAAAATAGTAGTCCAAAATAATCCAAATAATATTAATTACTAATCCTTATATAAAAAATTCTAAACGTTATGGTTTGTTTGAAATTAATTTTTTTCGTTTTCAAATTGATTGTTAATTTGAAAGACAATTTCTTTTTCATTTAAAAGTCGAAAATGTTTATACAACCATCCATCGTTGAAATATTATCATTATTTAGCACTCAACAGATTTTGTTTAAATTTCGCATTTTCCGTTTAAGACATGGTCATAATTTATTTAGAAACTAGCGGGGGTACCCGGCGTTGCCCGAGTGTTTGTTTCCGGGACGGGGGGGGGAGTTTTAAAAAATGTTATGGTAGGTAAGTAGGAAGGATCAAACCCGGAGTCATGAGTAAAAGTAGGAAAATAAAGTGTGAAAAAAAACAACAAAAAAAAAACATCTGCAACGTTAACAGTTCGGCCACCAAGAAAAGCCCATTCCAGTTGTTTAGGAAAAAAAACAAAAACAAAAAAAAACGACTACGGTAGGTCGGCGCGAACGTGAAAATATAATGTGAATTGTCCAGCACGCTAACCACTACGCCACAGAGCACTGCAGCTTAGTTTAGTGATTTTAAATAACTTCACATGAAAGAACTACGAAGCCAAACCGGTGTTCTCTTCTCAACTGTTCCTTGCAAACGATCCCCAAACGGTGTTAAGTGGTGGCAGGGGGAGGAGGAATTTATTAGAGAGAAAATATTTTACCACTTCCATTGATCTTAACCGATTTTGGCCGTGACTTCTCAGCAGAAAAAGTATAGAAATCTAAGATTATCGAGGAATTTGAGAAACAATAAGCCTATAACACACCTCAGATATTGTTCTGCCGTTTGTGCATATTATATTTGCATGAAATATCTTGATTTTTAATCCTATTAAGGTCAAAATCCGACGGGAAAAAATGAGTTCATTTTATTTATATAGAGAAGAGAAGATAGAAGATATATAGAAGAAGAATAGAAGAAGATAGAAGAATAGATAGAAGAAGATAGAATAGAAGAAGAAGAAGATAGAAGAAAAGAGAAGAAGATAATTCTGTATTTAAAATCATCATTTTCTATTTGTTTAAACGTCATCATTTTTTGCTTAGAACACATCAGGTTTTGTTTATATTTCACGTTTTCTGTTTAGAACGCCATCATCTTTTTCTTTAGAGATCATTTCGTATTCGGAAGCCATAATTTTTCTGTTTGTTTAAACGTCATCATTTCTTGTTTAGAACTCATCATTAGTTGTTTAAGAGTCATTATTTTGTGTTTAGACCTCATCAATCTGTGTCTGGAAGTCATCATTTTCTGTTTAAATCTAATCGTTTTCTTGTTTAGATTCATAATTTCCTGTGTAGATTTCCCCATTTCTTTTTGTTTAAAACTCATGCCCTGTTTTTAAAAAGTATAATTTCGGTTTTCGATCTTTTATTTTTTTTACAAGGGAGCCATCACTTATCAAGATCAAAAGGCTACGCGAGCATAAGGGTTAATGAGTGTCAGACGGCCCATAACGAAATGTTAGACATGAATGTTATAATCAGATTGGAAGCAGTCCCGCGATATTGTGTTCCACAGACGGTTTTAGGTACACAGAGTAGAGGCGTAATAGTTTCTAGTTCAAATTTAATTATATTTTGTTTCAAGCTATCTGCTCTGTATTAATAATGCTACCGCTCTGGGTCTCTGTGTTTCTCGCTTGTACTTAAGTTTGATGAATGCACATTGGATTATTTTTATATCTCTACAATGATATAAATGCAACTTTGTCTCTCTGTGTGTGTGAGTTCGTTTCTTATAGACTCCTAAACGGCTGAACAGATTTTCTTTAAAATTTACAGAACTTTAGTGTATAAGTCTGGGAGTGATTTTAGTAAAGTGAAAATTCTACTGTGAGTAAGTTGCATTTTTTTTGCATGACGTGGTTTGTAAGTTCAAACTCCGCACGTAAATTTCTTAGGGTTTTTTTTTCATTAAGTGCAAAGAATTTTATAAAACTTACAAGGATGAAAAATAACATCTTATAATAAATACAAACAATGTTTCTGTCGAACTCGGGAATTTGGACGGAATTTCGCGCGGAACCCTTTATTTACTTGACGGGGTAGCGTGCTCTTGTTCCGTCAACCATGACTGGATAGAGGTCCTAAGTAATTCGCAATTTTTCCACAATTGTCCGCAAGGACACGTGGCGCAGTGGTTATAGTACTTGGAAAATCAATTATAAAAAGTGATATTCTCCTGAAGGTTGAAGGTTTAATCCTCAGGTTGGGCGACCGAAAAATTCCCGAGTTCGACAGAAACATTCCCGAGTTCGACAAGATACACCCGAAGAAGGTCGGAGGTTACGAAACGTTGGAAAATCATACTCAAGATGAGAACAGTATTCCGATGAATTCAAATAATACGAATAACCAATCCCCATCTAAAAAATTCAGGAACGTCAAGACAAAAGTAATAGTGAATCAAATTTTACTATTAAAATAACCGAACTTCTTTCGCTTTCTCCCCTTTATAATTTGAAAGACATAATGTAACATTTGTAACATAATGTAACGTTTGTAACATAATGTAACGTTGTACACTTGTACACACGTTGTGGCCTCAGTCGCAAAGCGGACAAAAGAACAGAAAATAACTCTGACTCGCTTTTTTGATTTGTACAACGACATTTGTTCCTTCATCGTTACAGCCGCGACGTCATCTACCTAACATAGAGCGTTCTTCGCGTCTCTCCTGAGATTTCGAATGCTATCTTGTCTGTGTAGAGATGTTTGTCTTCCTTTTTTATATACCTTTTCCCCACTACCGGTAATATCACTTCTTATGCATTATATACGCGCATCCGCATTATGTAACAATAAAAGACTGATAATTTTGCATGTCATTTTCACATGAGATTTGTTACTATGGAAATATAATTTTTCACATATTTTAGAATTGTGATATTCATCTTAGTTGTTGTATTCACAACGTTTCAGCCGCTGTGTATCCTCGGCGAAGACATGGATTTGATAAACGCCATTTAACGTGGACTCTGTTTCAGCGATAGTACTAAGAGAAGAATACAAGTAATATATGATTTTGCAAAGGACGAAAGGCAGAACAAGGAACGTTTATATTTATGTAGTTTTCACCCCATCAAAGTGTGACACAAGGCCGGAAATTGGGGGAAAATTAGCTCCCCAGAGGGAAGCTCGATCAAAAAGATAATCGAGGACGGACTCGTCAACATAGCTCGATGATACAACATACTCTTAATGAGCGCTGATAAAGGGGCACCTGCTAGGACCAAGTCGAATCATGCCTCAGTTCAACTAATAAGGATCTGATGCCGTTTATCTCAACCCCTATGCGAAAGTGGGCCTAGGCTTATATGACAATGCTTATATGAAAATGATTATATGACAATGCTTATATGACAATACTTATATGACAATGCTTATATGAAAATGATTATATGACAATGCTTATATGACAATACTTATATGACAATGCTTATATGAAAATGATTATATGAAAATGATTATATGACAATACTTATATGACAATGCTTATATGACAATGCTTATATAACAATGATTATATGACAATGCTTATATGACAATGCTTATATGACAATGCTTATATGACAATGCTTATATGACAATGCTTATATGACAATGATTATATGACAATGCTTATATGACAATGATTATATGACAATGCTTATATGACAATGATTATATGACAATGATTATATGACAATGATTATATGAAAATGCTTATATGACAATGATTATATGACAATGATTATATGACAATGATTATATGACAATGATTATATGACAATGATTATATGACAAGCTGACTTTCGCCGATTTCGACAACTGTTTATATTTTAATGATTGACTATTTCCTGTAAATTCTAAAATATAATAGACGCAATTTACAATAGTTTCATGCATCAAAAGACGACCAGCAGGCAAAACAGACTCAAGGTTTATGGTCGCTTTTCTTTTTTACGGTATCGCAGTTAGATCACTGACTTTATGGGAAATAAAAACGATGTATACAGTCGATATCAAATTAGCGTATTCCCCATTATATTATATTTGTTAATATGCATAAATTGAAGCCTGTTGGAGTGAATTACGGCAAAGTTCTAGATGAGCAACATAGAAGTATTATTATTTCAGTTAAAAATAAATATTTTTGCAGGTTTTTTTTTCTCTCGACATCAAAGCCAACAGTGTCTAAATCATTACTGAAATGGTGTATTCCCTGTTTAGCGAGGTACGACTTTAGTCCCGTCCAGCTTTAAGAAGTCCATCCTCCTAGATCCTTGCCTTCTCTCTTACGGATTGAGTAAATTTATTGTTTATTGTCCAGGGCTGCGCAGGCAATTTTTTATATATACCTGAGTGCATTTTTCTTTAGAAACGCTGAAGATTCTTTCCTACCCTCCAACCTTGTGTCACATACATAAAAAATAAATGTGGCGTCATTTCGTTTTATGGCGTCGACATTTTACATCGTGCTTTAAAACAAAGAGAGAAACTTGAATTGGCTTAATTGATACAATAACGGACTATGGAATTTGTTATGCCGAGTTCAAAACCAGTTAGATCCATTATATTCAAATGTTCATGAACACTGTTCAGAAAAGCATGGACCTACAATTTATAGGTGAAATAGAACGCCCAGTTCAA
>NC_136490.1:115591519-115604019 GCF_053919585.1 Euprymna scolopes | reverse complement strand
TCTTTATATCTCTAATTGCCTTTATCTCTGTAACTATAGTTTGGTAACTATCCGCGTCTTTCTCTATTTCTTATTATTTTTCCTTAACTATCTCGCAACTATTTTCTCTATCTCATCTTTCTAAATAAATATGTCTTACTCTCCATCTCTTCATATAGGAATAAAGGAAGAAATTGTTGGGCGGGCCTCGTAACCAATTTCTACATAATTTCCACCGTTACCGTTTTTTTTTCCACAGTGATTAACTTAGTAAGCCTTATCCTCGAATAAACTCTAGGCCTTGATAAGCGGCAATTTCCCCGACGTAAAAAACTATTTATCTCTAAGTCTTTCTAATTTGCTCTATAACTATCGACCCTTTTGCCTTCTATCTCTAAAATCTCTCTCAAATCACCCCATCTCTCTCTCCCTCTCTCTCTCTCTCTCTATATATATATATATATATATATATATATATAGATATATATATATATACATATGTATTAAGAAAAATCTTGATATTGAAAATGTATTCAAATTTCCAAAAAACTTTATGAACCTATAAGGTAGGTATACAAAATTTTAATTATTCAACAAGAAATCCAAATAAAACAAGAAAAACTTTATTCCATCGAGTTTCGAAGAATGCAACTCTTCTCATCAGAGGGAAGAAGTTTTCAAAATATGCAATAAATATTGCAGGTTAATGCATCACAGGAAACAAATAATATAAAGTTTATCATATTTGCATAAAAAAGTCATTTAACAGTTTGAGACAGTTTGAAGAGATTCGAGGGGATTGAAAAAGAAAAAGAAATAAGAAAAAAAAAAAACGGAAAAAAGGGATATGATAAAAATCCAATGGGAAAGATGGCAAAATCCAGAAGGGGAAAAATCCTAAATGCATCTGTTGAAAATGTATATATAATTATTTACTATAATAATTATTATATGCTTACATACATTAGTGTTTCATCCTTTCGAGAATCATCAGTGCAGGGTGTCACGATTCTAACCCGGCGACAGAAGCCATACCTGGCTTTATATATATATATATATATATATATATATATATATATATATATATATATATATATATATATATATATATATATATATATATATATATATCACTCTGTATATCTGCATACATATGGATAAAAAAGAGAGAAAGAGTAAGAAAAAGATTAAGAGGAGAGAGAGAGGGAGAGGGAGAGAGAATAAAAGTGCGAATTAGGTAAATATGGTTGGTCTTATGTTTTGTCGAAGAATAAGCGTTTGAAAATCTATTCAGCGATGTTTGCCGCTCCAATAATTGTTCACAAATTCGTAAAGGGTTTTCTATTTTAGTTTCGTTTTTTAATATTTTGTTTCATTATTTTATTTTTATTATTATTATTATTCTACACCTTTATCCACTCCTCTTCCTATCCCTTTTATTCTATATTCCTCTTTTGGGTAAAAAAAAAAAAAAGAAAAAACAACAACAACACAAACAAACAAAAAAACTCCCTTTCCAGCCTTCTCACTTGGTCACTTCCTTTTGCAGATTATTTTTGCGTCCAACACGATTGCATGAATTTACATGATAAAAGAAAGAAAAGAAAAATTAGAACGAACGAAAAAAAAATATGTACACGAAAGAAAACAAATGAAAAATAATACTAACAAAAATACATGCCCTCATCCCCCCTCTCTTCAAAAACGCAAAAAAACAAAAAACAAAAAAAGAACACAAACAAACCAATTCACGCGTCAGAGAACCTAGAAATCGAATTAACCTATGCACACGTAACTAACCCCTTTTCCTTTCCCAGTTGATGGGGGAGTCTTCATTTGGTTAAGAATGAAAAATGTACTAAGAACTCTTTCGAGATATATTTAAAAAAAAATTTTTTTTTACTTTTGTAAATCTTTGAAAAAAAAAAAGTGTTTACTGCAGCTTAAAACCTTTTTGAAGATTTGTTCCAGAGTAACCGAGAGATTCTCTTAATTCTTCACACGAATCGAAAAAAAAAACAAAAAAAACTGAAAAAAAAAATCAAAAGCAACTTCGCAATCTAGTGGTAGATGATTGATTCTGTCTTTTGCACGGAGTAGACGTTGATAAATTTTTCTATTTTCTATCAATATTCCCTGGAAGTTGCTCGACTAAGCTCCAATCTTTCACTACATTCACATCTAGAACTCATCTTACTACCAGTAGGCAAATAATAATAATAATAATAATAATAATAATAATAATAATAATAATGATAATGATAATAATAATAATAATGATAATAATGATAATAATAATGATAATAATAATAATAATAATAATAATAATGATAATAATAATAATAATAATAATAATAATAATGATAATAATAATGATAATAATAATAATAATAATGATAATAATAATAATAATGATAATAATAATAATAATAATAATAATAATGATAATAATAATAATAATGATAATAATAATAATAATAATAATAATAATGATAATAATAATAATAATAATAATAATAATAATAATAATAATAATGATAATAATAATAATAATAATAATAATAATAATAATGATGATAATAATAATAATAATAATAATAATAATAATGATAATAATAATAATAATGATAATAATAATAATAATAATAATAATAATGATAATAATAATAATAATGATAATAATAATAATAATAATAATAATAATAATGATAATAATAATAATAATAATAATAATAATAATAATAATAATAATGATAATAATAATAATAATAATAATAATGATAATAATAATAATAATAATAATAATAATAATAATGATAATAATAATAATAATAATAATAATGATAATGATAATAATAATAATAATAATAATAATAATGATAATAATAATAATAATAATAATAATGATAATAATAATAATAATAATAATAATGATAATAATAATAATAATAATAATAATAATAATGATAATAATAATAATAATAATAATAATAATAATAATAATAATAATAATAATAATACTGTTGATAACAATGATAATGCTGATAATATTAATGATAATAATAGAAAAGAAACGCACGTGAAAACACTTGGTGAGCAAATAATAATAATAATAATAATAATAATAATAATAATAATAATAGTGATAATGATGATAAAATAATGATGAAGATAATAATAGTAGTAGTAATGTCTATGATACTACTAACGATAATAATAATGCTGATAATAGTAATAGTAATAATAATAATAATAATAATAATAATAATAATAAGATGAAGAAGAAGGAGAAAAATATGATGCTATAAAATTGTCTATACATAAATGATATATGAATAAAATGACGTTTTATGGTTTGTATATTTTTATTTGTCCTAACAAAGAATACTTCATGTTTCTTTGATGTAATTTAATCACTGACATTGGATGCACACCGATATGGTATTTCTGCCGATAAAAATGTCGCCATTTGTTGCTACAAAAATAAATAACACTCTCCACTCGATTAAAAATATGTAAGGTTTCCCAGTTCAAACTCGATCGCCAGGAAATCTTTAACAAATGTTTTAATCACATTAATTCATTTTTAAGGAAGCTGAACCAGGTAATTTATAAGAGCTTAAAAAATAGAACGGAAGCAGTGGCCTATTGACTTCAATCTTAAAAACGTCAAGATAGGAGGAAAACAGTCAACAGCAAGAGAATGTCACAAGCCCGCAGTTCTTGGAAATAATCAATTAGAATATGAATGTGTATTAGCCCATTTCATTCAGCGCAGCCGTAGCCGAGATTGAAATCACTAAACGAGTTTGTAGTGTAATTCAAATCTTGTCGGTAGCTGAATACTTGATGCTTCGCCAGGGCTATCAAGGGTATTTTTTTTATCGTAACGCCATCATAAGACGGGATGTCTATCACGGCTTAAAAGAGCCCTATCTACTCTCGAGAGAAGGATGGACCGCGCTAGTTTCTCAACTTGGTATTTTATCTCGCGGTACATACAGCGCCTCGCTTTCCCAAATGGTCACCCATCTGGTACTGGCCAGGCTCAACGTTGCTTAACGTCATCCATATGCGTATTATAAATATTATATTATAAATAGCGAAATGACGAAAATCATTACACTCAAATGATTTGGAACAAAAGAAGCGTTACAGACCAAAACAACTAGCAGGGAGACCCGATGTTGTCCGATATTGAATGGCGATCAACAAATGTTTCACCCTCTTATACTATTATTACCATCGAAATCGAAGAAATCGCCAATTTTTTAAAAATCAAATTGATTGATCGCCTGCTCTAGTTAGCCACCCTCCCGTAGTGCACCAGGAGGAAGCTTCACATGCCTTCCTGCAGTGACTTATCTCACAATACATTGCAGTCTACATTGCACTGTAGAGAATCGACTGTTGATTTTTATAAAATTATCTATAAATAATTGCTACAATTAAAGTTTAAAATGCAAAAGTCAAGTATCATGTTTCAATTGTGTTCTAAACAGAAACATTCATTTCGAACGCGCCCCTGTTATATCAAAGAATCCACTGTTCATTTTATGAAATTATTTTGACGTAATCACTTGAATTAAGGTTATACGTACTAAAATCAAGTATCATGGTTCAATTGTGCGTTATCGATGAGTTTCCACGAGGTAATGCTAGTCTGTATATGAAAAGTGGTAAACGTAAACTTACCTATAAATTGAAAAGTCTCCCTACCACTTGCTTGGGTTTTATTCTCGGCCATTTTTTGTTTTAATTTGTGCTTCCTTTCTTTTAATATTAATCATCTGTTCTCTTTATTTCTGTTGAAACTGAGGGCGTCTGCTTTCTTTGGTATCCCCATTTCCTTACATTCTTATTTTTTGTGCGTTATTGATCAAATGACTATAATCACACACTACGGAACCAAGATTAAGATGACAAGGAAAGGCACATGAGATCGCCATAATTCTGTCTGGACTGTGAGAGAACCAATGGAATCGGGGATTTACCTTATCTATCAACAGTATCGTCACTTGGGACGTGCTGCTTGAAAGAAGTCTCGGATTGTATTAATTTTATTACTAATATTTATCCATCGGATAACGCCGGTAAACGGGTCCTGCTAGTTACTAAAATTTATCCAGAACCCTCAGAACTAGAGTTTCGTCTGCAAACTATGTTACTCTCATTGTAAACTATGGTGATGAAAGGAAAAAAAAAATCTTCCCTTTGCTTTGGTTTCATAATCTTAGGTGAAGTAATTGGTGTCTCCCCACTCCCCAACGACCCATCTTTCTCGCTTGTCTATAGAAGCGGAACCGATTATTAAAAAGTCCGGATCTAGAGATCCAGAACAAATAGGGGAGAAAAAGGAAGGGGGAAAAAAACAGTCCAATTTGTTGGCCTTTATAACACATTTCTTAATAGCCATCTCAGAGAGAACAGGTGTCGATGACACCTTTTATAAGGGCCACTTAAGTTCTGGGGAGAGGCTTTTAATCGAATTCATTATCGTGATTCCGTGAAATAAGGTTGTCTTATAAACAGAAAATAAATGAAAAAATAAAAGCATGGAACCCAACGTGGAAGATTTACAAAAGCGAATAGAATAGTCACGCGTACTACTACTACTACTACTACTACTACTACTACTACTACTACTACTGCTGCTGCTACTACTACTATCTATTATTATTATTATTATTATTATTATTATTAGCATAATGATAATCTATATATCTATAAAAGACAAATTGTCTGTGTGTGTACATTTCCCTACCAAACTACTCTGTCAATTTTCAGTCTAGAGACTCGAGATTTGACATAAGGGGTATTGAGATTTAGAAAAAACTTTTCAATCAGTTTTCGGACAGACATTTGGCTGTCAAGGGGTCATAGTTCAACGATTTGAGCTTTGAAAACTTTACCAAACTTCTCCGCCAATTTTGGGTCGAAACACTTGAAATTTTAGTAGGTTACCTGGCCAAAGGTCAAATTTTTTAATATATATATTCATATGCACATTAAGTTGTTAACAGTACATAGGGCCCGGGCAAAGTCGGGCTGAGCTGCTGCTAATAATAATAATAATAATAATAATAATAATAATAATAATAATAATAATAATAATAATAATAATAATAATAATAATAATATACGGAACTTGTTAGTGAACTGAAGGAAATGTGGAACACGAAGAAAATCAATATAATACCAGTAATTGCAAGAGTACTAGGAATAATTAAAAAAAAAATAGACATGGATAAATGGCTGGGAGAAATCGGAATCAAGGGGGAGACTAAGACTATAAAACAAACGTTAATGCCGAAAAAAGCTATCAATCTTAAATGAATTAATAAAACTTAATAAAACATTTCTATTACCTCCCTTCAAACTCAATGAACGCAATATTTTAAGAAATATTTATCAATATAATAAGTCCGTGAGACCTTCTCTTCGGAAACAAAGATAAAATCTTTTGGGACTCAATGTTGTTTCTATCTGATTTTTCCCTTTTTCCCTCGCTTATCCCCAGCCATATTTCCATCTCATATTTTTTTCTTAATCGTTATTAACCTCGATTTTAGCTCTATTGAGAAAGGTTCGAAACAGGTCAGCTTTCACGTTTTATTTTTAAATTCATCATAATTAATATATATATATATATATATATATAGTAATTTATAAAATATATATGGCGATTAAGCTACACTGAATATTCTGCGTTTCATCCAACTATAGGATTCGTCAGGCTTATGCGCATAAGCCTGACGAATCCTATAGTTGGATGAAACGCAGAATATTCAGTGTAGCTTAATCGCCATATATATTTTATAAATTACTAACTAGCTCTGCCTACGTATTGAGCACTTTTGAAGTAAATACTTAAAGTTTACGCATAAATCTATACTTTCATATATTAAATTTATGCGAATAAATGAAGTAGTTATATATATATATATATATATATATATATATATATATATATATATATATATATATATTTGTGTATGTGTGTGTGGGGTTCAGATGGGTTTTGACATCATAGTTTCCCAACCCCACCTACAGTGACTAACGCAAATTCACTCCGGCCCCTATAACAGTTTATTGAAATGAAAGTAAGAATATACACAGACGCACCCGAGAACAGTACACCTGATTCCCCTACCATTTCCCCGAAGCTGTCTAACCTTGCTCATGCGTTAAGAACGCACGCTGCATCATACATGTGTTTTACTCTATTTTTAAGTGAATGAAGTGAATGCATGAATATATACAATAAGAATTTCAATTATATTGAAATTTATGAGTGTGTACGCGTATATCCGCATTAAGCCATTAAAATACAATATACATGCTTACACCATATATATATATATATATATATATATATATATATATATATACATATATATATATATATATATATATATATATATACATATATGCATAGATCATCGTATAACGATTGGATCATTCTGAGTGAAGTAAAAAAAAAACATTTAAAAATAAAATGTTTAAATTCAACGTTATTTCACGCGGTTAATTGTAGCCGAATGGATACGGTCTTTGCTAATCAAGCCAGAGATGGCTTGTGTTGCCGAATTCGAATCTATCGACTGGTGTTAATCGTGACACCCTGGACTGAAGATTCCCGAAAGGATGGAACACTAGTGTCTGTAGGTATTTAATTATTATAGTAAATAATATTATATATATATATATATATATAATGCATTAAAATATATGACAAGTAAGCTACAAAGGGGGCCCCTGTTTTATCCGCGAAGAAAAATCGTGACATACTAGAATAAAATTATACTCTGGCAAGTGCAGCACACACACACACACACACACACACACACACACACACACACACACACACACACACACACACACACACACACACACACACACACACACACACTTTTACTATTGTAATACTCATCATGCTTACGAATAAAAATAAAATATATTATTTAATAATACCAAATTTAATATATCAATTAGCTATATATATATATATATATATATATATATATATATATATATATATATATATACACACGCATATATATATATATATATATATGAGAATAATGAAAATCTCGAAATAAAGACGAAACGTTGATGAACACATAACTCGAGTTGTTCCTTTTTATTTCTCTCCTTCTCTCTCTGTATATATATATATATGAATTGTGTCTGGAGTTATGGCAACCCTTATATCTGTCAATATATATAATACATATCGATATATATATACATATATATATATATATATATACAGAATACATATCGATATATATACATATACACATATATACGTACAAATATGCACATATATAAAAATACATATTCACACGTATATATATATATATACTGTATATATATATATATACTGTATATATATATATAAGTATATATATATGTGTGTGTGTGTAATGTGTGTATATATATATATATATATATATGTGTATGTGTTTATAATACTTTCTTATTGGAAACAAGTTCCCATACAAATCGATCTAAGATAAATAAAATGTGCTTAGCACTAGCACTAACTTTCGTTTCAGTCTCTCTATCATCTTATAATTAATGATGATGTTAACAAAAATGCCATGAATTAATTTAGATTTAACTGTCAACTAAGCCTGGGAAAATATAGATAAAAGAAACAACAACGTGAAGCTTCGAATTTCAGTTAACTTATTTGACCTTTTATATAGAGCATTCTCAGTAAATAAAAAAATTATAAACATAGCAATCAATATAACTTAGAATGGGACTCGAAGTTAAATATAAAATAAGTTGAAAAACACAAAAAATAACTTTAAAATATAGTAAAAAATATAACTATTAATTCACAAAGGCAGGAAAATAATTGAAATTAATTAAGATAAATACGGTATGATCCATATCGTCGTAACGAAAAAAAAATGGCAAAATGTATCGGTTGTATGAAGCATGTAAGTTGTTCAAAATGGTGGTTTTTCTGGTTTTTTTTTAGGTGAACGTCTGATAAGTGGCTAAACACGGAACAAAGATATACTCTTGCTGATTTGTTAGTCGAAAACGAAACGATATTGTAATGTTACCATTTGAAAAGATATTGCAATGTTACCATATATTCGTATACATACAGTTTTATTTACTAAAATAACTTTTATGAACTGAAGATTATGAATTTTCAAATATATACTCTCGGCAACACAGGGAGTAACATGGGCACACAATTCTTTCGTAAACGTTACAATTTACAGGATGTGCCACCCTAACTCGTACCCGCCATTTTATAATTAAAAAAAAACAACACCTAATAAAAAAATAATTGTCCTACATCAAATTTTAAGTTATATTATTAATACGTGTGTATGTGCTTCATGGATTGTTATGGATTATGAATTGTGGAATATATATTCTTAACAACAAGGTCCATAACTCGATCACATTATTTATTTTTTAATCAATAAAATTTACATTTAACTAAATATTTCTTTACCCTTATTAAATATTTGAATCATTCTATATTTACCAATCTATAGTTTTTGTGACTTGATTTTACACACTTTTTGTTTTCGATGTATATATATATATATATGTCTATATATATGTATATATATGTACATATATATATATGTATATATATGTGTATATATATATATGAATATATATAATAATATATATATGTATATATATGCATGTATATATGTATATATATATGCATATATATGTGTGTTTATATGCATATATATATGTATATATATATGTGTGTGTATATATATATGCATATATACGTTTATATATATGTATATATATGTACGTATATATATGTATATATATATATGTATATATATATGTGTGTATATATATATGCATATATATATGCATATATATGTATATGTATATATATATGTATATATATATATGTGTGTATATATATGTATATATATATGTGTGTATATGTATGCATATATATATACGTTTATATGTTTATATATATGTATATATATGTACGTATATATATATGTATATATATGTATATATATGTGTATATATATGCATATATATATGCATATATATGTATATATATATGTATATATATGCATATAAATATGTATATATATGTGTGTGTATATATGCATATATATATGTATATATATGTGTGTATATATATGCATCTATATGTGTATATATGCATATATATATGTGTATATATGCATATATATATGTATATATATGTGTGTGTATATATATGCATATATATATGCATATATATGTATATATATATATGTGTATATATATGTATATATATATGTTATATATGTATATATATATGTTATATATATACATATATATATGTATATATATATGTATATATATGCATATATATATGTATATATATATGTATATATATATTTTTTTACAAGGAGGTCACCACTTATCAAGGCCCGGAAGCCACTCAGAGATAAGGGTTATTGCATGTACAGTACATTGTACCTTAGTGTTGAGATTTCATAAAACGTCTACTTAAGGGGGCGGCCCATCAGAAACTTGTTTACGTTGGACTTGAAGACATCCAAGTTGTAGTCAGGTGGGAAACAGGCAGACAGAACAGAGTTCCACTGGCGTGCTGTTCTAAGAAAGGAGCTGTGTTCCTGGAATCTACGTTTTGATTTAGGCAGAGAGAGAGAGAGAGAGAGAGAGAGAGAGAGAGAGAGAGAGAGAGAGAGAGAGAGAGAGTGGGGAAAATTTTTGACAGTGGCTTCAGCTAGACGGGTGATTTTCGTAAAAGATTGGCGAGGGGGGACCATAGATTGGAGCTCAGACGAGCACTTGCCATGGAAATAACGGTAAAACAAAGACAGGCTCGCAACGTCTCTTCTGTGGGAGAAAGTTTGCAGGGAAGAGAAAGATATATATATATATATATATATATATATATATATATATATATATATATATGTATATATATATGTAGGGTGTCCACAAAGTCTGGCTACATTATGTAGCCAGACTTTGTGGGCACCCTATATATATATATATATATATATATATATATATATATATATATATATATATATATATATATATATATACACAGGGTGCCCACAAAGTCTGGCTTAATTATGCAGCCAGACTTTGTTGCCCCCCTGTATATATGTATACATACACCTATGCATACACGTATAAACTTAGTCCATACCAATTGAAGTTATTTATTATTCAGTATTATTATTTAATTAATTAATTATATTGACTGTATTAACGGTGATCATCTTCCAAAGGTATCAAAGCTATAACTTTCACTTTTTGTATATATTAATATAGAGTCGTGATTCCAAAAGTAAAGAATTGGGGTGCCATCAGGTAGAATTGAAACCGAAATATGCAAAGCTGGTGACGTTACCACTGGACCAACGTGACACGCACATGAACTGGTTAAAAATAAACTAAGATGAAGTAACGATTTTTTCAATTTTGACCCCTTTTTGACAACTTAAAGACTATTTTAGCCGGCTAAAGACTCCTAAAAGAACGGTCCATAAATCAGTTGAGGTCCCCGCCACTTTTAGTTTCGGTAGACATAGAGTTTGAAAATATGGAGACAGACAGGCATAATGAGTTTTATAAATTAGAAAATAAACAGATGTACATTCTTGTTATATTCTCCCAAAATAATGGCGGTTGAATGAATCATGAAAGTACATGTTTTATGTAATAATGCAGTTATCTTTGACAGGACAATAAAGTAGAAAACGTTGCTTTTACATGAAAACGACATAAAAACTAAATACGTTGGATTTTTTTAGTGAAAATTCATTTTTTTTGGCCTTCGATTTTCGTTCTTATTCCGAAAAAGCGCCGTAATCTATATATATAAAAGCGAAAATGTATGTATGTATGCATGTATGTATGCATGTATGTATGTATGTGTGTTCGCTTCTTCTGTATGTCAACAAAAGGCTTTTTTCAGAGAAGCGATCGCTCGCTTCACACCTTTTTAAAACTTTTTATATCACATATAAATCGTAATATCTCACAGTTAACAACGAAGCTCGCCTGTCTATTTAATTTGCTCGATTTCGGGAAGATAAATATTCAATATTTGTCGCTCGCCGAATGTGGGTTAGTCTTTTTCCTATAACATCTCGGGGGGGGGGGGCGTTCAGCAGTAAATGAATACCATCCCGCAGTCAAACTTGACCTCATTAACTCATTAAAACGGGCACCTGCTAAATCCAAGTAATTAAATAAATTCAAACGCGTTTCCGTTAGCATCTCGCGGTGGGGCAATAGTTGACGTCGCACGTTTTTTTTTTTCACACTTTAATTTACAACTTTGCCTCAAGGGTTCGGGTACGATCCTCATACTTACTTTTTTTACCCCCCCCCACTTCCAAACACCCGGGCAACGCCAGGTACCCCTCGCTAGTCTATATATCTATAAAAGTGACAATGTGTATGTTAGTGTGTGTTTGAGGACACTTCTCAACCTATATATTTGAACGGACTTTTGATCTATAGACTTAAAA
>NC_136490.1:115584019-115586519 GCF_053919585.1 Euprymna scolopes | reverse complement strand
CGAAATAATCTGATTAAAGAAGGAACAGGCGATTTTGACTTACATAGCCTAACATCATAAGTGCATTCGAGAAAAGTTTTTTTACCAGTAGTGTTGGGTCGTTTATCAAGACCGGAATCGGGAATCGACAAAATCGATAACGGAATCGGTATCGGAATCGGAAAAAATATGTGGCTATTTTCCGATGCCAAAAACGATTCTCTCAATTGGCTTTTTGATTTGATTTTCTATAAAGAAAAATATTCTACCGCTGATAGTAATAGTAAAATAATGAAAATATATTGATTTTAAACTATTAACAAAACTAAAAGAGATAGCTCATCCCTCACATTTTTTACGGTTATCGAGAAACAATAACAACGTTATAGTTAAATATTTAAAGATTCTTAAAGAATCGGAATCGGTAATTGTATCAGAATCGGGAATTTAATACGGAATCGGTGATTGTATCGGAACCGGAAAAAATATTGGAATCGTCCCATCCTTAATTACCACACAAGCAGAAAGGTCCGACGTATAAAATTAACAGTAAGTTATTTGATATGACAGAGGCGCTTTCCGAAATGAAAGTTTCCATATAGAGCACAATTGAACCATATTACTTTATTTTTGCATTTCGATGACAATAAATATATGACAGTGTGAAACATTCGTTGATCATCATTCAATCTCGGGCAAGGTTGGGTTGCCCTGTTAGTATATTTATATATATTAGTCCTCGCGCGAAAGAGCAGGACACAAAATGTTTTAAATAATAATAATAGAATAACAATAACAAAGACTTTCGCTCGCGAGGACTACTATTGAGCGTAACCAGTTATACTGTCCTTTTGAAATTTTCATCTCTATTTTTCTCGTTATCTACTGAGTTTTTTTTTAATGAAACCTATATGAAATATGTTTCTTATTAAATTGTAAAGATTTTCTATTCGGAAACAAGTTTAAAAAAATTTAATCTAAAACAGTTATTTTAAAGTTTATGTTAAAAAAACAGATTTTCTCATTATTCAGACATATATGACAAAGAAGGAGATGCAAAAAAAGAGTTGTGGTGTGAGGAGAAATACAAACTTAAGCAGAGAGAATGTTCAGACCTGTAATAATACAAAGAGGGGGTTGCAAAAAGGAGTTGAGGTGTGAGGAGAAATACAAACTGAAATAGAGAGTAGGAGAGTTTTTATAAATACATGCAAAACCACATTCATGTTTTAAAATCCAAATTAATAAATAAAATAAAATATAATTGTAAAAAGATACGATACAAGTTAGAAAAGCATTTCATCCAAGTCATGAAAATTGCTAAACAAAATGTTTTTACTATAGACTTTAAAAATAAAGGTACAAGATTTGAAATTAATTTATCTCCAAAGTGCACTTTTATACATTTTACAAAGTAAGGTATTACATTTTTATACCTTACTTTGTAAAATTTATAAAAGTGCACTTTGAAGATAAATACATTTCAAATTGAATCTTGTACCTTTGTTTTTAAATTCTATAGTAAAAACAATTTGTTTAACAATTTTCATGCCTTGGATGAAATGCTTTTCTAACTTATATATATATATATATATATATATATATAATTTAAACTAAATTTAAACTGAAATGTTATGCGTGTCATACTCGAACTCAGTTCGTTCCACAGAAACACTTATCAAAACTTACACCTGACGCAATGTTCAACCTTTTGAACAAAGATGAAAATCAAAATCCAATAAACATTTTTTGCTGCAATTGTTACAATCTGTCATCCAAATCTTTCGTATGATTTTCTTTCTAAACAGTTCCCAGAAATCAAGACTTTAGGGGTTTAAGCATCTAACGACTATTGATCCAATACAATGAAAAATAAAAATATTTAAAGTTTCAACGGTGATACTGTGTCCGTATTATGCTCGCTGAAAAAACAAAAAACAAAAACAAAAAACAATTTAAAATACTGGATAAAAAATGAAATTTCGGAAACGTTTATTAATTTACGACTAATAACGACGAAACAAGGGTAGTAAAGTTAGAAGTTAATCTAGGAAAAATACCAACTACAACAAAGTGGGCATTGTAGATGGTACGATAATAAATTAAAAAAATGAATTAGTGTAGAAGGAATTCTACGTCACTAACGTAGAACATATATGATAAGTGTAACATCGGAATAAAAGCCAAAAGGTCCAATACATATCAAAATTTCACAATAATCAGAGACATCTGAATTTTCACAAAAGTTTTCGCGCCCTTTTTACTTCATTTGCATAAAACTAAACAAAACTAACTCTAGCCCACATTATGCAGATTAATAATGACTAGCAGGGCCCGTGGAAATTCCACGGAATAAAAAAATATATGAATCAACAAAAATATTTTTCTGGATAACAAACACAAAAATAGTTTTGGGGAGAGAAAAAACAACTACGCGCAGCAAATATGAGTTCATTAACATTTCTATGAATGAAAATAGTGTCCATTGTATTTTGAATATAAAACTAAAGCAAACGAGATA
>NC_136490.1:115576519-115581519 GCF_053919585.1 Euprymna scolopes | reverse complement strand
TTGGTCCATAGTGAAGCAAATGTTGCGCAATCTATAAATGAATCTCTTTTGGATCAGCGTTGCTATCAATGGCAAGGAGAAATCAAAGAGAAACAGTGCATGGATAAGTATGGCGTTGTTTGGGTGATTTCCGTCTCCTGGATTAGTTGCACAGCCGATCATGTGAATTAATCCATAACTAGAAGAAGAATATGTGGATTTGTATGGTTCTTAATAGTAAGAGTAAAATGATTCAGTAATCCCAACATATATATATATATATATATATATATATATATATATATATAAATATATATATACATATATATATATATATATATATATATGTGTGTGTGTGTGTGTGTGTGCGCGTGTGTGTGTGTGCGTGTGTGCGTGTGTGTAAAAAAGATACATATGTTAGTGTTTCATTTGTTATTTGTTAACATATAGAAATCCAGAGGGTTTGTAAAACGTGAATTTCAGCCGCTACCTGCGGCCGTCATCAATCATATATATATATATAATATATATATATATATATATATATATATATATATATATATATATATATATGTGTGTGTGTGTGTGTGTGTGTGTGTGTGTGTGTATGTATGGTAAAGAGACAGAAAGAGAGAGAGAGAGAGAGAGAGAGAGAGAGAGAGAGAGAGAGAGAGAGAGAGAAATAGGACCCGTGTACAATTTATTAATTAGAGTTGGGGCCCGTTTATACAGGCTGTCCAAAAAGTCACTGAAGAGTTGAAAATCTTCGCCATTTTAACAATTATGATACTTTTTCTCTATTTCAGATATGTTACAGGCAATATTTTAGAAATTACTTATGTATAAGTATAGCACTGAACAACGTACGCAAGTCGTAAAATTGTTTTACCAAAATCAAGGATCAATTGTTTTGACTCAAAAGCTTATTAACGGAATTTTCATGTTAGAGATAGTCTAATAACAACACGATTCGAATCTTAAAGAAAAAGTCTATGTTAACAAACCTTGCAAAAAATGAAGGAAAACACCAGGAACGAAATAAGGGAGTTAAATCGCAATCGAGAGATTCTGCAATCTTTCACGAATGATGTTTTGGAAAAAGCCCAAATATGCGAAGCTGAAAATGAGCAACATTTAAAAGACATTATTTTCCCTAAATAAAGATTGTGTGAATTTTGTATTTTTTTAAAAACAATTTCCCAATGCTTGAGTCAGATTATGTTAAAATTACTGAAATATATTCTCAAAGATTAAGAATCTGTTTAAGTTCCAAACCCCTTCAGTGGCTTTTTAAACACCCTATATATTAGTTCTGGAGATGTGCGTTATATTTAAAGAAATTGGTTTAATTGTTCTCCAAAATAACCAACTCATTTACTAAAACAATCACTAATCACTCTCCCAGATATTTATTTCACATCTATTTCTTACTACATAATGATAAAACCGCTATCGAATACTTCTTAATGTTTTTGGTGTACATTTGGAGTAAAGAAATTTGGTTTGCTTTTCTAGCCTTTAAATACGTACATGCATTAAATGTTATAATAATAAGCCTATATTTGTATATAAATAATAATAATAATAATAATAATAATAATAATAATAATAATAATAATAATAATAGAAGCAAAGCGACACATTACTTTTAGTTATATAAAAGAATGTCTTAAAAGATATGTAAAAGAAATAGTAGCAGTGGTCATGGGTACTTTTAGTACACACACACACACACACACACACACACACACACACACACACACACACACACACATATATATATGTGTGTGTGTGTGTGTGTGTACATACACATAAATATAGATACAGATATACACATATATATATCCACACATATACATATACATAAATTATATACGTACATAAATACACAAACGCACGTATTATATATATGCATATATATATATATGCATTATATATATATGCATATATATATATATATATGTATATATATATATATATATATATATATATATATATATATATATATATATATATATCCCGCATTTTCCTAATTCCTGCCCTCTGATGAGAAGGAGAGTATTTCTTCGAAACTCTTCGGATCAAGGACTATCCACTTATCTTCCCTTTTAAAATTAAATATGTTTTTAACTCTTTTTAAAGAGGTTTTTTAACATGTTTTATTAATCATTTGTTCATATATATATATATCCATATATACACATCTATATACACATAGCTATATATATATATATACACACACATATATATGCACATCGATATATATGCATACACACATATGCACATAGATATATATGCACGCACGCATGCATATATATGAACACGCACATAGATATATATGAACACACACAGATAGATACACACACGCACACACACATATATCTATATACACACAAACACACACGAAGTCAGAGTATGTTTAAGAATCTTTCCCCACAAAAAAGGCTAAAATTTAATTTGAGTTCCACGCTGTTTTGTCTGAAAATATATATATATATATATATGCATAGTGAAAATAGTCGCATTCATCTTTATTTTAATTATTTACCTTATTTAATGCTCGATTAATGTAATTGAATTTATTCCATTTGCATACACGCAAGTGTACACAAACGCATACTTCCGGTGGTGAGACCCTAATTCACGGTTCTGGTGAGTGTGATGTCACCCACTACTTGCCATCATTCATAGATTCATTCTAACTTGAGTGATCGTAACTGTCAGAGTCCCATATATAAATTAAATTGCATTCGAGGGTGAGACCCCAATTTGGGGGCCTTGGGAAATGTGTAGTCACCCTTAAATTTCCATAACCTCCGGGTCCACTCTGACCTTGTGTTCTGATTGTGTTCGGTTTCTGATTGTGTTCAGAAGACCCTCTTTTTTTTAAACATCACTCCAACCTTCTTTTTCGTTTATTCTTTTGATAAGGCGGGATTAGAATAACGCCTATCACCGTGAATGCAGACGTGTCCGTTCAGGCAATTTTTATGGGTATCTTATGAGTATGGATACCGGTCACCAGTTACCCCGTGGTGCCTGTGACCAAAACTCACATTAAGCTTGATTTTGTCTCAGATCAGGCTCTCGGTGGCGAAGAAGGTACATCCGGGTGTACACATTAGTGATGGGACGAATCCAATATTTTTCACGATTCCGATACAATTATCAATTCCGATTCTAAAATCACCTAAAACAGTAATATTTCTTTTTTTTTTTTGTTTTATTTTAGAGTTTGGAGCATTAACTAGTGATTTAACGGAGAGTCCTAAATCTACTTTGAAATTTAGATATAATGACTTTTTTTTTTTTTATTTGATAACTTTCGTAATGTTTCTTTATCCAATATTTTGATAAACTCATTGTAAGATTTTCATCGATATGTGTAATTGATATCATTTTTTCTTTTTATCCATTAGTGATATTTTTACCTGTGCCATATTTATCGGAGACATTGTGTATTTAAATTCGTTATTATGCGTTTTTTCTGATTTATTATTTTGTCATTGGTGAACAGTAGAAAATTATAACAAAATTAAAATAATCGTTTTTGAAATCAGAAATTAGGCTAAGTTTTTTTTTTACCGATTGCGATACTAAAAAAATGACATCTTTCCAATTCCCAATTCCGATTAATCGCCCTAGTGTTAGTACACATATCCACATTAAAACCAGCCGCCATTAATAAATAATTATTAAAGATATGAAGAGATTAAAGCATGAGAACGCTTTACTAAAATGATTGAATTCCATAGTAAATAAACAGAAAACCGGCGATACGCCCTAAAACAAAATAACCAACGGACAGACTAGCGTACATACACAGACAAGGGTCCTATTTACTTGCTTCTTTAACAAGAAAAAAGTCCATCTGCCCACTGTACACACACCCCTGGAAAAGGACAAATATAAAACTTGCCTCGATCTAGAATGATTGTCTTTTGCACTGACCGATTACAGAAGAGATGAAGTGTTGTATCAAAACAGATACTACACTTTACTCCAAACTAAAAAAGGACACGAAAAAAAAAATGCCGCAGTAAACAAAATACACATTTTCTAAATGCATATCATCTATTTATTATAGGAAAGAAAGGAAGAATTTATTATCAACATTATGCAATGTTGAAATAGAATGCTAATGCACATATTATACGATTAATTGAACATAAATTGCTATTTTACTGTTTTAAGTTTGTAAAAGACTTTTTAAAATTAGTAAGGTTATATATTTCACGAGGGTATATATATATATATATATATATATATATATATATATATATATATATATATTCTATAATAATTATTAAATACCTACAGACACTAGTGTTTCATCATTTCTGGGATCAGCGATGCAGGGTGTCACAGTTTACACCAGTCGATAGATTCGAAGCCAGCAACAAAGCCACCTCTGACTCCATTAGCAAGGACCAGACCGCGAGAAATTTTGTTCAAATGTAAACATTCATTTTTAAATGTTTTTAACGTCTGTCAGAGTGATCTAATCATATGGCGATCTGCGCATGCGAACTAAATTGACTGACATTATTTCCACTGTAACGTGCTCAACGATAAGAAACGAGTTTCTTAAAGGGGCTGACGTGCAGAGCTCAACAGGTATGGTGGGGCGTAAATATAATAATAATAATAATAATAATAATAATAATAATAATAATAATAATAATAATAATAATAATAATAATAATAATAGCAATTATAGACAGGATACAGACATATCATTTCGCCCCTTTTCTGATGAGCAGCATTAAGCTTCGAAATACCTAGGTATAAAAAGCATATTACACCTTATACAATGGCAAGTAAATCTATGTATACCAACATTGTGTCCTGTCTATAATTGCGCTATATATATATATATATATATATATATATATATATATATATATATATATATATATATATACATATATATATATATATACATATATATATATATATACACATATATATATATATATATATATATATATATATATATATATATATATATACATATATAT
>NC_136490.1:115561519-115566519 GCF_053919585.1 Euprymna scolopes | reverse complement strand
TTTCCTTTCTCTTATACACACACACACACACACACACACACACACACACACACACACACACACACACACACACACACACACACACACACACGTATGGATATATATATATATATATATATATATATAAATGTATATATATATATTTATATATATATATTTATATATATATTTATATATATATTTATATATATATATATATATATATATATATTTATATATATATATATCCATAGTGCATGCCTTTAAATATGCATATATATATTTATATATATATATACACATATATATACATATATATATACATTTATATATATGTAAACATAGTGCATGCATTTATATATGCATATATATATACATTTATATATATACATATATATATATATACATTTATATATATATACACACACATAGCGCATGCATTTATATATGCATATATATACATTTATATATATATATATATATATATTAGTGCGTGCATTTGTACGCTTATATATACTTGCGTGCATCGTGCATGCATTTGTGCACATATATGTATATATATATATATATATATATATATATATATATAGGTCATCGTGTAACGATTAGATCACTGTCTGACTGACGTAAAGAACATTTAAAATTAAGGATGAAACACTAGTGTCTGTAGGTATTTAATTATTATAGTAAAAAAATAATTATTGCAGCCCCTTTAAGAAATTCGTTTTTTATCGTTGAGCACATTAAAAGTCGGCCAATTTAGCTCTTATGCATAGATCATCGTATAACGATTTGATCACTGTCTGACTGGCGTAAATGAACATTTAAAATAAAAATGTTTAAATTCAACGTTATTTCACACGGTTAATAGTAGCCGAATGGTTACGGTCTCTGCTAATCGAGCCAGATGGTTCATGTTGGCGGGTTCGAATCGTTCGACTGGTATTAATCGTGACACCCTGCACTGAAGATTCCCGAAACTATGAAACACTAGTGTCTGTAGGTATTTAATTATTATAGTAAAAAAATAATTATATGTATATATATATATATATATATTTAGAAATATCTAAATAAATTAATTCATGTATATCGTTGGGGACATAATTTCACACACTATATTATTATAAATATATGAGAGAGAGAGACAGACAGACAGAGACAGTAAAAGAGGGCATAACGGAATTAGTACATAATCATTTGCATATGTTGTCAGAATTATTCAAAATCTAAGTTGTTATTTACATCGTATCAAAAATTTTAATTATCGTGAATAATTTTATTCATTTTGCAATTTCTCAAAGTCATGATCTGGGAGTAATTTGCAAACAGAAAAAGAAAATGAAGTTTCAAATAGCGTCAACATATTCTACATGAACGGATAGGAACATGTTGAACGCTTTGATCATTAAAAAAACGACTTTACATGTTGCCATAATATATATATATATATATATATATATATATATATATATATGAGATGAATTGGATCACAGATTTATGAATCTTGTGGTATCAAATCTTACAAAATATACCTAGAGGGTAATATATTATGAATGAAATTTAAATATAAAAAAAACTATATATATATATATATATATATATATATATATATATATATATATATATATATATATGTTTTTTTGTTTTAGTTTTAGCGATATGTTTTGAATGATTTCAATCATTTACGAAAGTAGATTTTTACCTAAATTTTCCCTTTAATTTGGTACCCCCACATGGGGAGCGGTATATGTATTATTTGTATTTTTAAAATGTAATTATCCACTGAGACGTGTTTCGTCCTCTACGACTCATCAGAGTGGCTGTATATATATATATATATATATAGTTTTTAAAAATATACATATATGTATAGATAGTTTTTTAAAATAAATATATATATAATATAAATAAATATGCATAATATAACTTAATATATATAATATAAATAATTATATATATAATATAAATAATGATATATGTATATTTATATATACACATATACATTATATATATACACACATACATTATATATATACATACATTATATATACACATACAAATATACATTATATATATATACATTATATATATATACATATATACATAATATATATACATTATATATATACATATATACATTATATATATACATAGATACATTATATATAATAGATACATTATATATAATAGATACATTATATATACATAGATACATTTTATATATATATATACATATATGCATATATATATTATATATATACATATATATATTATATATATACATATATACATTATATATATATACATATATACGTTATATATATATAACCATTATATATATATTATATATATATACATTATATATATACATATATACATTATATATATACATTATATATACATTATATATATATACATATTATATATATACATTATATATATATGCGTATATATATACATATACATATAAATTATGTATGCATATACACATATACATATATATATACATATACATATATACATGCATATAGACATATACATATAAATATATATATATATATATATACGTTATATATATAACCATTATATATATATTATATATATATACATTATATATATACATATATACATTATATATACATATTATATATATACATTATATATATATGCATATATGTATACATATACATATAAATTATGTATATATATATACACATATACATATATATACATATACATATATACATACATATAGACATATATATATATATATATATATATATATATATATATATATATATATATATATATATATATATATATATACATACCGGCTGTCAACGCGATGGTTCTGGTTTTAATCGTCGGCTTTGGATAGGTGTTAGTCTAGCGGCACTAGTGTGCTGTGATACAACGAAACAATACTGTATGGAGATGACCATATATATATATATATATATATATATATATATATATATATATATATATATATATATATATATATATATATAGGGTTTAGGTCCCGTTTTTTTTTTGTGTTTTGTACGAATGAAATGAATCTTTGGTCATAACTAGTTCATTATATTCAAAACATCACATCAAAACCTTTGGCCTTTTTTCTCCGTTGACTGTAAAATGATCAGAAAAACAATTGAATGTGTTCTGTTTTTTTTGGGGTCAACCTGTATAAAGCTGAAGTCTGTGTGCGTGTTTGGTCACGAATAGACTCCTATATGGTTGACTTTTATAGAAAACTGATCACATATAATGATATAAGATGTATCGAGACACAGGAATCGATATGTTTGATCTGGCATTATGATGATTCATTAAAATTGTGGGGTCTGCGTACGCGCCTGGTCCACAAAGTATGGAAATTAAAAAATAAAAAAAAACAAAAAACGTTATAAGTGTTTCTGATATAGATGTACATAAGAATACTTTGATAAGTATGTTTTCACTTAAATAGGGATAGTATAATATATATATATATATATATATATATATATATATATATATATATATATATATATATATACTAACAGTCTGATTGGCGTTGTCTGGTTGTAAAATGCGCTTAAATGAAATATTTTAATTCCTGCAACTTTCACATCTATTATTATAGAGCTAATTTTCTAGTCATTACTATATTGAACTCAATATTATTTGCTAACTGGGGTGACCCGTTCGTTAAATACGCTTAAATATGGTATTTTAATTTTTGCAGATATCATATTTGATTATTGTTGTCAATACCCCATTGATTATTACTTCGTATCCAATATATTGTAGTGATTTGAATAAATTAAAAACAAATTAAATTCGGTGTCATCAGTTAGAATCGAAACCAAAATATGTAGCTCTTCAGCCTTTTTCATTACAGTATGAGCGAAATCCTAAAAAAAACAAAAACAAAACAAAAAAAGAAATCAACGTTGTTACAACTATAAATTTATATCCACGAATGCGTAGAAAGTACACGGTTTAGTCGACTTACGCTGAAGGTTTATTTGTTACAATGTTGGCTCCTTAGCAGTAATTTTACAAGCCAAAGAAAAAGCAAAACCAAATTTGTTCCACAGGTCCAAATTCTCTATCTAGAAAGTTTAAAGTCTGTAGACCATTAATTGACAGAGGAGACTTGTAGATAGCGTTTTAAACACAGACAGACACACAAAACCACTTATACTTCGTAAGGTGGTGACTGGTGCGCTACTTGAAATACTTAACGCATGAATTTAAAATAATAAAAATGTAATTAATAACTATTTTGTAAACAGGAAAAATCATTTATTCGCATAGGTAAATAAACGCTAATATATTTGGTGACTTCGATACGGGTTTATTTATCTCTTAAATCTGACCGTATAAAAAAGGTAAATAAGAAATCCGTTTGCCTATGAATTTGCAATTTAGAAATAGAAATGGACCGCAACTTATTTAAAATCAAGTCGGTCTTAAAAGAAGGAAACATTTGAACACAGACGCGAAATAATCGTTCACAATATAAAATAATATTGCAAAACAGCATCATTTGTTATATTAATAAATAATATAATAATTGAATTTGAAAGATAACGAATATTAGTTAATTAATGAAATATTATTTTGCGGAGCCAATATGCAAATTACGTCATCTTGCGACTGATATCGCATACGTAATAGGTAAAACAGCGTATAAAAAGGTTGTGTGTTTATGAATTGTTTTGGCTTTTACATTAGTGCGAGATATGGCCTCAATTTTTACATTTATGATATATATATATATATATATATGTGTGTGTGTGTATATATATATATATATATATTTCATTTAATTTACGAAGATATACTTTTATGCGTAAATTTTTCAGTATTTACTTCAACAGTGCTCAATACATAGGCAGAGCTAGGTAGTAAGTTATGAAAATATATATGGCAATTAAGCTACACAGAATATTCCGCATTGCATTCTCGTGAGACTTCGTAATAATAAAATTAAAACAAAATGATTGATTTTGAACTGCCAAAACTAAAAT
>NC_136490.1:115554019-115556519 GCF_053919585.1 Euprymna scolopes | reverse complement strand
GAAATATATCAAAAAGTTTAACAAGGTTTTTTTTTAATATAGATCCACAGAATATTGTGATAAGTGTTTCAGTGTGAACAGGTATGGTATAATAAATTATGGGGTTTATCTATTTTACTTTTACTTTCATCATATTTTGCTTTGGTTTTGATACCCCCAAATTCGAAGCTATCTCTTTACAACCTTTCCTTTTCATAAGCTATCATACTTTCATAAATCAGAGTCCATTTTCTGTAGGCTGTTTTTGAACCCAGTCAACGACGGGTACTTTATATATATATATATATATTCCAGGTAGAAAGATATCCCAAATTAAGAATAATTGAATTTCAACAAGGGTCATTGATAGTGCTCAATTGAAGAAAGCAAATTATTATTATTATTATTATTATTATTATTATTATTATTATTATTATTATTATTATTATTATTAATGTAAATACAGTCATATCTTGCTAATACGTGCAGACTGTTACAATCATAATTGATATCATCAGGGGAGAAAATTTAAAAAATTCAAACAATACAAAAGGGTTTAAGACTATTTTCAATCTTAGAGGAGAGATAAAGTATTTTGCCATGAATAATGAATATATATATATATATATATATATATATATATATATATATATATATATATATATATATATATATATATCTGTCTCTGAATACCCTTTATGTAAAATCTATCCATCTCTGAATACTTTTTATGCAAAATTTCAAATGTTTAGACCAGAAATTTCTGAATAATTTGGTAGAGACAGCAGAGGTCAAATTTCTTTTAACTTTGACCCATTTTTTATTATTTTAGGGCTGAAATTAAGTTATTAAGTTAGATCTATATTCAAGGAACCGATATCTAAAATTTCGATTGTTTATACCCAAAATTGATGGAGGCGTTTGGTAGAGTTCTCAAAGATCAAATCGTTGAATTTTGACCCCCTTAACAGCCGAATTTCTGACCGAATTCGGATTAAAAAAGATTTCCCCAAATCTCCATACACTGTATATAAAATTTCACATCTGTAGACTGAAAATTGACAGAGTTATTTTGTAGGGAAATGTACACAGACATACACAGATAGACAGACACTTTCACTATATATATATATATATATATATATATATATATGTATGTGTGTGTGTGTGTGTGTGTGTGTGTGTGTATGTATTATATATATAGGTTGGTTGGTTTGTTGGTTTTGTTTTACGACATATCCACCCTTTTCAGGTTATTTAATGCCGAATCCAAAGATTGAACAGAATTTTTTTTAATAGAGTATATTTGTTGTTTTCAAGCTGATTTCTATTTAACCCATAGTTGGGATGCTAACAGGTACTATCACTCCAAGTCAGAGTGAACCTGGGAGCAATGGCAATTAAAGGGTGGCTCCACACACCCCAATGCCCGCAATCTGGTGCCTCACCGCTGGATATAATTTAAGGTCATAACCAGGACCATTATATATATATATGTAATATATATATATATACATATATATATATATATATATATATATATATATATATATATATATATATATATATATATATATATGAATGTAATATATACATATATGAATGTAATATATATATATATATATATATATATATGAATGTAATATATATATATATATATATATATATGAATGTAATATATATATATATGAATGTAATATATATATATATACATATGAATGTAAAATATATATACATATGAATGTAATATATATATATATATATATATACATATGAATGTAATATATATATATGTATACATATGAATGTAATATATATATATACATATGTATGTAATATATATATACATATGTATGTAATATATATATACATGTGAATGTAATATATATATACATATGTATGTAATATATATATACATATGTATGTAATATATATATACATATGAATGTAATATATATATACATATGTATGTAATATATATATACATATGTATGTAATATATATATACATATGTATGTAATATATATATACATGTGAATGTAATATATATACATATGAATGTAATATATATATACATATGAATGTAATATATATATATACATATGAATGTAATCTATTGTAAGTATGTAATGTTTGTATTTTTTTATTTCTGAATAATTATATGTATAAATAAAAATAAAACATTACATATATATAAATAAAAAATGAAAATTATATATATGTATGAATAAAAAAAGAATTATATCTATATATTAAAAAACAAAAAAATTATTATACATAAAAATATAAATGAAAAGAAAAAAATAATCATATATATATAAATAAGTAATAAATACAGTGCTATTAGTTGCAGAACTTAGAGTGAACAATGTTTTGAAATGTAGCTTATGTAAACATAGCTTTAGAGATATAGAGTCAACCAGGCATAATGATTGGAAGTTTGTTCTTCAGTCATGATCTTTAAACTCGTCCATTCCTATTACCAACTTCATTCTTGAGAGACAATGGATATCCTCTCTAA
>NC_136490.1:115539019-115549019 GCF_053919585.1 Euprymna scolopes | reverse complement strand
ATAGATTCGAAAAAGTTGTCAAAAAACAAATATATAACAAACAAATGTTATCAAAGGCAAGATAAGTTACTTTTCTACCAAACTGGATATAATTTTCGTGTTTTTATTCAATTTAACATGTTTATTCAGCTCGAAAAGCATACAGTGTTTACCGATGTATTGGAAAATTCAAAACGGCGCCAGATTCTCTCTTTAACACGGTAAGTTCAGGAAAAGGTGTTATAAATAATAAACTAGACAAAATACTATTAAAAACCACCGAATATATGTCAAGTAATGTCACGGTAACATATATTGAGCGAATTTCTAACAGTATTTTGTCTAGTTTATTATTTATTACACCTTTTTCCAAACTTATCGTGTTAAAGAGAGAATCGGCCGCCACCTTGAATTTTCCAATACATCGGTAAACACTGTATGCTTTTCGAGCTGAATAAACATGTTAAATTGAATAAAAACACGAAAATTATATCCAGTTTGGTAGAAAAGTAACTTATAACTTTGATAACATTTATTTGTTATATATTTGTTTTTGACAACTTTTTCGAATCTATGTGTACAGTAATACAAACCCGAATATCTTTTACAATCGAAAACAAAAAATATGTATCTCGTGGAACATAAAAAAAAAACAAGTATATTTATATAGTTTAATATTTTGGACATTCATACGATTTTTTTTTATCAAAACAGACCCCCAACTTACATAAAACACGTGCACATTAGCTACGTTTATAAGTTCTTTTCATTGCCACGTGTTCCGTTTCGTTCGACTTTTTTGAACGACCATTAACACTTGAATTAATGTTTCTTTACATGAAATTAAATTAAAAAAAAATATTATGAAAATGTTTTACCGATGCCAACACCATTATCAACATTAGAAAACTCGATAATACGTAATGTTTACTATAGAAAAAGTTCACAGGCACATATAGGGAAATTTGATAAATTAATTAAAATTTAAGATAAAATTAGATAGTATAGAGAATTAGTGGATAATTATGGTAACAAACTAGTTAATACAAATACATACACATATGTTCAGATCAACGGTATTTAAGTCAGAACTCATTCATCGTAAAAAAAACCTTTGTACCATAAATAAGGTCTCACTGAAGGATCGAAATATCGGTGACCTAAACATGTGCTTGGGTTATTATTTTAGCTAGTTTGTTTTTATGCTTACACAGTAATACTATGCGCGTGTGTGTGTATGTGTTTGTGTGTGTTTATGGGGCAAAATGCTTATTAAATTATAATTCACCTTTAATTTATACGAATCCATTAATTTATGAAACCTTATGCAACTAGAGAGAGTATATACAAATAAAAGACAAAATTCTATATTCCAAATTTCAGGATTTCGACCATCGTACGGTTTGTGCGTGTTAACGTACTTAAAGAAATAAACGGTAAAATAGTAAACGTCTTGAAATTTGGGATATAGAAATTTGGGATATAGAAATTTGTTTATATATATATATATATATATATATATATATATATATATATATATATATAACAAATTATATATATGCATATATATATATAACAAATTATATATATGCATATATAATATATATAAACAAATAATATATATAAACAAATAATATATATATATTATAAATTATATGTTTATATTATAACAAGTTATATGTTTATATTATAACAAATTATATGTTTATATTATAACAAATTATACGTTTATATCATTACAAATTATATGTTTATATTATTACAAATTATATGTTTATATTATAACAAATTATATATTTATATTATAACAAATTATATATTTATATTATAACAAATTATATATTTATATTATAACAAATTATATATTTATATTATAACAAATTATATATTATATTATAACAAATTAACAAATTATATATATATATTATAACAAATTGTATATATATATACTATAACAAAGTATATATATATATATTATAACAAATTATATATATATTATAACAAATTATATATATATATTATAACAAATTATATATATATATATTATAACAAATTATATATATATAATATATATATATTATAACAAATTATATATATATATATATCATAACAAATTATATATATATATATATTATAACAAATTATATATATATATTATAACAAATTATATATATATATATATATATTATAACAAATTATATATATATATAACAAATTATATATATATATTATAACAAATTATATATATATATATATATATATATATATATATATATATATATATATATATATATATATATATATATATTATAACAAATTATAGCCTAAGATAAGGGATTCTAGAAAATTAATTAAAAATATAATTATGTTATAATTTTCTTTAATCGGATTTTTCTTTTTACAAATTCTTTTAAATTTCCCTTAATATCTTTTTAATTTTGAAAATATTTTGATTATCAGAAACCAAAAAAAAAAAAAAAAAAAAAATATAGTATATATATCAAAGTTACGTATATGCAAGAAATTTAGTCACATAGACACACACGTGCTTACTGCTTGTCTGGTAATTTTCATTTATACAAAAGTATGCTCATAAATTAGAACTTGTTAACAAAAACGTGCAGGAACTTTCAAAACGCTTCATCACGTTATACATATGCAATTAACGCGGGAAAAATAATAGTATACAATATTGTCAAAATAATGGTATGCATTCTGTGAATCGTCCTAACTCGTTCAATTTACTCATTTTTATTTGCAAGTTATATTTTATAAGAGAGTAAGAATACAGAATTAAACGAACCGTTTTCAGCGGATTCGTGATCGTCTTGCATTCTTTGTCTACATATTGCGGACTAAAAATTCTAAATGCTCGTTGGAAGAAACCGATTATCATGCCTGTTTTCATTATATTATTACAGTGTGAATGAAATTATTTTATAGTTTGTGATGCATTTGTATTGTTGAATTGTATATTAAATATACTCAAATATGGTGTCGAATTATTTTTCTTTTTATAAATAAACTATATAATATATATATATATATATAAAGATATATATAAAGATATATATATATATATATAAAGATATATATATATAAATAAAGATCTATATATATATAAAGATATATATAAATAAAGATATATATATGTATATATATATATATATATATAAATAAAGATATATATATGTATATATATATATATAAATAAAGATATATATATGTATATATACATAAATGAAGATATATATATGTATATATATATATATAAATAAAGATATATATATATATATATACAAAGATATATATATATATATATATAAAATAAAAATACCAGCGATTGTTGACGTTATGTTGTTTTGAAAAAAGAAAAACCAAATGAATTTATGAAATGATCAATATTTCGTCCCTATTGCAGAGGACATCTTCAGGATATTAAATGGAAAAATGCAAAAATAGAAAACGATCATAGACCATACGAATATGAAAAAGAAACAGTGTTAGAATCCTAGCCATATCGGGTAAGAAACTATGTGTATGTATGGGAAGGTTGGGTTGTTCAATGTCTATATATACACTTTTAAAAATAGTTAAATAAATATGTACACATTTTTTGCATTTTTCCTTTTAATTTTCAAAACAACATATATATATATTTATATATATATATAAATATATATATAAAGATATATAAAGATATATATATATATATATAAAGATATATATATATATAAAGATATATAAAGATATATATATAAAGATATATATATATATATAAAGATATATATATATGTACATATATATATATAAAGGTATATATATAAAGATATATAAAGATATACATATATATATATAGATATATAAAGATATACATACATATAAATATATAAGATATACATATATATAAATATATAGGGATATACATATATAGATAGATATATAAAGATATACATATATATATAAAGCTATATGAAGATATATATATATATATATATATATATAAAGATATATATAAAGATATATAAATATATATATATATATATATATATATATATATATATATATATATATATATATATATATATGTATATGCTATTTTTCTGATGAGTTATGGGCCAAATAAATTCATTGATTGATATAATAATTAAGTGATTGACTTTTTCCTACGAAACAGATACTATTAAGAATTATAAGTGCCAATTAAATTAAAGGAATAAATTGTAAAATACTCAACATCATGAAATTTGGAATATAGAGTTTCGTCATTCATTCATTATATATATATATATATATATATATATATATATATATATATATATATATATATATATATATATGTATATATATATATATATATATATGTATATATGTATATATACATATATATATATATGAGAAAGACTTGCCTAATTTATTGGTCTTTACTTGCAAACAATATTAATAGAGGAATAACTAAAAAAATATACATTAAAAATAAAGACAGTAAAATTAAAAAATATATATAGAATATTGACTTTTAATAAAGTTAAAAAGCTCTTTTAGATAATTTGAGAATGTTCATAAATTGAAACCCAACACGTTATGCACTTAACAAATGTCCTGCAGCAATTCTTTCGGCACATGAGCACATTTTGCTTACGTTGCGAGTCTCAGTTTTCAACAATTGTTTTTTTTTTTTTTTAGGAGGCTCACTTAAAGGCAATGTTTAAAGCGGTAAACCTGAAACAATTGCTGGAAACTGAGATCAGCATTTTAAGAAAGAAGGTGCTCAACTCAATGTTGCAGGAAGTTTCTAAGTGCATTTCTTTACGAAAGTAAAACGTATTTAGCAGAACGGGTTAAGGGTTAAATTTCATTTTATGAACGTTCTCAAATTACCCCACGTGAACTTGTTTAATTTTGTTAAAAGTGATTTCCTTGGGTTCTCATGTACTTATTGTCACCCTGTTTCTACTTTCGTTTCTTCTCGTTCACATGCTTGTATTCCAAATTCGTAGCAGTGGGCCGACATCGATTGACCTTGTTTTTCTTGTTTTTTTTTTTGTTTTACTAAAGCGGTCATTAAGAATTTTTTTATGTCTAACCTATTAAAAACTGATATAATTTATTGAGGGTCTGTATTACTATACACATACATTCGAAAAAGTTGTCAAAAAACAAATATATAATAAATGTTATCGAAGGCAAAATAAGTTACTTTTCTACCTAATTGGATTATTTTTTAGTGTTTTTATTTAATGTAAAATGTTTATTCAGCTTGAAAAAAAACATACAGGTTTTACCGATCGATGTATTGGAAAATTTAAAATGGCGCCTGACTCTCTTTTGAACACGGCAAAATGAGTTAAAAATAATAAAAATACAAAATACTGTTAAAAACTTGCTCAATATATGTTACCGTCAAAGAGGCTGACATATATTTGGTTGGGGTTTTTATAGTATTTTGTATAATTTTCATTTTAAACTCATTTTCCCAAACTTACTGTGTGCAGCAGAGAGTCCGGCGCTATTTTAAAATTTCCAATACATCGGTAAACATGGTAAGTTTTTCGAGCTGAATAAACATGTTACATTAAAGAAAAACACACAAAAAATTATCCAGTTAGGTAGAAAAGTAACTTATTTTGCCTTTGATAAAATTTATTTGTTATATTTTTTTTTGACAATTCTTTCGAATCTATGTCTATAGTAATAAAAACCCACCATTGCCCAGTAAAAAAAAAAAAAAAAAAAAAAAAATGGGGTTGTATTACTATCCACATAGATTCGAAAAAGTTTTCAAAAAACAAGGGTTTGTATTGTACACATAGATTCGAAAAAGTTGTCAAAAAAACAAATATATAACAAATAAATGTTATCAAAGGCAAGATAAGTTACTTTTCTACCTAACTAGATATATTTTTTGTGTTTTTATTCAGTGTAACAACTGTAACATGTTTATTCAGCTCGAAAAACATGCAGTGTTTACCGATGTATTGGAAAATTCAAAATGGCGCCCGACTCTCTCTCGGAGAGGGTAAGTTTGGGAAAAGGTATTATAAATAATAAATTAGACAAAATACTGTTAGAAATTCGCTCAATATATGTTACCGTGACATAAGTTGACATATATTCGGTTGTTTTTTTGGACAGCAAGTCAAACTGGGTTTGTATTACTGTACACATAAATTCGAAAAAGTTGTCAAAAAAAACAAATATATAACAAATAAATGTTATCAAAGGCAAGATAAGTTAATTTTCTACCTTTCAAACTATAATTTTTTAGTGTTTTTATTTAATGTTACTGTGACATAGGCTGACATATATTCAGTGGGTTTTTAACAGTATTTTGCATAATTTTTATTTTTAACTAATTTTCCCAAACTTACCGTGTTCAAAACAGAGTCGGACGCCATTTGTAACATTCAAATACATCGGTAAACACTGTATTTTTTCGAGCTGAATAAACATGTTACATTTAATAAAAAAAAAACACTAAAAAAATTATCCAGTTCGGTAGAAAAGTAACTTATCTTGTTTTTGATAACATTTATTTGTTATATATTTGATTTTTAACAACTTTTTCGAATCTATGTCTATAGTAATAAAAACTTGTCAAACTTAATAAATTGTCTTAATACGAATCTTTTAAACATTTTTGGCTTTTATTATTTTTTCTTATATTATTTAGTGGCACAAAACTCATGTATAAAATATTCTTTAGTTCTGGAATTGAGTTATGTTAGAAAAAGCTCCTATCTCTTCGTTTGTTAAATGTGTATTAATCTCATTGGACTGAATGCTGATTTAACCACTCCCCAATACTGTCTAATGCCTCAATTGCTTGATTTTGCCATATAATTTGCATAGTCTGTACGAACGCACCGTAGATACGTATGTAAATTAAATAGCAAAAATAATAAGGCTTTACTTTTATATTATGCATATGGAGGCAATTATGTAAAGTCATGACAAATATAAAAATGTTATATATATATACTGCATGAAAAATTATTTATAATATTCCATACACTTAGCCTGGCAATTGCCTACGTAGATAAAACACAGGTGCCTTTGTGTAGCTTAATTGCCCTTAATATATATTTTCTCTATCTTACTATTTAGCTCTACTCACGTATTGAGCACTGTTGGATTAAATACTGGAAATATATACATTATAGATCATATCTTCTTATAATATTAAGTGCATGCATGAAGTATATATATATATATATATATATATATATATATATATATATATGAAATTTATTAGTGAGTCCAGAATGAGTTTACATATTGTTTCATCGTCAGAATTCATAGATAGACTCAATCTATGAATTCTGACGATGCTAGTTGGATATTTACTCTCTTTGAGGATCTTCCTCTAGCTGAAACAAGATATAAACTCATTCTGGACTCACAGTAATGAATTTCCTATATACTGCTCTGGATACACATTGAGCACTCTAGTCCGGGTTTTTCACCACTATATATATATATATATATATATATATATATATATATATATATATATATATATATATATATATATATATATATTATTTGTTTTTGTTTTTGAATTTCGCTAGATTCAGCCACTCTGATAAGTCTTAGTGTCAGTGGATAATTAGATTTTAAAAACAATATATATTATTTGTTTTTGTTTTTGCAATACTTTTTTGAATGGATTATACGAAAGTACATTTTTTCCTAAATGCAAGTTGGGAATAATTTTCCCTTTGATCAATTTAATTTGATACCCCCCAAATGGGGAGCGGTATATGTATTATCTTTAAAATATAATTATCCACTGACACGTGTTTATTCAGCCACTCTGATGAGTCGTAGACGACAAAACACGTGTCAGTGCATAATTATATTTTTAAAATTATATATATATATATATATATATATATATATATATATATATTAATATATTACTTTATTAAGTTAAGATTGGTGGCGTAAGAAAAGTGGGGTTAGAAAGAAATCACAGCTGAAATATGTATACACATATCTATCCAATAATATTTGTAAAAATAATTAGAAAATTATACTATAATAGAGCTCTACCTGTTATTTAGTAATAGTTTATAAACACTTGAGTTGTATTGGGTTAATATCTGTGAAACAATAGCAATATAATTAACTAAATTGAACGAGTTATAGCGATTCAACGGATGCATAATTTATTTTTGGGAAACTTGTATTTTGAAATTGAGAGATGGTGATTATTATTATTATTATTATTATTATTATTATTATTATTATGACGACAAAAACATCAGATTTTACACCGAAATTTCTTTTCAGGGAATCATAGTCTTCCGGTTAGATTTGTTATGCAATTCATGTTTTAGGACTTACCTCTTTGACAGAACGACTGATACGGAGGTACGGCGCCATTTTTACTACCTGGTAGTTCGATTCCGGCTGACCCGTCGGCACCGCGCCATGGCGTTTCGTAATTATTAATTCTCTGTTGGTTATTACAAGAGCAGGACAAAACACAGCAACTCCTTTGGTTATCGTCCTTTGTAGCACCTCCGTCTACATCAATCTTAGGGGTAGTTCCGGTCATACTCGTGGGACCCGTGCCCAAAGAGCCCGTACCTGCAGTCAGTCCGTTGCCAGGACTTCCTTTGTACATAACTGTGTCGTAGGGCTTGATGTGCGAAACGGGGGTCACTGCGGCTGACACGGGTCCACCGACCACGGACCCAGCGCCCGTGACCGACCCATCTTTGGGAACCGTCGAATGCTCCATGGTGTGAGGGTAGATGGATTGGATCTTCCAATCGGTCGTGTTCGCATGTTGTTTCTGTGTCTCTGACGGTAGGGAATAGACGGAAGACGGGGCGAAGTACCCCGAAGGCCATGATCCGTAAACGGGGAAATTACGGTCGCAGCTTGTACTGTCAGCGTATGCATTTGGCAACCAACTCCGGAACGCGTACGGGTTCATTGAGGACTGTGTGTGTGTGTAGAGTTATACTCTTTGAAAAGTCGATATGTGTTAAAATGACAAGTGGCCGTACTTTGCCAATAAGCACAAGAAATTAATCGAGTATATAGCTCAATTATAGCATAGGTATCATTAAAATGAGTATTACGTAATCCTAAGGTTTTGTTATCTTGTTAAATGAGATATACGGTAAGATGTTAAAAATTAATCTTGAGGGGGAAGCCCCCTTCTACAGGGGGGGGGATGTTTCTAGTGATTGTATTTATGAAATTTTTAATAATTTATTTTCATTTATTAAATCATTAAGTCTCCAGAAGTATACAAAACAAATTCAAGAAAATCACGTTTTTTATATATATATATATATAAATATATATATAACGTGATTTTGTAACGTGAAGTACATATATATACTATGTATTATATATTGTATATAAATATATACGCTCTTTAAGTAACTAATTATAAACAAAAGGAGATTCGTGTTTATCTATAATAGAGTCATCTACGTACACGCTCTTTTATGTATACGTTACTTTTGGAAACTAAAAAAGAAAGAAACGATTAGGCAAATATGACCTCTGCGTATTAAAATCTATCTGGGTTCACATATATCGATTTATTTTTGGGACAAAAATAAATAAATCATTTAGATGCAAAACATGTATGTATAACAGATATAGTTTTTAGTCGTTAGAACGTCTACGTTAAAAGTTTAAGCAAAACAGATTAGTTTCGTTTTCATTTAAGGTTAATTATATTATAAATACTACTACTAATGATAATGATAATAATACTCAAATTTCTATTCGTCTGTGAATGAAACTTGTTTTTTCTTTCTTTCTTTTTTTCTGTTTGTTTTTCTCTCCTCGTGCGTAAACGTTATGTAAGCTCCGTTTTGTGATAATAAAAAAAAAAGGCTTGTTATTTGAAGCGATTATCCTTTTTGAAGCAAGAAAAATAAACACATGCATTTATTTCCGGCCATTTTGAACCCCCCCGTGTGTGAAACAATAAAGAAAATGAAATAATTTCTGTTTCGCAATTTTCTTTTTGTATAATTTATAAATACGT
>NC_136490.1:115529019-115536519 GCF_053919585.1 Euprymna scolopes | reverse complement strand
GAGCAAGTGCCACCCAAATTCCAGTGAAGACCAATACTTGTTGCCGTAAAGAACTTAGCGGTAAGCGGCTGTTGCGATAACGCAAAGTCATTCGCAAAGGTTATTAACAGAGATGGAGAGTACTTAGTGGGGCAGATTGCTGAAACAATCTTCACTTGGTGCTTGTGTCACTAAGTTAGGCACCGCCAAAACTGGGGGGGGGGGGGCAGGTAAGTACTTTTTGACGGACCGTCTTTTTAAAAATCTACCAAAAATCAGGTAATTATCCGATCAATACGAAATTTTCAGCGATTATTAAGAAAAGAATGAACTTTATAACAGTGTACTTATTTTTCATAAAGATATTTATATATATATATATATATATATATATTTTGCTTACACCCCTCCTTGTTTTGAGGGGGTTCCAAATATGCTTAAAATAATCATCTGAAACTGAACACAACATATTGTGTTGTTGTAAGGGACAGGATTATAGATTAAAAAAAAAAATTGTTTGCATACCTTATTTTGACGTCTGAATATCAGAACTTCGATTGTGTTTAATTATCCCGCGTTTGAGCTTTGAAGTGTGAAATTCGGTGAATATGTTAAGTAAAATAATTAATTTAAGTTAAGCAAAACAAAAAAAAAACATTTTTTTATATTTATACGAAAAAAGCCATCTTAAAATCTTTGATAAATAAATTAACAATTTCTTTTAGCGAGCCGAATAATGCATGACCATTATTAAACAGGGTATGCTTTGAAGAATCGATACAAAAAAAATTCGATAAATATTGTGCCCTTTGTGTTAAAAATAGCATCATTTTTTCGATCCCGTTTGAAAACGTTTGCCGCCTTTCGACTACGGTGGACCAAACGCGCTGAAATAATTTTTTTTTTATTCTGCTTTAAATTGCCCCCCCCCCATTTTGGGGAGCCTGGCCCCACACACATGCACATTAAAAACCAAACTCATAAAAATGGTCACCCATCTGGTACTGGCCAGCCTCAGCGTTAATAATACATTGAAATTTTCGTCACTGAAAAATGAGTTTTTTTTGGCCTGTTTGGTCTTCCATAGTTTGCTTTTTATCAAATACAAACGTAAACATTGTCTAGATCGACGCGAAGTAACTGGTTGCCTATATGAATAAGTGGAATTATTTGAAATCCAGGTACTTATATTATAATATTTTTACATATTCTTATAGAAAAGCATCCTAAATCTTAGTTAGACAACAAATAAATAAATTAATTATTTCAAAAACCTTTTTTTTTTTTTAATATTTATGTACGTTTTTTGTCAATTGTCAACTTTTTTGGAAAATTTAACATTTAAAATTTAATTAAAGATAGTAGAAAAAGTTTTACATTATTCTGTTTTCTATATGATAAAATTCAGGGTTTTATCTTTCTGGAAAAAAAAAGTTACTCAGAAATAATGGATTTTAATAAATGTAATTTCGTTTTAAAAAACAACAACTTGATTTTTCGGCCATTTTTGGCGGTGCCTACACTAAGTGAAAGATTCTTATGGAATATTGAGATAACCTGCCCCAGTACCCATTAACTGGAAATCTTGGAGATTTGTTGTCACCAGTAGTTTCAGAGAACACGGCGGGTATTATCAGTGCATAATCTTTAATATGACTGTGTGAGATCTCTTAGTGAAGAAGAAGAAGAAGAAGAAGAAGAAGAAGAAGGAGGAGGAGGAGGAGGAGGATGATGAGGATGATGAGGATGATGAGGATGATGATGATGAGGATGATGAGGATGATGATGATGATGATGATGATGATGATAATAATAATAATAATAATAATAATAATAATAATAATAATAATAATACCTTGGGTAGGCTTAGTGCCACTCAAATCTCAGCAAAGACCAATAGGTGCTGCCAACGAGAAATCAATGGCAGGCAGCTGTTGCGATGATGCAAATTTATTTGCAAATGTTATCGAAAGAGGAGGAGAGTACTGGAAACCTGGGGAGACTTGTTGTCACTCAGCTTCCAGTGAACATCATATGCTGTTTCAGGGGAAGATCTCCGAAGACCTCTGTGAAAGCTCCCTGTGAGCCAATAATAATGTGGGATATGAATTTCCAATGCGATAATGTGATTCAAGCCAGGAGACCAGATTTAGTTTTGTTTGAAAAAAAAAAAAAAAAAAGAATGAACACAAGGCAATGATCATTGGTATAGCAGTACCAGCTGGTGTGAATGCGGAGGAAAAAGAAAAAGGTAAAAAAATACCAAGACTGGAAAAGGGAGATAAAAAAAAAATTGAGAAAGTTGAAGAAGATAGAAGTTGTATTTATTGTGATAGGAAGCCTGGGAAGTGTGATAAAAAGGTTTGACAAATGGATTGAAAAAATTGGGATCCATTGCAATGTTGGAGTACTTCAAAAGACTGCAGTGTTGGGAACCGCCAGAATCTTGCGGGAAGTGTTGGAAGACTGAAAAAAGAAAATGCCGATAGCCTATGATCATTTGTTATGATCCGCCTATCAGTATAAAATCGGCAACAACAACTGCCAGACACAAAAGAAAATGCGAATTATAATAATAATAATAATAATAACAATTATGCCTTCGTTCAGTCTCGAAAGACAAAGGATACCCCCCCCTTGCAGGGGCAGCTGCACATGTAAATTGTGAGGCAAAAGTTGCCCAATCCTCAACCACACCTCTCCTGAATCGGCACTGTGGCAAGAAAAAATCCAGGACGACTGGAAACAATGTCGAGATAAGCGGAGAGCGCATGCAGCACCTGGAAGTCCCAAATGGTCAGCCATTTAGTACTGACCAGGTTCAACGTTGCTTAACTTCGGTGATCCACAGGGAACCGGTGTGTCAACGTGATTATGCCGTACATTATTATTATTATTATTATTATTATTATTATTATTATTATTGTTGTTGTTGTTGTTGTTGTTGTTTTATAACATCAGCCCGGGGGTGGGGAGAACACGAAACTGCCGTGATGAATGAAGGGGGATTAAGAGACAGAGGAGGAAAAGCACTGATCAGACTTCCAACTTTCCTGTCCACCGGGCAGGTGAATAGAGTATTGGAACCTTGGAGAAGCGTATTCTTACTAAAATTTCAGAGACGACGAACAGTGGTTGGTAGCAAGAAATCAATGGTAAATGGCTATTGCGGTAACGCAACGTGAAGTGGAGGGTGTTAGAAACTCATGGAATATCATTTGTTATTGTGAACGAGCAGTTACTAATACCAACTTGTATGAAAACTCCTAATGTGAAAATAATTACAAGGATAATAAGAAAAAAGAAGACGTAAATTAAGAAGAAGAAAAAATGTAGAAGAGGAAACTAAAAAAAGCGGGGTAGTATTACTACACACATATCTTCGAAAAAGTTGTCAAAAAACAAATATATAACAAATAAATGTTATCAAAGACAAGATAAGTTACTTTTCTACGTCACTAGATAAGTTTTTAGTGTTTTTATTTAATGTAACATGTTTATTCAGTTCGATAAACATACGGTGTTTACAGATGTATTTGAAAATTCAAAATTGCACCGAACTCTCTGTTGAACACGGCAAGTTTGGCAAAATGAGTTAAAAATAAAAAAACAAAAACATACAAAATAATGTTAGAAAATCGCTCAATATGTTACTGTGACATATGCTGACATATATTCGGTGGGTTTCTAACAGTATTTTTTTATTTTTAACTCATTTTCCAAACTTACAGGGGCAGCTGCACATGTAAATTGTGAGGCAAAAGTTGTCCAATCACACACCACACCTCTCCTGAATCGGCACTCTGGCAAGGAAAAATCCAGGACGACTGGAAACAATGCCGTTCAATGCTGTTCTACAGAGATTTTAAATTTTCCAATACATCGGTAAACACTGCATGTTTTTCGAGCGAATAAACATGTTACACTAAATAAAAACACTTAAAAATTATCCAGTTAGGCAGAAAAGTAACTTATCTTGCCTTTGATAACATTTATTTGTTATATATTTGTTTTTTCATAACCTTTTCGAATCTATGTGTATAGTAACACAAACCCCCAAAAAGAAAGAAAGAAGATTAGGAAACGATTAGAGATGTTGAAAATGTTAAAAGGGGACTTAGGATTTGATTATAACATTGAACGCTGTTAAAATGTTTTCGATAATGAGAACCACATAAAATAATGTGTCAAAATATTAAATGGATAAAGAAAAAAAAAAAAACGAACGTAAAGCGTAAAATAAAAGCAACCTTGCTCAAATATCAAGGGGAGATAATAAAAGTTTGGCGTGGTCTTTTTACGGCATATCAACTCTTTGAATCATTCAATATCGGAATAAAATAACAAATCGATTCATCGAATACTACATTCATTTTTTATTATTTCACTTACTAACACAGCTAATCAGCAAGAGATGCTCACTGATAAAACAAAAACAAACAAAAAACAAACAAAAAACAAACAAAAAAAAACGGTGGTGTTCCCCAGGGTCTGGGTGACAAGAAGTGTCCTCAGATTTCCAGTAATCCTCACCTTTTTCGACAGCCTTTGCAAATGAATTTGTATTATCGCAACAGTCGCTTGCTGTTGATTTCTCCCCAACGCCCAGTCTCCTGATTATTATTATTATTATTATTATTATTATTGTTATTATTATTATTATTATTATTATTATTATTATTATTATTATTATTATTATTGGCTCACATAGAGCTTGCACACAGGTCATCAAAGGTCTCTGATTGGAAACCTGTGGTGTTCCCTGGAAGCTGAGTGACAACAAATCTCCCCAGACCTCCAGCACTCTCCACCTCCTTCGATAGCATTTGCAAATAAATTTGCGTTATTGCAACAGCCTCTCACCATTGAGGAATTTTAACACAGGCCATCGCCAAAAATTTCTCTTGTAGAACAATCTGTGGTGTCCCCTGGGGTCTGAGTGACAACAAGTCTCTCAAGATTTCAAGTGTTTCCCACCTCTTTTGATAAGTTTTGCAAATTAATTTGTGTTATCGCAACACCCTTGATTTTTCGTTGTTAGTACCAATTGGTCTTTACTGAGATTTAGGTGAAAATAACCCTCCCCAAGGTCTCAGTTCCCTTCGCACCCATCCAGTGGAACTCTGGCTAGTGCTTTCTTTCTCGGGTTTTCCAATGTCCTTGACCGTCTCCGATTATTTGATATGATATTGGTTGATTGTTTCGGTTGGAGGAGTGGTGGATGGGGGTAACTTACAATTATACAGTTTCAGATTATTTAATTCGTTATTATTATTATTATTATTATTATTATTATTATACTTATTATTGTTGTTGTTGTTATTGTTGTTGTTGTTATTGTTATTATCATTATTAGTGATGATGGTGGTAATGATGATAGAAAAGAATTATAGAATTTAGAAGACAAATAATTTACATACTTTTGTCAAATTATTGCGAAAAATAAATATATGCACAGAAAAATAAAAGAAAGCTATAAAACTAAGCCGTTATAGAAATACTATAGCAAGTATTATATATATATATATATATATATATATATATATATATATATATATATATATATATATATATATATGTTCACTGTTTGAGGGAAAAAATTCCAGCAAAGTGCTCGATTATAAAGAAAAAAAACCTTTCATTCATAAGAGCTTAATATTTATTTATTAAAACTGTACAGAAAGGAAGAAAAACATTGGTACCGTCGGTTTTAAGCCTATTATGAGGGGACAAGTTAATGGTTTATAATGGTAAGCTCTCATCAGCTATTATTTTCCTGTCTGGAAATATATATATATATATACATATATATATATATATATATATATATATATATATATATATATATATATATATATATATATATATACAGTTGTGCCCGATATTATTCATACCCCCCCCTTGAAAACTGAGTTTATTAGGTGTAACTTTGTTAGAATTTATTGTTTACGTCCATATTGATACATATTCTTAATAAACCTCTTCTGATCATTTACGTCATCTTAAAATCTCGGGATACTTGTATTAAAAGAAATATACAGCTATTTATAAAATCTGCAATGTTCAAAAATAATCATACCCCCTTATTTTTTCAGTATTAATCGAGTTTCTGACTGTTTGTTTCCTGTTTGATTCTTATTTTGAATGCTTTTATACAACCTTTGATTAATTTCATTTCGTTTTTTGCATTTTATCAGAAATTAAAATGATATCAACTGAAAACCAATAAAAGAATAAAAATTATTAGAATGGGGAAGAAAAAAGAGCTTAGTAATGATCTTAGGACTAAAATTGCGAATTCACATAAGGATGGTTTAGGTTAAAAGTCAATTTCCAAGAAATTTGAGGTCCCTACAGCAACAGTACAGAGCATCATCAAAAAATTCCAGAGCCACCACACAACAAACAACTTGATTGGTAGAGGAAGGAAAAGGAAACTGTCTGCTAGAGCCACCAGGGATATTGTAAGAAGTGTTAATGCAAATCCAACCACCACTACTAAGGACATTTTAGAAAATCTGGAGTCTTCTGGCATAAAAATATCAAGGCAAACATTGCAAAGGACTCTGCATGAAAATGGTCTGAAAGGAAGAAGACCAAGAAGGACTCCATTGCACACCGGAAAACACCTTGCAGCACGTCTAAAGTTTACTAGGAGCCATGTGAATTCTCCAGAGTCCGTTTTCTCAAGTATTTTGTGGACTCACGAAACAAAAATTGAATTGTTTGGCCATATGGATGCTTCTTACGTTTGGAGGAAGAAAGGAGAAGCTTACAACCCAAAGAACACCATACCCACGGTGAAACATGGTGGTGGTAGCCTAATGTTTTGGGGTTCCTTTTCGGCTAGTGGTCCAGGTAGTTTGGTCAAGATAGATGGAACCATGAAGAAGGAGCAATATTTGGAGATACTCCAGAAAAAACATTAGACAGGATGCGGAGAAGCTCCATTTAGGACCAAACTGGGTCCTTCAACAGGATAATGATCCAAAACATACTGCCAAAATAGTCAAGAAATGGTTTGAGGATAATCAAATTAATGTTTTGGAATGGCCTAGCCAGAGTCCCGACCTGAACCCTATCGAAAACCTCTGGCACATATTGAAAACTGAGGTTAAAAAGCGGAAACCTAGAAATTTGAGGGATTTGGAGAACTACTGCATTGAAGAATGGTCAAAAATCAGTGTTGATGCTTGTAAAAACCTTGTTGATAAATATCCAAAACGGTTACAGGCAGTTATTAAGAATAAAGGGCATGCTATTGACTATTAGTAAGAGAGGTATGAATAATTTTGAACTAGTGCCATTATTGTTTTTCTTTGTATAATGTTTCAAACTTGCATAATTTATTTATTTGTTGAGTTTAAATTAAATGCTTATGCTTGATTTATTGTTTGAAATCCCTTAAATATTGTCTAACTTCTGGTTTGAGCAATAATCTTATAGAAATCTCAAAGATCCGAGGGGTATGAATAATATCGGGCACAAGTGTATATATATATATATATATATATATATATA
>NC_136490.1:115499019-115524019 GCF_053919585.1 Euprymna scolopes | reverse complement strand
ATATATATATATATACAGTGAGAGAGAGAGAGAGAGAGAGAGAGAGAGAGAGAGAGAGAGAGAGAGAGAGAGAGAGAGAGTTTGGAAAATTTATAAGTTATACTTTTTGGCTCTTTTTACAGCCATAAATTGTTTCGTAAAAGTTACAGTATCTTTCCAATCTCCAAAAATCCTTTTAAAATTACCAGTATCATAGGTTTTCGAGGGTGTTGAAAACAAAATAACGTTTAAAACATTCCAGGAAACGAATAGCTTCCAAGATATGAAAACAGTCTAGTTTCAATAAGTGTGGAAATCACTTTCCTATATTAATTTAACGTAAAATGAGCACCCACTTTATGGCCAATATTTTTAGAGGAGATCTTTTAGTTTCTTTAGGGGAGGCGTTTATTGTTTCCTGGTAGACCAACACAAAACCTAGCTTAAAAAAAACTTGTTTTCCATATGTTATCGTGTCTGCTGTAAACGAATATCGCATTTAAATTTTCCGCAAATAAAAATTTTTTCCGGGTATTAAGTAAAAAATATTCGCGCTTGCGCGTAAAACAATGGCCAGCACTTATAACAAAAAATCACATTGCTTAATACCCGAAAAACTACTTATTTTGAGGGTGGAAAGATACTGCACTTTTACCAATGTTTCAATGATAGTCATTGGTTTTCCTAGTTTTGCATATGAATTACAAAATATCTGATATTTCCCCCAAACTTCTGACCTTGATGGAGAGGAGAGTAAAACTTGCTACTATAGTTTCAAATGATTTGAAATAACAGCAAGGGGAGACTTGATTCCAAATATTTCTCATATGTTATATCTCCCCTCTTTGGTTTTCATACATGAAGTAAATTTCACAGTGTATAAGGATTATTTGATATTAGAAATATTCATGATCGTACACTATTTCCAAAAGAGGGGAGATATAACATATGAGAAATATTTGGAATCAAGTGTCGCCTTACTGTTATTTCAGATCATTTGAAACCATAACAGAAAGTTTTAATAATCTCTTCTCTATAAAGGCCAGAGGTTTTGGGTGCGTTTTTTAACCAAGTAAGATCTGTGACTTACTTGTAGTTTCATTGAATACTTTTACATGCAAAATCCGATCCCGCATTTTGCTAATTCCTGCCCTCTGATGAGAAGGAGAGTATTTCTTCGAAACTCCGCGGATTAAGGACTATCCACTTATCTTGTGCTTCCTTTTTAAAATTAAATATGTTTTTAACTCTTTTTCAAGATGTCTTTTAACATGTTTTATCAATCATTTGTTCATATATATATATATATTTAATTTTCGGAATGTGAGAGATTATATAATTATTTCCACAGCTACACAATGTCGCAGTTCACAAGAGCTATGGCAGCCAACAAACCGGAAGTTCAAGACTCGAGTTTAGACCTCATTTGGGCTCTTCAGTTAGACATGCCCGAGCCTCTTGCATGCAAGGCGAGCACTCTGCCACCTGAAAAAACTCGCAACCCACACAAGATCGTTAATTAAGTAACACAGATCAAGCAAACCGCGGCGAAATACGATCATGGAACGAACCTACTATAACACAAGCCGATGTCTCAAAAGTAGGAATTTTATATTCGTTATGATAATGCTTTCCAGCAAGCGAATCTAGCGAGCAGTTAGTAATAGCCAATGGTCACCCATCTGGTACTGGCCAGACTCAACGTTGCTTAACCGGTGATCTGGTGAGAACCGGTGTGCCAACGTGATTGTGCCGTACATACTCTTTATCTGTGCCTAAACCTAATTGTAGATTCCATGACAAAGTTTCTTTCTTAGAACTGCACACCTCCGGAAATCTCTTCGTTTCGCCTGCTTTCGATTCATTATAATATGGTCGTCTGCAAGTCCAACATTAACAAGTTCTTGGTGAGCCGTTCCCCTTAAGTAATCCAATTTACCAAATTTCCACTACTAACAATTATTACGACATTGTCTCATTGACCACTGTAAGCTTATTAACCCTTATCCTCGAGTGGCCCACGGGCCTTGATAAGTGGTAACTCCTTTGTAAAAAACAAGAGAAATAATTCATATTGTTCTGCAGCTATTATATATAAATAAATAAAAAAAATCAACCAGCCAATTTTGATGTCGCCATGGGATCTATGACGGTGCGTGTATGCGAGCTAACAGAAATAAATATAGTTAATAAGCTTTCATCGCTTATCAAGAAAAAATATATTGGTTTTACTGAGATAATTTGATTATTATATTTCAAAACACATCAGACAGAAGTTTAGATTTAAAAAATTAGAGAAATAATAAACGTAAAAAACCTGAGGATTTTATCTCGACATAAAACTAAAATAAGTTAATTAGTTTTATATAAAACATTTAGTTTTAAACAATGAAACGTACACACACTACAGACATTCAAACAATATTCTAGTTTACACACAAACACACATTAATGAAACTTGACTTTAATACAATCGCTAACGAGATCGGACGTAACATCATTCTCTTCTAGGGGCTCCCATCCTGGGGCATCACCAACAAAATGAGAAACACAGCAACAAAATCATAAAGATTCTTTCTGCCACCGAAAGTCTTAAAAACTGGATTCCACTGAAAGTCCAGAAAACTGGATTCCACTGAAAGTCCAGAAAACTGGATTCCACCGAAAGTCTTAAAAACTGGATTCCACCGAAAGTCTAGAAAACTGGATTCCACCGAAAGTCTTAAAAACTGGATTCCACCGAAAGTCTAGAAAACTGGATTCCACCGAAAGTCTAGAAAACTGGATTCCACCGAAAGTCTTAAAAACTGGATTCCACCGAAAGTCTAAAAACCTGGATTCCACCGAAAGTCTAAAAAACTGGATTCCACCGAAAGTCTTAAAAACTGGATTCCACTGAAAGTCTAGAAAACTGGATTCCACCGAAAGTCTTAAAAACTGGATTCCACCGAAAGTCTTAAAAACTGGATTCCACCGAAAGTCTAGAAAACTGGATTCCACCGAAAGTCTAGAGAACTGAAAGAAATTATGTTTCCTTTAATAAAAAAATATGTATCATAAAATGCAATATTAAATAAAGCATGTATTCGTAACCAATCTAACTATTTCCATGCATTTTAAAAGATCCCAGAGGTTGATACGCCATAGACACGTCACTAATTCCAGCAATATAACCATATTTAATCAACACAAAATAGAATATAAAACCGGTTTAAAAATAGCAGATATAATGATAAATGAACATGAGCCAATAATAATAATAATAATAAGAAGAAGAAGAAGAAGAAGAAGAAGAAAAAGAAGAAGAAGAAGAAGAAGAAGAAGAAGCGAGAAGACCGAATGTCGTAATAATTAACAAGAAAGAAAAGTCCTGTCAAATCGTAGACTTCACTGTTCCAGCTAACCACAGGGTGGATATCAAAGAAAAGGAAAACAGGGTAAATACACAGAGCTAGCCAGAGAGCTGAAAGGGATGTGGAAGATCAAGAAAATCAGGATAATACTTATAATAGTAAGATCACAAGGAACAATTCCGAAAAGCTTTGAAAAAAGAATGGGAGAAATTGGAATCAGAGGAATAGCCGGAAAAATACAACGAATAACAATGATGAAACAGCTGAAATATTAAGGAAACCCTTGAATACGGAGACTAATATGCATGAGCCATATGAGCGGGCCAGATAAACTGCTGCAGAGACAAAACACGAATACGCATTACAGGGAACCAAGAACATTAAAGCTGATTATCTATAAGTTCTCTAACCTTTTCTTTATTCCCTCCCATTGCCCCATCACTGACCCTCAAAAAAGTAATACCAAATTGCTAAAAAGGGTTAAGGAAGAGGGAAAGACCGAGGAGAGAGTACTGACCAGACCTCAGCTGAACAAGTGCGAAGAAAACTGACCTTGGGAAGGCTTATTGCAACTCAAATTCCAGTGGAGAGCAATAACCGCTGCCAGCGAGAAACCAATGGTAATCTGCTGTTGCGATAACGCAAATTCATTGTCAGATGTTATCAAAAGAGGTGGAGAATACTGGAAATCTGGGGATACATGTTGTCACTCAGCTTACAGGGTACACCACGGGTTATTTTCAAGGAGAGATCTTTGATGACCTGTCTGAAAGCTCCTTGTTAGCCAATAACAACAACAACAACAACAACAACAATAATAATAATAATAATAATAATAATAATAATAATAATAATAATAATAATAATAATAATTGCAAAAAGAAATAGAAAACGAAATATAATCTGGTTTAATCCGCCTAATAACATAGAGGTAAAACGTTATTTAGGATAATGCATAAACATTTCACAAAACTATCAAAAATTATCAATACGAATATCATTAAACTTTGTTATTTGTTGTTGCATGGATAATATAGAATCAATAATAAATAATCACAATAAAACGATTGGTTATAATAACAGCAATAGTGGCACCAATGTTATTGATGTTAGCAATAACACTATGTAATTATAGAATGAAAATAATTGCCCATTAATGAATAAATGCTTGACAAATATTGTCATATATAAAGTAAGGGTAAATAATAACATCATAAATAAGCGTAAAAATATCACAGATACAATAACAAAAATCATCATCAACATCATAATCATCATTATCATTATCATCATCGTTTAACATCCGTTTCCTAGCATAGGTTCTAACGACTCCTCTCCAGACCTCTCGATCTTGTGAAAGTTGTGGTCGTAATCTCAACTTCCTAAGGTCATCCTTACCTAACTGACATCATATCTTACATGGTTTACACCTCCTCTAAATCCATCAACCTCAATTAATCTACGTTTGTTGATTGAATACATTTTGTAAATATTATTGATGGTGTGTCTAAACATTTTATCTTTATAAATATTTACTGATCGTACTTGTAATTCTATTTTTATTAAAACGAAAAGGGAATACCGGCGTCACCCGATATTATAATGTCAGCAAATTGGACAAGAGATAGAAAAAAGAAATAAAAGAAAATTTAAAAATTTCGCTTAATAATTTTAAATGACTAAATATTTTCATTTTTATGTTGCTTACGTGTCTTTTATATAAATCTCGGTTTGTTTGTGTGTTTGTGCGTTACGAGTACCACTTGAAAGGACAATCCCTCGGATGCAGAAGATGTGAAAAAAAAAACAACATTAATTCTGTGATGGTTAACGGAACCCTTTTTTGTAAGTGGGGATCACTTTTCGCGACGCTATTATGGCAAGTCATGCACGTGTAGCAAACTGAAAGTATGTTTAAAAACGTTATTTTGTAGAGTCATGACCTCAAAAGTCGTCGTGGTCTGATGGGCAAAAGTGCTTACTAGTAACATTTTCCCTTCTTTTGCGTTTCAGGTTTGAGCTTGCCTATCGCGGCTATTTTGATTGAAAGAAAAGTTGTTTTGATTCATTTATTATTTTTAAAGTAAAGGGCGTCCCAGCGCACGGACAACAAAGTGGGGAATTTCACCTACTTCTTTTTTCGTAGGGATTGATAAATATCTTTAGTATAGAAGCTGTTCGAGCCTGCCTATCGCGACTATTTTTTTTTTTTTGCGGTCACACATGCACTCGCTGCTATTTTGGTTGAAAGAAAATTTGTTTTAATTAATTAATTTATTTTTTTAGGGGGGGGGGGTCCACCACATGGGCTGCCGAAATATCTGGTGGGAAAGTTGTCACCTACTTCTTTGTGGGGGAGGGGGGCGATTACGTTCTTAGTATAGCAGCTGTGTCCACACCGAACTTCATGTCCACCCGGGCAGCGCCGGGTTTCCATGGTTGTTTTAAATAAGAGGCGAATCTCGCGAAGAGTCTCTTACAGAAAAGCGCACCAGGCCAAAAAGAATATGCAATCGATAAACTAGATTGGAATTCCTTTTTTATTTAAAGAACCACGGTCCTGGATATGACCTAAAACTATATCCGATGATGAGGTCCAAGCTTGCGGGCTTTGAGGAGTGTGAAGCCACCCTTTAATTGCCATTGCTCCCAGGTCCACTCTGACCCGGAGTGGTAGTACCTGTTAGGGTCCTAACTATGGGTTAAATAGAATCAGACTTAAAAAACAAATATACTCCATTAAAAAATCGTTCCTCAAAATAATTAGATTCGGCATTAAATAACATGAAAAAGGTTGATATATCGTAAAACAAAAACAACCAACCAACCATTTTAAGAACCTACATTTAAAATTTATTTAATTCACTGGCTAAACAAAATCAAATATCGATTTGCCAAATAAGATGCTACGCAAGTTTAACGTTCTGAAGTTGAATCTCTTTTAAACGACTGCCTAAAAGCCATATTTTAAGTTCTGATATTATTCATTAAATGAACAATTAAAAATGGGATATTCGACGCCGACGGAGAATTCAATTTTAGCAAAATACGCAAAAGGCAGGTAAACAAACATAAGAAAAGGATGCAACTGAAAACAAAGTCTTATATCAAGATTAAATGCCACATTTTTGTAGTAAAATTTTTATGAAGAATCCAATAGCGGTATTTATTTTGTATTATGTTTTTATAATAATATTGTGGTGTCTGCATTCGCGCCGGACGCTCATAAAAAGTAAAGACGACGTTTTACATTATGTAGAACTTGGGGGGAAAAATGATATTAATAATTAAGAATAAAAATGGTAGTGTGTCAAGCAGTGAATTTTTGTTCATTCCTGGAACGTATCGTGTATGCACACAGTATAAGGTAATGATTGAAAGAGAGAGAGAGAGAGAGAGAGAGAGAGAGAGAGAGAGTGAGAGAGAGAGAGAGAGAGAGAGAGAGAAATACGATATAAAGAAAAACGATACAAAAAGAAGAAAAGAAATAGAAAGAAAGAAGAAAAGACAATAGAAAGAAAGAGAGAAAGCAGGAAAGTAGGAAAAAATAAACGAGAAAGGGAAAGTCGATATAAAGAAAGAACATGGAAAGACGTTGAAGAGTAAAAGATAAATAAAAAAAAAAGATAATGCAACGAAATAGAGCAAAAAAAAAGAAGAAGAGGAAACAAAGAAAGAGAGAGAAAAAGAGAAGAGATGAAACGAAGGCAGGTAAGAGGACACAAATCTAAGACAATGGCAGAATCCTCAGGAAATGACTTCCAGACCGTAGTTGAATAGAGCCGTAAATTGATGGTACCATTCAATACCAGTAACACTAAGCTGCTCTCCTTTAACAATTACAAGACGCCTCTCTAAAAGACACCCTACCTGAGAGTTCTTCCTTCAAACTCCTTGGTTTAATATCCACATGCAATATGAACTGAAACAAATACACTGAGGACATTGCAAAGCTGCTGCAAAGGAAGAGGGTTCCCACCATCGTGCTAGAAGACTACTCACACCTGAGAGTATTCTGTACCTCTACAAGTTCACCATTCATCCATGCATGGAGTATTGTTCCACATCTGGGCTGGTACATCTACCACTACTCCCTCCTTATTGAATAGGGTTAAAATGTCTTAAATCTAATTGGCCCCACTTTGTCAACTAAGCTCCAACCCCTGTTCCATCACCGCAATATTGTATCCCTGTGCGTGTCTTACAAGTATTTTAATGGAATGTGCTCTGATTAACTCGTTGCACCTGTGTCGCCCCCCCCTCTACGCACATATCCCTGACAAACCCGCTTAGCAACAAAATCACACCTCTTCACTGTTGAAGGGAAGTCAATTAGTCGGCCCTTAGTCCAAGTGTCGATATGACTTGTTAGGGGTGAACGTAAGTGAAATAAAAAAAGGTAGGAAAGAGGATATGAAGAAAGTTACTCAAACAAAGAGACAGAACATGGAGGAAGATAGAAAGATAGAAATATAGATAGATAGATAGATAGATAGATAGAAATATAGATAGATAGATAGATAGAAATATAGATAGATAGATAGAAATATAAATAGATAGATAGATAGATAGAAAGTGATCGAGCGAGAGAGATGAATTGAAAGATGACTTACAAGTAACATTGATGAAAAAGAGAAGAAAGATAACCTATTTGCAATGCCTCTCCACGAGGACAGAGTTGGACGCCAGGATCGTTTTTTAACTTGGAGAAAAGGGGGAAAAATGCCTGTCACGAAGGATTTCTTCTCAACTGAGAGAGAACAAGAAATTGACGTGCATCATCTGAAGAACAGATACTACACTTTGAGTTATATTTTTTATTTACTCTGAATGTTTACAACTAAAACATAAATAAACAAAAAAGTAGGCACAAGGCCACTCAACAATTGGGGAAGAGGTCTCTATGGTTATCCTCGTCCCTGCACCTTTTCTTGTCTATGCTTGATCTTGGCTAAAGTTCTCATTCACCAAAATACTTCAAGCACATCGGGGTTCGTCCTATCTAAGATATCCAAATCATATCGTGTTTGTGTTTGTGTGTGTGTGTGTGTGTGTGTGTGTGCGCGTGCGCGTGTGTTTGTGTGTGTGTGTGTATGTGTGTGTGTGTGTGTGTTTATTTTTTATTTTATCTTATTTTATTTTTTGAATTTTATTATACTACACTTTGATCTTGGTCCGAACACTTAAGAGGCAAGAAAAGAGAACAGGGGAAATACGCAGTAAAATGAATTAGTATCCTTAATTCGAGTCAGAATGGGCGGAGATAACGTTGTCAAGTGGGTGTGATCAATTAACTTCCTTGGATACGAAACGTCGCACTCACTTGCGGAGACGGACGCGATTAACGCGTAGGAATACACGAAATCGCAAACAAGCTAACTCCGCCCACACCTTAGCTTCTCTTCCACTTGAAACTACTACTTACTACTACTACTACTACTACTGCCGCCGCCACCATCACGGCCTTAAAAACTTAAGCCTGCTTCATCGAATAATAATCAAAACAATGAACGTTTTTTTGACCGTGAAAATAATAGTTACTATACCCTTTTTATTACACATATAACGATGGATTATGGGAACTTTGTTGTTCGCATATCTACCACAAAACATTAAACACATATCTACCGTAAAACATTAAACACATATGTACAATCATTAAATTGCTTTTAACGCTCAGAATAGCGCTTATCAGATTTGCATATTCGCTCAGTCTCACTATATTAATTAGTACGAGTGGCACGCGTAGTTGTAGCTGTTGTAAACCGTTATAATATTTATATATTGCTGATAGCGTGACACAAAAATAAAGATACAGGCGTAATAATATATACACTGCTACTACTACTACTACTACTACTACTACTGGAATTAGACCTGTCCTAGAACGAGTAAAACTAATTTCCCCAATAGAACAACTTTGCACTGATTTTGGTGCTTATTCAAATTGGCACTTATGGCGACAATTAAAAGTACAGAAAAGTTTGTATGATATACGTACTCCTTACAGAACAAAGATGTCATATTCCAAAAATTACGTTAATCGATCAAATATTTTTTTTTTAAACTAAGGAAATCAAAAGTTATGATTTTTAGCGATTTTACTACTAAACTGTATTGAACTTAAAATACTGATTTTAGACCTGGACACTTCGATTTGAGTTGTCTGTCTCTTATTTATTTAATCGGTTTTATTATGGCCGACGAAAACACTACGACTCGGTAGTCGTAAAATTTGATTTTTTTTATTAAAAAAAAAATACTGATATTCATATTAATAACTCCTTTTTCTATTTATTTAAAAGGAAAATACAACTTTGTTATATATGGGTCGTGGAATTGCATTCATCTGCAAAAGATCAAGCTAATTTGCATATTCTTTTAAACATTCATTTTAATTAATTCCTTATTAGGGTTTTCGGTTTTCTTATGGGATGATCATCTTCAGTTGACTATTACGTATAATTAGATTCATGCAGATATTCTACATGATTTATACTTGCGTAATATTTGCGTAAAAAGATTATAGTAAACACAAACCTTTTTCTATATATATTAATGCATGCGTGTATAAATTTGTTTAAAAAGTTTTGCCTTACAAACTCATCTTTCATTTTTTGGTCTACAGACATGAAACTTAATATATAGTATATTCGAACCATACAACACTTTATATAATTGGGTACTAACCAAGGAAAGTGGTGAAAAGGTGTGAAAATTACAGAAATGGAATTTGCCAAGTGAAGGTCGAACGACGGCATTACGAATATGCATGCGTAACGTTGTAGCTATTGGTTCATGTTTTAATTTTTGGCCTTGCAGCAAACACGTCTTCATAACTCAGGCATTGATATCAAAGGAAAAAATGAATCTTAAGCTAAACGTTTTAGTTTCGATTCTCAGTGGTGGCACACAAGTCATTTAAAAAAAAAAAAACTTTTTAAATCATTACTATATATTGGGCCCCATATAATATAACAATAAATACGAAATCTGCATTAATCAGAATATGATATTTAAGCGTATTGTATAACCGGGCAATGCCGGGCGGCCTGCTAGTATTATGTAGATTGATGTCTAATACATATTGATAAAATTTCTTAAAGATCGGGGGTATTTGAATTTCCGCGAAAAACTTTACCCTGTTTTGCGTAAAACTAGATTAAAGTAGTAAATATAGTCCATATTATGAGTCTTACACCTAACACTTTCTTACCAAAATTCATAATTGATTCATTTAAATTAATCAATTTAGGAGCGAATCTTTTATATTCGAACAGATGAACATGTCGACATACCTATAACTAGATATATCTATGCAGATCATGCTTTTCTTTATGCATGTAACAATTTTAATCGGAGTTGTAGAATATGTACTTTCTAAATTAAAAGATGGGCCTTTTGCGAATTTTTGAGATAAGGATTGTGTATTCGTATTATTTAGATTCATCGGACTACTGTTCTCCTCTTGAGTGTGATTTTCACAAAGTTTCGGTCGATATAACCTCCGACCTTGTTCAGGTGTACCTTGTTGAACTCGGGAATGTCTCTGTCGAAATCTGGAATTTGAATGGGATTTCGAACGATACATTTTATTTACTTCACGGGGGTAGCATGCTCTCGTTCCGTCAGCCATGGCTGAATAGAGGTCTTAAGTAATTCACAATTGTATTTTTGGTCGCCTACACAGAGAATTGAACCTTCAACCTTCAGGAGAATATCACTTTTACAATTGATTTTCCCCAGTACTCTAAGCACTGCGCCACGGATTCTTGCGGACACAAGTTCGACAGAAACATTCTCGAGTTCGAAACGATACACCTGGTCGGAGGTTACATCGATCGAATGGTTGTAAAGATGGCACTGAAGATGAGAACAGTAATTCGACGAATCCAAATAATAAGAATAAAAGATGGTCGTGTGGAAATATTTAAATCTATCTATCTATCTATCTATCTATCTATCTATCTATCTATCTATCTATCTATCTATCTATCTATCAAAACTTTCCGAGTCTTTTTCCTATTTGTTAGTTGATGTTTCCGTGCACAGTGGATGACGTAATAACGTATGCGATCATAAACGAAGAGATAACAAAAGAATGACGTCATTCATTACAAAAAGATGGTGGTTAACCATGCACATTGGATGATGTGACAAAATGATGACGTCATCGATTAAATTATCGAGAGAAGACTGAAGGGATCTTTTTTACGTTCTAACTAGACGACCGCTGACCCTTAAAGAAACCTTGAGTGGTTATTTTGATATGAATAAATAGAGAACTAAATTATAGATGATATGGACGTTCCTACGTACAATAACAAACTCCTATAAGATTACACGTAAAATAAACAGCTGTTTTCATGTGGTCATAATTTTGTTACGGTGCGCAAAAAACGATATATATTTTTTCAACCTGGTATTAAGAGACAAGGAAGCGCTTTAGAAAACCCCCTAATTACTGTGGTGGTGACAGTGATTGATTAACACACACAATTCTTGAGTTCAATCCTGAGGCGCGACATTTTTTTTTTTATTCTTCTGATGACTTTTTTTTGTAATCCATACATTAAAATTAATTAGAAGAATTAAAAAAAAATGTCGTGCCTCAGGATTGAACTCAAGAATTGTGTGTGTCAATCAATCACTGTCACCACCACAGTAATTAGGGGTTTTTCTAAAGTGTTCCTTGTCTCTTAATACCAGGTTGAAAAAATATCGTTTTTTACACATCGTAATGTTCCTTTTTACCTATTATCTAAAATTTTAACTACAGAATAATATAAGCTTCAAAAAGACTGAAAATTTTCATGTAGTTTCGTTCCATCGAACCAAAGATATGAGCATGTCAATACTCAATTGGCTACCAGCATATATATATATATATATATATATATATATATATATATATATATATATATATATATATATATATATATATATATATATATATATATATACGCATATATATATATATACGCATATATACACACACACATATATATATACACACATATATAATATATAGATATACCCCCACATATATTTACACCCATATATATATACCCCCACATATCTATCCATCTATATATATACATATATATATATATATATATATATATATATATATATAGATAGATAGATAGATAGATATACCGCCCTTTTTGCAATTTTATAAGTTCCAAATGTCAGCGAGTATTGATCAGAATTTCAATATGAAGCACACATTTTCGACAGATCCTTCGGTCTTCCTTACATATATATATATATATATATATATATATATATATATATATATATATATATACACACACACATATATATGTATATATATTTCATTAAATAAAATAAATGTTTTTTTTCTATTAATTCTATTTTCGATCATTATTTTATATTTACAATTCAATGAAATAGGCGTAAAGAAAATGCTGGCTAAATATACATATTGGATACACACACACACACACACACACACACACACACACACACACACACACACACACACACACACACACACACACACACACACACACACATATATATATGCACACATATATATACATATATATGTATATATATGTATATATACATATGTCTATGTGTATGTGTGTATAACCAATGGATGAACAAATTCAGAGGAACATATTGAATGTAATGGATCTCAGTTTAGACTAGGAATCGATTGTTCAGTGTTAAAATCCAATCAGATGTTTTGTATAAAATTACGATTTTTTTATGAACGGACAAAAGTAGCGATCGCTATTTTACATTTAATAATGATTGATAAAAATAAAACAAATGATGGTGAAAACTGATAACGTTCATGTATTTGACATAAAGTATAGAACCTGCACGTGATCAAAGCGTTACTCGGCGGCTTTCCACTTACGATCATCATATAATATTCATCATAAAATTCGTGTCTATCAACTACGTTCTCACATTTCACTGATCGCAAGAAATTGTGCTTATATGGACATGCAAATGATATATATATATATATATATATATATATATATATATATATATATATATATATATATATATATATATATATATATATATATATATATATATAGCGTGTCAGGAGGCGATGAAAAAAATACAATAAAGTGCTCGATCGTGGATGTGAGAGCGTAACGAAACTAATGGTACGACCTTGAAATATGTATATATAGTGTCATAATAAATATTGTGTGTATATATATATATATATATATATATATATATATATATATATATATATATATATATATATGTATATATATAGATAGATAGATTGATTGATAGATATGACTACATCATTTAATCACATAAATTAATATATGAAAATATAATTTTATGCGTAAATTTCCGTATTTACTTCAACAGGGCTCAATACATAGGTAGAGCTAGGTAGTAAGTTATAAAAATATATATGGCAATTAATTGCCATAATTATTTTTTATTAAATTATTGACATGGCTGACGAATTCTCACGAGAATGAAACGCGGAATATTCTCTGTAGCTTAATTGCCATATATATTTTAGAACTTACTATATATATATATATATATATATACACACACACACACAGAAAGAGAGAGAGAGACCGAGAGAGAGAGAAAGGTAGTTTACTTGAAGCATTGCTGGTAAATAGATATGGAAGAGTATAAGAAGGCAATGCAAGGAACCGGTTGTTGTACTGGCATGACGTATGAACAAACACGGACACATAGAAGAGGTTTTTATTTGTTCTGTTAATTTGTATATTCATTTATTTTTCAAGATAATCACAATGCGAATCAGTAAATATGAACTTACTGCTTGATGGAACAGGGGTGGTGGAGGTTTTAATATTTCAGGATAACATCTCTTTTTCAAAAGAAAAAAGACTAAAGAATCTCCCTAAAAAAGATTAAAACATTGAAATGCTGTAAAGCGAAAAACGATATTTTAATGGATTTTTTTCCTTTATTTTGTTCATACGTCACGCCGATATAACACTATACGTTTAATGTAGAGCATATATATGCAAAGAAAAAACAACCAGTAGAGTCAGTACGGAAATGCGATCACAATGTAGCATTACAACAATTTAAATGTACGATTGGATTTGGTTACTACAAAGATGAATTATTACAAAGAAAATGTAATGTTTGACAAAGGAATACAAATAATTATTTTAGTTAATTGATGGATTTTCAATGAATGGCTCATTTCACCAGAGGAAATGTTAATAGCAAAATAGATATGGTAAATAAATGCGTAATTATAGATCTTGCTCTTAGAACTTAGAAACATGCACTTCATAGTTAATCCATCAATTTGAAGGCTATTTTGTATTAAACATAAGAAACTGTTGCTGTCGTGTTAGCAATACCCGTTTATTTTACTGTTTGAAGTTAAATGGGAGATCATTTGAGTACTCTATGCGCTATATGTGCTCTCCGTTTATCTCAGCATTGTTTTCAGTCGTCCTGAACCTCCACTTACCACTGGTATTTAACAACGCTGACTCAGAAGAGGTGTGGTTGGGGATTTCGCAACTCTTGCCATAAAAATTCCACGTGCAAGCACCCTTACAGTGGGTATCCATATTCTGCTAAGGCTGAAGAAAGCTACCATATATATGTTTTTTCTTTCCATCGTCTTCTTCTAATATCGTCTTTCCAAATCATAATAACGACTTCTGTTCAAGTCTGACGAAGTTACTGGATAATAATTTTACAGAGCGTATAAGGTGGCTATATGCAAATACTGAGCCATGAGCGAAAGACGTCACTGTAAGGACAACGTATATAAAAAAAGAGATCAGGTTAGAGATGTGTGTTACGTCACAGTCGTAACAGAAAGTCACGCGCGTGGGAGAGTGATGAATGTGTCGCCGTTACAAAAGAATAAATAAATAAATAAAATAAAATAAAATAAAAAAATAGGAGTCCTTGAGTGATTAGGTTTGATCAATGCATAGGAAACCCCTTATATCAGACAATTGCTACTCCCCTTTTTATGGGGAGCTGATCCCCCAACGTCTTGGGGAACCGCGCAGCTAAAGTTGTGGAAACTAAAAACAAAAAAAAAACCTGCATCGCAGCAAATGTTAAGTGTGGGATTTCATTCCCTCAATAGCGTGATGTTTGACCTCATTAAAGTCACACACCTGTACTTTTAAGTGTTTAAACGTTAAATTAAAACGGTCTTCATTCCTCGTCGTTCCTGGCCGAGCGGGTAAGATACCAGTCTTTATTTTCCCTTTCTTCTCCACCTTCGTGCCAAGGCTGCGGATTCGAGCTTACCTTGCTTCACAAACTTTTTTCTTTTACACACCCAAAACACCCTGGCAACGCCGGGCACCCCCGCTAGTCTAATACATAAAAGACAAAATGTGTGTATGTGTTTGTGCGTGTGTTTGCATGACAGACGACATAGGTTATGACGAAATCAGTATTGTTTTGAAGCTCCGTCTTCCGGGCGGCAAATATCGAAAAATTAGCGAAAAACATTAATTTCTCCTACCTCACCTTTGCCGTTTTTTATAAGGAGAAGTCGCTTTTTTCGTCGACATTTTTGCAAAGTCATCATATGGTTTGCAATGACTAAACTTAATTTGAACAGCATCGTAAGTTACGTCGTATGTTGGCCCGGCGACAAAATCGTTTGTTGTTTTTATTTTCACTTCGTTTTAGCGTTACATGTTATGTTGTGGGGGTATCATATTAAAAGTTGACGCTGTTTTAAAAGAGATACGATAGGGACATCCATATTGAAGAGAGACGGAGACATATATAACAATGACGAGGGGGAGAGACAGTTCTGGGATGTTCCTTCTTAACGCATATAGCGAGGAGAGAGGGTGATAGGGTGATAGGGTGATAGATGCACGGTTCTTATATTTCTTATAACACATATTAGAGAGGAGGAGAGATATATATTCTGGGAAAGGTTTCACAAAGTTCGTAATAAGATGTTTAATACCTTCAACATGTGGAATGATGACATGACAACAGTTTTACAAAAACACAAAGATGATTCTTTATTCATTATGATGCCAGGAATTCAAATTCGGGATCTACATAGTTTAATGTTCTTTCCTTCGCTTCCAAAGTACTCTGACCCCAACTCGTTCTCTGACTAGCAGACTCAACTGTTCTGTCTCAACTCCTGCCCTGATCTGACTAACTAGCTCCTATATTGAAAATCCTTTTTTTTGCTATGACGTCAGAAGTGTAGTTCCAAAACGTGGACAATTCACATGGCTACGCACACGTTTTCCAAACACACTTTTGACAACAAAGAATTCTCAACTAACCTATTTTTTAAACTAACCTATTTTTTTTTTAATAATGCATTTTTAATTTGTATTGTTCATTCTTTTTAGTTGAAATTTTTAATTCAGTTTACATAAAAGAATGAACAATTAATTCTTTTTGCAATATAAACAATATCTAACTATTTTATGATAACATTTATCAATAGGCCTTTTTCACATTCCGGTTTTTAACATTCTATTTCTTAACCTTGCTTACAAAGTTTGAGGCTTGGCTCCTTATCTCATTTTTATATATCTAATGTTCTTATTATTTACATTGAAAGGGGACAGCCTTTCCTTCTAACATACAGATTCAAGCCTGCCTGCCTGCTTTTTTTTTTGTTCGCATTGGTACTTGCTGTTATTTACATTTTTTAGGGGATTAGTTTATTTTTTTAAACATTTTTTAAGGCTTCGTTGATCAATACACTTAACCTCTCCACACCCGGGCAACGCCGTGTATAACCTCTAGTATACTAATAAATATGAAATCTGCATTAATCAAAATATCAGATTTAAGCGTATTTTACGACAATACAATGCTAGCATATATATATATATATATATATATATATATATATATATATATATATATATATATATATATATATATTACGAGGTGGTCCCTAGTCACGCCTTTTCTGTTTGATCAACACTTGCACCTTTATATAACTGCCAATTTCATTTGATATTTCACATGATGTTCCTGGTTTCATAAGCAACGTGGGTGTTGTACAGAACTCCCCGAGGGTATAACATATCAGTGCAAAATCTGACATGTGTCCACATGGAATGATGTGTATTTTCTGGGAATTGGAGGCTGTTTTATCCACTCTTTAATTTATGTCTTGAAGATTGAGGAAGCCAAAACTTTGAGGGAATAAGCACCCTGGAATGTACCATTCTCATGTTTCCTTCTTTATTTTCTCAGAGCTTGCACCTATAACGTATATTTTCTCTATATTTTTGTCAATATCACAAGATCTCTTGTAGGCGATCACCTAAGAGTTTGTAGTATATATATATATATATATATATATATATATATATATATATATATATATATGTATATATATATATATATATATATATATATGGTGGGGAAAGCAACTGCCTTTTTTGCTTATATATATATAAATATATATATATACTATAATTTGTTTTAATATATATATATATATATATATATATATATATATATATATATATATATATGTATATATATATATATATACACGTACGGGCGGGCGGGCGGGTTTCGATCCTGGCTTGAGCTAGTTGCCCGTCTAACCGCACTGATAAGCTTTGATACAGCGAAACAGTACTGTATTTGGATGATTATATAGCTCCTGACCATAAGTTGAGCATATTGAGAAGTGATACACAATTACCATTGGCGTATAAGGCGCTGCTCTTTGTGTAAACAAATCGAACTTAAGTATATTGGACGACGTCAGAACATCGTTAATTCACTACTCGCACAGCAGCATTCAATAGCATAGTAGTTAGAAGTCTTGACTGAAGCCTTGTCATATATAAATAAGCAAGTTACTCTCCCCACCCTATATATATATATATATATATATATATATATATATATATATATATATATATATATATATATATATATACTTAGGAGATTAGAACAAGAGTCTAAAGAGCAGAGTATATTTTAATGTATTAGTACATTCATTAGTACAATTAAAATAAAATAAAACTGATCGTTGTAATGTAGATATATATATATAATAAGCTCGATAGGCATATATATCCTAGAGCTATTTTAATATTAAGTAAGATAATTGATAATTTATAATTAAAATTAAATATTAAAAATCGGTTTCATAAGGAGGAACAAACAAGATTAATAAATTGTACGATCGTTTCGGAAACGATGTTTTTATTGTGATAAACATTGAGTCTTGGACAATAATTTTGTCATATAGTTTTTGGGTGTTATTTTTTCTAAAGACACCAAAGGTATACCTAGCATTTATTTTTAAGTAAGACAGATATATCTTTTAATGGTTCGCCTTCTAAAAGTCGTGCGTATCATCGTCAATGAATGCACAGACGATGATACGTGATCCTCATCAGTTTTCATCAAACGGAAATTGAATCATATCGTGTTGTACATGATGTCTTTTAAGAATGCTTTTAAAAATACCGATTTTTCGGTCCGTTTCTTTTGATTTGTCCCAGTCTAATGATATGTGTATACGTGTCGTGATATCGAGAAGAAAACGTATAGCCGATGAAATAAAACACACCCACATATCTTTGATCTTTTCTTGAACATTCAGACGTAAAGGAATCAGCAAAACGAGTGATGTTCTGAACAATTTCCAAAAGTGAGTAGAATCACGAAATTATTTTAAATGAAATACAATATAATTAAATAGTTGATAAATGTCACCGCTAGGTGGCCTTTTAGTAGTTTTATAAGCTGGTGATTGTAGCGAGTATTTTATTTATAAAAACCCTGACACTAGAAGTATACCCTAAAGATCCAACGGACTCTTTCTATCTGTTTTTTTTTTATTTCTAGATGAATTGCTTTCAACAAGACTGAGAATTTACATCCATTTCGTGTGTGGTTACCTTCTGGAATATCAGAGGGAGACTTACAGATGTTAAACCTTGCCCAAGAGTAACCTAGAACTGTGCATAGCATTGGGGCATTCGTCCGTGTGAGGTATTATACGTAACCGCATACCTAAATATATAAAGTGCCTAGTATTGCCAGATGGTTACTCATTTAGTACTGGCCAGGTTTGACGTGGCTTAACTTCGTTGATTTAACGAGATCCGATGTGAATGTGATTATGCCGTAATCATCCATTTCAGTGGCAAAATCTTGTGCAAATTGGGTATTTTTTTAATATAAATTTTAAGTTATAACTCGAAGGAGAAATACTTCTTACGTAAAAAGCTCAGCTTTCGCCAACAAAGGAATATTGATCTTGATCTTTAAAACAAAGTGGCAAGTCGACCTGTGCTGTACATGCGACACTTTTTAGATTAAGACGTTCGGCTAAATTATTTCATAACTACATGGATGCAACATGGCATTCTTCCGAAATGCAAAAAAGAAAGAAAGAAAAGAAAGTAAGAAAATTAAACTTAAAATTAAAGAAAGAAGAAAGTGAGACTTTTGTCTTTTTCTCGTTTTTGTTCAGACGTTAATGTTAATTGCTTCGACAACTTTCTCTACTTCTACACCATAAGTTATAAAGTTACGCGTAAAAAAGAAACTAAAAACCCCAAAAACATAAACAGTAGAAAAACTTGGGGCCTCACACTAATTTCAACAAACGACGAAACGCATATTCATTGATAATTAGTTTGTAAAAATATGAGGTCCCTTTAAAAAGGTTCCAGACTTCTAGACTTTTTCATATGGGCATTTTTATTGATAGTACACACATGAAACTCTAGTCCCCTTCGAAGTAATCTCCTCCGGCTGCAATGAACTTGCTGTGCCATTCAAACAACTTCTGGAAGACCCCATAGAAACCCCTCATGTGTGAGCGTGTCAACCGTCCTCGTTACAATCTCTGTCATCTCCTCAGTTATCTCATAACGACCGCATCTAAGGTTTTCTTTGAGCTTCGGGAATAACCAAAAGTCACAATGAACAAGGTCTGCACTATTGCCAGGGGTGAAGAAGCGTCTTGGTGCCCATCTTGGAAGGATGGAGTTGTGGACTGCAGGCCTGGGACAAACTTTGCGCAAAGTTTTGGTATTTTCAGTTCCTCGTGAATAATTGTATATACAGTTCCCACACTGACATCAAACTGTGCACGTATTGTCTCTATAGACACACGATGGTCCTTATCTACGAACTTCTTTATTTGACCAATCAACTCTGGTGTTCTGATTTCCTTACTCCTCTCACACCTTTAATCACCCCTCACAAACTCCCTGCCTTCATTGAATCCCTTATGCCACTAAAAAAACTGATGCTCGACTCATACAAGATGGTCCCAAATCAGTCTGAAGCATTCTATACGTTTCTGTGGCATTTTTTCCAAGTTTAAAACAGAATTTTATTTCATATCGTCCTTCATCACGTCTCGATTGGATTTTTGAAATTCACTGATTGTGATAATAAGACTTTAGTAGGGTGTATTTCAATTCCTGCTCTAGCTGTTCCTTTGGACCTAAAATCATAAAAATAGGTCAGTTATCCTATTAGACGTATCGCAGTAACATACTGAATTTTTAACAGACATCGACAATTTTAAATGACCGTACAAAAATGTCTGAAAAATTTTTGGAGGGTACTTCGTATATAAGTCAATTCTTATCTGAGGCCATCACATTACTGAAAGGAAAATTAGTAATACTTTTCGTATAAATTAGTCAATACGTTTAAAGTAAAAAAAAGTTAAAGACATTTATAAAAACCAATAACACGCAGCAATTATATAAGTTTATTACGATTTCTATGAAAATAGTGTCCAATGTATTTTAAATATAGAACTGACCTAAATGAGATCGATTTATAATAAGTATTAATAAATACCCAGAAATAAATATTGTGCTACATAGTTCAATACAAATAAAAGCATATTGTAAGTGATAGTTTTTAATTTACTCAATCGACCCAACATCTCCTGACGGATTAGGTTCTTCTGTTTTTTGCCCTGTTTCTTTCAAATATTCCCTATTTTACATAATATCTCGTTGATTTTTTCTTTGGTGAATAACCGTTGCATGTCGGAATTACTACGTTCTTTCCTTACACCATGACGACAATACATTATAATTTTTGTTTCCATAGGTATCACAATGTATCAAGGCCTAGAGGCCACTCGAGAATAAGGATTAAAGCGTGTACAGTAGTCAATTGGACAATATAATAATTGTAAGTAATGGAAATTCGGTAAATTTGTTAAATGGAACGGCTCATCAAGAACTTGTTACGTTGGACTTGAAGACAACCATATTGTGGTCAGCTGGAAAGCAGGCAAACGGAAGGCATTTCTAAGAAAGAAACTTTGTTCATGGAATCTACGTTTAGGTTTAGACACAGATAAAGAGTAGTGGAATTATTGATAGTGTTTTCAACTAGACGAGTGTTTCTCGTAAAAATTTTGGCGAGGGGGGGGCCATAGATTGGAGATCAGACGAGCATTTACCATGAAAATAACGATAAAGCAGAGACAAGCTTGCAACATCTTTTCTGTGAGAAAGAAGTTGTAGGGAAGAGAAAAGGGCATCCTCTACTAGGCTACGGAGTCTATTTTGAACTCTGTCAATGCAGGATAAGTCCTTTCTAGCAGCTCCTGCCTAGATGTGGCAACAGTACTCCATTTTTTTTTTTAAATTATTATCCTGAATTATTATGATATTGGAAAACGAGGCTCCATCATAAGGAGGTCACTCATAATATTGTCCGAGGTTTCCAGATTAGTTTTTTTAAAGCCAAATCTCGCGAATTTGGCCCTTTTTTTTTTTTTTAAAGCAGCTTGGCTTTCAAAAATTGTATTTAGCTTTTTTTCAAAGCGTAATGTACAAGTGAATGAACAAGCAGAATGTTGGTTTTATTTGGTGGCGTCATTGTGTGATTACAACGTGATGGTACTTTGTTTTTTGTCCATGAAAACAAGGAAAAAAGGAGAAGCAGTTATTTTATGATGAAGATTATAGTTTAGTGAGTATTGATAAAGGTGCTCAATGACACAGACTAGACTACTGAGAGAAGGTGCTGCGCTTTTGAATGTATATATTCTTTTATTCTTTTTAATTTTCTTCCTTTGAAGATGTATGGGGCAGCCTAACCAGCTTCCAACATTGCCCTGCTTTTTATTGAAACCAACTGAGAGCTCTTTTTAGTATCCTCGCTGTTCCCTTAAGTGCAATTGTCTGGATCTCTTTTGCACTTGGTTCACCAGAAATATTAGTTAGGTAGGACTTCAGGTTCTTCTTCATAAGCCCTGTAGCACCTATAATAACTGATATGATTGATATCTCCCTAAGATTCCAGTTTCTTTTCATATCATACGAGACCTTGATATTTGGTCTGTTTCTCCCTTTCAGCTCTGTTCAGACCTCCATCATTATCTACATTCACTTCAACCAAGGTTGCAACTCTCTCTGACTTATTCCATATAACTATGTCAGGTTTCACAGCAGCATTTTCAAGGTAGGTGGCTATAGGGATTACATGATCTTAATATATGGTATATAAGTTTGCACTTTCAAATGCTTGCTTAAATCATATATACATCTGACAATTCTTTTGTCATTATTTTCAAAACCAATACCAAGAGTAATTTGCCAACATAAGTTTTATTTACAATTAAGCTTTTTGCTATCGACAAAAAAGTGACGTTAGTTGTATAGGCTGGTGTGTGTGTGGCTCGACAGAGATGTGAATCACGCTCGCTGCTATGTCTTTTCTGTTTTCTGTTGTTTGTTTTACTCTTATATAGGAATCAATCGAAATTCATAGAATTGTAGATATTAAGATATTACATTCTTTATTTTACACAATTCTTAACCCCTGACCTTGGAATGTAATCAGTTCTTTGCGTTCGTGATAAGTACAAATCTGGTCATTTTTATGGGACACAAGGATGTAGATCAAAATCCACCCAGAATGTGCGTGTGTGCACACCTTTGCTTTCAAATGTGCGGCGACACGTTTCCATGTCCAACAAAGAACGGGCGAATAAAATTCCAGAGAAGTAAAATTTTCTTCAGCAGTGACCATCTGTAATCTTCTTCATCTCCTTTGACCTTCTGTGCTAACTCAAGTAAATAATCCGTCATGTCTCAATGTTAAACGTGTATATGCATGACCCGCCTTCTTCGGACGAACTCCCTCCCCGTTTTTCAAACGGCTTGCTTTTATGCAGTTCAAGATAATCTAATTTGCATACGTCGAGAATTCAAGTTCATTTCGTGCAATCGTTGTGCATAAAATCAGCTGCGCTTCGTCATTTTGGTTTTTCTATTGTCAACTTGTGGACTTTACAAAAGGCGCCAACACAGGCAACTTGTGGACTTTACAAAAGGCGCCAACACAGGCATTTCTGATGAAAGTCATTTTTGGCAATCACTACAATTTTCCCCATAGATATGTTTAGAAGTAAGCTAATCTGTACCTACCCTGCATTGCTCGGTCGGGTATTTACCTTATTTGTGAAGGCTCGTTAGATGTTCAGATAATTTAAAAATTTCAATTTTGTACTCATTTTTGAGAATTCCAGGATTCCTTATTTGAAAAACTTTCAAAATTTTCTTCAGCGATGTAACGAGTAGTGTTTTTACCAGCTTAGAAGCTCTGCCATTCCTTCTCTTTTGCGTTAGTCTTTTTTTTTTTTACATGGAGGTCACCACTTATCAAGGCCCGAAGGCCACTCAGGGATAAGGGTTATTGCGTGTACAGTAATCAATGTTTTGATAGAGTGTCTTACTTAAGGAGTTTGTCAGGAATTTGTTTATGTTGGACTTGAAGACGTCCAAGTTGTAGTCAGGTGGGAAACAGGCAAGCGGCAGAGAGTTCCACTGGCGTGCAGTTCTAAGAAAGAAGCTTTGTTCATGGAATCTACGTTTGGATTTAGGCACAGATAAAGAGTGGGGAAAATTGTTGACAGTAGTTTCAGCCAGACGGGTGTTTCTCGTGAAAGATTAGCGAGGGAGGACGAGGGATTGGAGCTCAGACGATGGAAATAGCGATAAAACAAAGATCTCTTCTGTGGGAGAGAGGTTGCTGGGAAGAGAAAAGGGCATCCGCCACTAAACCACGAAGTCTATTTTGTACTCTGTCTTCTCACTATTTTAGTTAAAATATTTTAAACATTAATTACCCAAGCACTAGTTCATCACCTCGTAAACTGTAAACTTATTTCAAGGATTTTTTAGTGTAAAACTAAGAATGACAAAACTGATCTGACAATGATAACAGATGACTTTATTAAAGAGAGTTTTTATATCTATATAAATAAAACAGTAGATGTAAGTATATGTGTGTGAAAATATTTAATCCGTAAACTCTTAAACTAGTGGTCACATTAAACTGAAAGCAACGGGAAATAAGAATCATACACCAAGGATGGTTTTTAACAAATAAAATCTTTGTTTGGATGGATGATTAACGGGTATAGAAATCTGTCGGCAAGTTGAAATGCAAAATGTTCATTGAAATCTGCCGACATATTTCTATTACTTTTGCGCATGCGTAAATTCATACATAGCGTAAAGTGGTTTATTTTTTTTAGATATTTTCTAAAGCGGTTGGGAACGCAGCTGCTGCACTACATGGTTCGTTTCGCTTCCAGCTGGACACGTCAGTTTTTTTTAAACACTTTTGAAATCATTATATATATATATATATATATATATATATATATATATATATAT
>NC_136490.1:115486519-115489019 GCF_053919585.1 Euprymna scolopes | reverse complement strand
CCGATAGCCATTAGTCACGTGCTCTCGTGTAATTAGTGAATGCGTGAATGTAGGATTGGCATGAAATTCTTAAAGATAAACTAAAATTATCGAAAAATGGGCTGAAATGATTTTAAATAAATAAAAAGTAAATGACTTTGAATGACTTTAATGAACTTAAAGATGAATTGAATGACCTTAAGAATGACTTGAATGCTTAAAAAATAATTGGAATCCTTCAAAAACAACTTGAATGATCTGGAGAATGACTTGAATGGCTTTGAAACTGATTGGTTATAAAGTGGGTGATCATTTTACATTAAATTAATATAGAAAAGTGATCCCCCATGTTATATCACAAAGTTACAAACATAAGTACAGCATGTAGTAAGAGCAGATACTACACTTTGATCTTGGCTAAAAGGCCATGAAGTATTTATTTGTTCCCCCACCGAGCAAATTAGGTACAAGGCCGATTTTTAATATGAGGAGTGAAAGGGAAATGGAGCCAACCCCTCGGGGAGTAGGGGAGCTGGATAGTGACAATTGGCATGAAGGGTTGCCCCTACATTGACCAAGGTCTTATATGTGGGGTCGCCCCCACATTTGGTCTTTGCTTGCAGTATCTGCCGGAACAGATGGTATTTATTTGCTCCCCCACCGAGCAAATTAGGCACAAGGCCGATTTTTAAAGTGAGGAGTGAAGGGGAAATGGGGACCAACTCCCCGGGGAGTAGGGGAGCTGGATAGTGACAATTGGTATGAAGGGTTGCCCCTACATTGACTAAGGTCTTATATGTGGAGTTGCCCCCACATATGGTCTTTGCTTGCAGTATCTGCCGGAACAGATGGTATTTATTTGCTCCCCCACCGAGCAAATTAGGCACAAGGCCAATTTTTAATGTGAGGAGTGAAGGGAGGGGGAAGGGAAAAAGGGGACCAGCTCCCGAGAGGTGGGAAATGGGAGCTGGTTAAAGGTCAGGCATGTGGGGTTGCCCCCACATCTGGTCTTAGCTAGTCATAGCTTGCAGCATCTGCCGGAACAGATGGTGTTTATTTGCTCCCCCACCGAGCAAATTAGGCACAAGGCCGATTTTTAATGTGAGGAGTGAAGGGAGGGGGGAGGGAAAAAGGGGACCAGCTCCCGAGAGGTGGGAAATGGGAGCTGGTTAATGGTCAGGCATGTGGGGTTGCCCCCACATCTGGTCTTTGCTAGTCATAGCTAGTCATAGCTAGTCATAGCTTGCAGCATCTGCCGGAACAGATACTACACTTTGATCCCGGCCTAAAGGCCAAGGAGGAAAGTGTTACGGACAGACCGACGGACCGACGGAGTGACTTATAGAGTCGCTTGTACGCGACTAAAAATAAAATTAAATGAACTGAAACGATAAGATTTTGTTTTGTCATTGTTATCAGATGTATTTCTCAGCAATAAATATGCTACTTTCATCATATTCTTTTTTCTTTTTTTTCCATCTTATGAAAGTAAAGTTTGCTTTCGTATAAGTTGTATCGTCTGAAGAGGTCACTAGTTACTAGTAACTAGCTGACCAATAAAAACAAATAAAGAGTATATATATATATACTTTGGGGTAATTGCGCCAAATCTGGAGGTAATTGCGCTAACTAAAATAAAGTACGGGGTAAAACCTAACGTTTATGCTGTTACGACCACCGCCAAACCGGAAGCGACATTTTGTTAAAAATTAAGGCTAGACAATCTAAAGGAGAGGATAACTTTAAAAAATCTCGGCGAAAAAAGTGACCCTCCCCCCTGTAGAAAAGTGCCTAGTTGAAGAGGAAGATATTAATGTTTTTAGCCAATTTTTCGATAGTTGTCGTATGAAAGGTCGAACTTTTAAACGTTACGGATCTTGGTAAAATCCGTCGTCTGTATTAAAAGTTTAAGGCAGACATGTAAACAGACATACATACACACATTTATGTATTGGTAACTAAATATTTTCGGCCCAAACTGATGAAAAAGCTTGCCCTATCTCTGAATACCCTTTATGTAAAATTTCAAATATTTAGACCAGAAATTGTCTGAGTAATTTGGAAGAGACCGCAGAGGTAAATTTTTTTAAACTTTGACCCCTATTATGACCCCTTAAAATTTATTGTTCAAGTTATTAAGTTAGATCCATGTCCAAGGAACCTATATCTAAAATTTCAAGTGCGTAGACCCAAAATTGTCGGAGGAGTTTGGTAGAGTTCTCAAAGGTCAAATCGTTGAACTTTGACCCTTAATCACCAAATTTCTGGCCAAAAACCGATCACATCGATTTTCCCAAATCTCAGTACCCTGTATATCAAATTTCGAGTCTGTAGACTAAAAATTGACAGTTATTGCGTAGGGAAATGTACACAGACACACTCACACACAGACACAGACACACAGAGACACGTACACTTTTATATATATATATATATATATATATATATATATATATATATATATATATATATATTTTCATATACATATATATATATATATTTATTTATGTAGCATTCTCTT
>NC_136490.1:115466519-115484019 GCF_053919585.1 Euprymna scolopes | reverse complement strand
TACCAACCGTGTTATATATTTAGATAGGATTGTCAAGTATTAAATTATTAATGGAAAGTGTAGACTAGTTAAAACTCTTACTTCCTTATCTTAAGAATAGTTTTCTAAATAATAACGCTACTATTTAAGCGCAATGACAGATTTCTTTCCGAATTCAATTTATAAACGGTTATTTACTTTCTATCTTCACTCAAACAATTAAGTCCGACAGTATTTTTTTTTTACTCGCTAGCTTTAGTGTGGTGACGGGACGGATATATATTTATCTATATATACAAAAGAATACATGTTTTTTTATTATAGAGTGAATGATTTTCCCTATAACTGTGCAATAAGTTAAAGAATACGATACAATTCTGCAAACTCTCTTAAGTGATTCAAACCTATTCGCATCACAATACGGATCCTCGAATCTTTTATGCCACTCAAAAACTGATGCTCGATTCATGCAAGATGGTCCAAAAGCAGTTTGAAACATTCCATACGTTTCTGAGACATTTTTTTTTAATTTAAAACACAATTTTATTGTATATCGTTCTTTAAAATGTCCTTATGTCCAGATTACATTTTTGAAATTCACCAGCTGTAACAATTAAACTTTAGTAGGATGTATTCCAATTCCTGTTGTAACTGTTCATTCGAACCCGAAATTATAAAATTGGATCAGTCATCTTATAACATGTATAGCAATAATATACTGAATTTTCAAGAGTCTATGACAATTTTAAATGCCTGTACAAAAAGTCTGGAATATTATTGAAAACACATCGTATGTTTAGTTTCCTCCACTGCAGGTTAGACACAAGGTTTAGTCGGTTTATGAAACGTCACCGCATTAGATGAAAGCCTGCTCCTGGATTGCAAAAATGTTTTAGCAGTCTCGTCGGCATTCTTCAATAGGAACGCATCTGGCGATTTGAAAAACACACACACTCGCCCCTCTTCCGGACTGATCAGAACCATATTTAAACTCGACAATAACAAAACCACATTGGGACGGATTGTTAAGGACGTGTCCTCAACTAGTACCAACAAAACCTTCTTAAGTTGTGTCAGGCTGTGCTAGTATGTACATTGGCGTTTATAATTTAATCAGTTTAGAATAATCCTTTCTGCCCACACAGTCGACACATGGGACCTTCAACCGTTTTATCAATGTGATACTTCAGATAGTTTGTCTTGAGCGATTGCTCCGTTGCGGTACATATCAGGGCTTCTATCCAAACTTCAAACCATATTTTGACAACATCGCCAGGTTGTTTCCTTGTCTACTGCCTCTGGCAAATCACAACTGAACAAACCATGCATTTTTTTCTCAAACCATTGCTCTTTACTTTTTTGTTTGTTAATCGCCTTAAAGTCTTTGCTACTCACTAGTATGTTTGCTTGTAATTTTAAAAATTTTAATTTTCAAAAAATATTGGATGCACCCTTTACTGGTTATTTTTAATGTATCTAAAACCAAGCTTCTATCTGTACACCATCTACGCACTGATACCAACCTGGCATCGGTTGAAATGAATGGCTTCATCTTTTGACAAGCTTCTGGGCTTGACCTTTACTCCTGACCTGAAATGGAACACGTATATCAAATCCATTGCCAAGGTCGCTGGAAAAATGGTGGGATCCTTCTACCGATTCAGTAGATATCTCACTCCTGATGCAATTCTCTATCTATATAAATGCAGGTACGGCCAACGATGGAGTACTATTACCACATCTGGGCACGAGCTGCTAGAAGCAGCTTATCCTGCATTGACAAAGTTCAACGTAGACTACGTAGTTTAATGGGGGTGCCCTTTTCTCTTCCCTGCAACCTCTTTCCCACAGAAGAGACGTTGCGAGCCTGTCTCTACTTTATTGTTATTTTCATAGCAAGTGCTCAGCTGAGCTTCTATCTATGGTTTCCCCTCGCTAAACTTTCATGAAAAACACTCGTCTAGCCCAAACCACTATCAATAATTTCTCAAACTCTTTATCTGTGTCTAAAACTAAACGTAGATTCCATGAACAAAGCTTCTTTTTTAGAACTGCACACCTGTGGAACTCTCTTCCAATTGCCTGCAACCCAGCTGACTACAACCTAATAGTCTTCAAGTCCAACGTAAACAAGTTCTTGATGTACCGTCGCCCTAAGTAATCCAATTTACAAAATTCCCACTACTTATGTTTACTATGCTATAATCACATTGACTAATGTATACCCATTAACCCTTATACTCGAGTGGTCTCCGGGCCTTGATAAGTGGTGATTCCTAGGTATAAAAAAAAGTTTCCTACTTTTTTTTACACGTCGTTCTTCACCTAGTAGTCCTCGTCACTCCTCTTTTCTTTTCATATATAACCTACTGACATCATTTTGGGTGAAAAAAATCATGCATTGACATTGTTTTCCTTGTCTTCTTTTTCTTCTTCTTCTTCTTCCTCTTCTCATCTTATTATTTATCCTTTTAAATTACTAAAAATAATATTTCATTATATTTAAATAATTATTGTCTAAATGCAAGCTAGTTTGATTGTAAAGAAAGCGTTTAAATATGACAGTAACCAATTTTGGATTACGGTTAAAAGCATGAATTCAATATCCAATATTTATTTATTTATTTATACTGGTGCTACTAGACTTGGTTCGTCTGAAGATACCGGTTTCCCGACCAAACATTACTCTTGTTTTTTTTTGTTTTTTTTTTTTTTTTTTGCAAAACTCAATCCTGTTATGCAAAGCCAACAACAAAAATACATTTTTTCACAAAACAACTAAACCAAATTTTATGAATTTTGTATCTGAATGTCTTCGATAAGTCTCGATCATTGAAATAAACCGACGATAAAAGAACTAGATGTTACATAACTTTGGCATTTTAAACTTTTATTCAAGCCATAATATAAAAAATAATTTTATAAAATCAACCGTAGGGCTTTTACAGTGCAATTTAGAGTGTAATATGTTGTGAAGTTACTACGAATAGGATATGAACTTTTTCCCTGTATACTACGACGGATTATCAATTAGACGTGGCAATCAATCGATTTTATTGAAAAATAGACTATTTCACCGATTTCGATTGCAATAAAACTATGGGAGTGTAGAAGATTCCTTAATCATTATTCAATCCCAGGCAACGTCCGGTCAACCAGCGAATATATATATATATATATATATATATATATATATATATATATATATATATATATATATATATATATAACTACTTCATTTACTCAAATAAATTTAATATACGAAAGTATAGATTTATGCGTAAACTTTAAGTATTTACTTCAAAGTGCTCAATACGTAGGTAGAGCTAGTTAGTAATTTATAAAATATATATGGCGATTAAGCTACACTGAATATTCTACGTTTCATCCACTATAGGATTCGCAGGCTTATGCGCATAAGCCTGACGAATCCTATAGTTGATGAAACGCAGAATATTCAGTGTAGCTTAATCGCCATATATATTTTATAAATTACTATATATATATATATGTATATATATATAAAATATATATATACATATATATATGCATATATATACATATATATACATATATTTATACGCATATATATACATATATATACATATACATATGCATATATACATATATATATACATATATATACATATATACACACACACACGCACGCACACACACACACACACACACACATATATATATATATATATATATATATATATATTGCTATTTCATCCGATTAGTTAAGGGCAAATAGATTCACCAGTTGACATAATAATTAAGTGATTGATTTTACGCTACGAAACAGATACTGTCAAGAATTGTAAATGTCAACTGAATTAAAGGAATAAATTATAAGATGTTCAACATTATGAACTTTGGAGTATAGACTTTTGTCATTCATTCACTATATATATATATATATATATATATATATATATATATATATATGTATATATATATATATACATATATATGCTAGCAAAATACCCGTCGTTGACTGGGTTCAAAAACTGCCTACAGAAAATGGACTCTGATTTATGAAAGTATGATAGGTTATGGAAAGGAAGAGTTGTAATGAGATAGCTTCGAATTTGGGGGTATCAAAACCAAAGCAAAATATGATGAAAGTAAAAATAAAATAGATAAACCCCATAATTTATTATACCATACCTGTTCACACTGAAACACTTATCACAATATTCTGTGGATCTATATTAAAAAACCTTGTTAAACTTTGTAACATATTTCCATTCTAAGGGGGTCAGGTGCGAACGAACACCCCATAATTATACCATATTTCTTCAAACTAAAACATAATTATCAAAGTATACTTACGCAGATAGATTTGAAAAGTCTTTATTAAAGTGTGTGCCTATTTCCATTCTATGGAGGCCAGGCGCGAACGCAGACCCCACAATTTTATCATACTATCCATATTTAAGTTAAAACATACTTATCAAACTATTATTATGTACATCTATATAAAAAACACTTGTAAACGTTTTTTTTAATTTTTAAATCTTTTATTTCCATACTTTGTGGACCAGGCGCGTACGCAAACCCCACAATTTTAATGAATCATCATTATGCCAGATAAAACATACCGATTCCTGTGTCTCGATACATCTTCTATCATTATATGTGATCAGTTTTCTATAATAGTCAACCATATAGGAGCCTATTCGTGACCAGACACACACAGACGTTCAGCTTTATATTATAGATATATATAGTGAATGAATGACAAAAGTCTATATTACAAAGTTCATGGTGTTGACCATACAGTTGAAATATAAACATTTTTTCTTTATTTTTAAATGCTTTTAACGCCAATCAAAGTAATCTACTTATTATATGACGATCTGCACCTATAAACCAAGTTGACCGACTTATTTCAACTGAAAATGCTCAACGATTAGAAACAAGTTTCTTAAAGGGGAATGGAAATAGTATTCAGATAAAATGAAGAAATAAAAAACAAAGAAATAAAAAAGGAACAAACCGAGTTATGTGTTCATCAACGTTTCGTCTTTATTTCATCAAGAGGAAATCTCGAAATAAAGACTAAACGTTGATGAACACGTAACTCGGTTTTTTCCTTTTTATTGCTGTCTGTCTGTCTGTCTGTCTGTCATTCGTTCTCTCTCTCTCGCTGTATATATATATATATGTATATATATATATATATATATATATATATATATATATATATATATATGTATATATATATATATATTTTATATTTAAGTAGTTTTTGACGAAAACAAATTCTCGTATCATTATTTTTATTGAAAAAATAACAGCCGTTTCATCATTTCACTACACGCGGATCTGTAGTAATTAGTTGGAGTCTTATAAACAGACGCACCTTCAGATTTGCAGAAAAACTTACTTTGTAGGATCTATATATCTGAAAAGTTCGAATGTGTGCGTGTGAGGACACTTCTTAACCTATATACTCAACGTATTTTGGATCTAGACTTGAAATTTTGTATACAGAGTATTCAGACATTTTAATGGGTTTTCATCCTAATAAACAGGGTTACTAAGGGGCTAAAATTGAGAAATTGTTGCATGGGGGGGGACATCGGTGTTTATCAGTTTGTCATCTTTCACGAATGCGCATGCGTGAATCGTTCACATGACAGATTATTTATGTTAAGAATAGGTAGATTTGAAAACACCTTTTAAAAATCGTTTCAAACTGGCTAATGGTAATCATATTTGGCTCACTGGTTTTGGTTTCGATCTCAGCTCGAGTATTTTTTTACTTACAAAAAGTGAACTGTTAAGAAAAAAAAACATAATATTCGCATGAACATCTCAGTTTCTTTCCGTTTTTATTTTTACTTCATTTTTTTAATAGGAATTTAACGTTACGTTCAACATAGACGGCGTTTCTGTTCGTAATAATTAAAAATTCTGCGTCAATTAAAATATAAAATCTATGCGTATTTTACGACCGGGCGACGCTGAGTGGCCTGCTAATTCCCAATTAAAGCAGTCAGTTTTTTCTTCGCTACATGCTGCGTTTTTTCCGTATTTCTATAATTTCGAGTTATATATATGTATACTAGCAGTTCAGCTCGGCTTTGCTCGGGGCCTATGTACTGTTCATAACTTGCCCTACGTGTGAATACACTTTATGTAAGATTTTTAATGTTTAGACCAAAATTTGTCTGAGTAATTTCGTAGAGACCGCAAAGGTAAATTTTTTAACTTTGACCTCAATTTTGACCCCTTAGCATTTATTATTTAGGTCTAAAATCAAATACAAAGTTTTACCCGTATCCAACTTACCTATATCTAAAATTTCAAATCTTTAGAACCAAGATTGGCGGAGGAATTTGGTAGAATCTGCAAAGGTCAACTCTTTAAACTTTGATCTTTTGGCAGCCAAATTTTCGACCAAAAACTAATTAAAATGCTTGCTGCATGTCTGATTACCCGTTATGTATAAATTTCAAATGTTTAGATCCAAAATTGGCTGAGTAGTTTGATAGATACTGCAATGTTCAAATTTTTTTAAAACTTTGACCCCTTGGCAGCTCAAATTATCGACTACAACCCATTAAAAAGCTTGCCCTATCTTTGAATACACTTTATGCAAAATTTTAAATGTTTAGACTGAGTAATTTGGTACAGACGGATGAAGTCAAATTTTTTAAAACTTTGATGCCAATTTTGACCCCATAACATTTATTTTATGAGCTCAAATCAAATTAAAAAGTTTGATCCATATCCAAATAACCTACATTTAAAATTTCAAATGTTTAGACCCAAAATTGGCGGAGGAGTTTGGAAGAGTTTACAAAGGGCAAATCTTAAAACATTGACCCCTTGGCAGCCAAATTTCTGGCAGAAAACCGATTAAAAATATTTTCCCAAATCTCAATAATCTTTATGTCAAATCTCGAGTCTCTAAACCGAAAATTGACAGAGTTATTGCGTAGGGAAATGTACACACACATAGAGACATTTTTAACTTTTATAGACATATAGATATGAACAATTTATGCGAGCATCCGTTTTATTCTACCAGTTAAAAAATGCAATTAATTTACAGTTGCAAAATTTATTTATAATCGCAAAACTTATTTACAGTTGCAAAATGTATTTATGATTGCAAATTTTATTTTGTAATTGCCAAATTTATTTATAATTGCAAAATTCATTTATAATTGCAAAATTTATTTATAATTGCAAAATTTATTTACAGTTGCAAATTTTTCTTATAATTGCAAAACTTATTTACAATTGCAAAATTTATTTATAGTTGCAAAATTTATTTACAGTTACAAAATTAATTTGTAATTGCAAAATTTATTTACAGTTACAAAATTTATTTATAGTTGCAAAATTTATTTAAAGTTACAAAATTTATTTGTAATTGCAAAATTTATTTACAGCTACAAAATTTATTTATAATTGCATAATGTATTTACAGTAACAAAATTAATTTGTAATTGCAAAATTTATTTACAATTAAAAAATTTATTTATAATTGCAAAACTTATTTACAGTTACAAAATTTATTTATAATTGCAAAATTTATTTACAATTAAAAAATTTATTTATAATTGCAAAATTTATTTACAGTTACAAATTTATTTATAATTGCAAAATTTATTTACAGTTACAAAATTTATTTATAATTGCAAAACCTATTTACGGTTACAAAATGTATTTATAATTGCAAAATTTATTTACAGTTACAAAATGTATTTATGATTGCAAAACTTATTTACAGTTATTAAATTAATTTGTAATTGTAAAATTTATTTACAGTTGCAAAATTTATTTATAATTGCAAAACTTATTTACAGTTACAAAATTTATTTATAATTGCAAAACTTATTTACAGTTAAAAAATTTATTTATAATTGCAAAATTTATTTACAATAAAAAAATTATTTATAATTGCGAAACTTATTAACAGTTACAAAATTAATTTGTAATTGCAAAATTGATTTACAATTAAAAAATTTATTTATAATTGCAAAATTTATTTGTAATTGAAAAATTTATTTACAGTTACAAAATTTATTTATAATTGCAAAACGTATTTACAGTTACAAAATTTATTTATAATTGAAAAACTTATTTACAGTTACAAAGTTTATTTATAATTGCCAAACTTATTTACAGTTACAAAATTTATTTATAATTGCCAAACTTATTTACAGTTACAAAATTCATTTATAATTGCCAAACTTATTTACAGTTACAAAATTTATTTATAATTGCAAAACTTATTTACAGTTACAAAATGTATTTATAATTGCAAAACTTATTTACAGTTACAAAATTTATTTATAATTGCAAAATTTATTTATTTACAATTAAAAAATTTATTTATAATTGCAAACTTTATTTACAGTTGCAAAATTTATTTATAATTGCAAAACTTATTTACAGTTACAAAATTTATTTATAATTGCAAAACTTATTTACAGTTACAAAATTTATTTATAATTGTAAAATTTATTTATTTACAATTAAAAAATTCATTTATAATTGCAAACTTTATTTACAGTTGCAAAATTTATTTATAATTGCAAAACTTATTTACAGTTACAAAATGTATTTATAATTGCAAAACTTATTTACAGTTACAAAATTTATTTACAGTTCAAAAATTATTAAAATGTTTCATCATTCATCTTTTATTCAAGTTATTAAATACTCGGGGCGCCTCCAGGCTTTGCCCTGGCGTAAAATACGCTTAAATATGATATTTTTATTTGTCCAGATTCCGATTATAGACTCGTGATTTCAAAAGTAAAAAAAATATTATTTAAATGCCATCAGCTAGAATCGAAACCGAAACTGTAGCATTCAAGGCTGGTGACGTATCAACATATAAAATCATTGAAAATGAAAAATAAATTAAGATGAATGTACAAAATGTTAAACAAGTTTCGCAATTTCGAACAAGTTTTTACCCCTTAAAAACAATTTTAACCTTAAAAACAATTTTAACCTTAAAAACAATTTTTACCCCTTAAAAACAATTTTAACCTTAAAAACAATTTTAACCTTAAAAACAATTTTTTACCCCTTAAAAACAATTTTAACCTTAAAAACAATTTTTTACCCCTTAAAAACAATTTTAACCTTAAAAACAATTTTGACCGGCTAAAGACCCATAAAAGGACGGCCTATAAAAAATCCAACCTGAGGCCCCTAGCGCCGCTCTGCGATTCTTAGTTTCGGAGGAGATAGAGTTTTAAAATATGGATGCATACAGACAAACAGACAGACCGATATATAGCCGTTTATATATATATATATATATATATATATATATATATATATATATATATTAGATTACCAACTGATATTGGCAGAATTGCGATTACGAAAACTGGCAGTATTATTTAAAATGACAACGCACGAATGTTGACGAATATAGGGAACAGTTATTTTCCAAGATAGACCCTCTTGCAGATCTCATATTTGCAAAGATAATATCTTTTAATTTTATTTGAAATGATTTGCTTATCTTCGAGAATCATATTTAAATGCAGTATAAATGATATTAATTTCAGCCGCATAAAGATTTACTTTGGATAAATATGCAAAATACATACTTTCTAATCGCGCATGCGCCCTTTTCATATGCAGTAATCGTGAACACAACTTTTTTATATATTGAAATAGTCCATAAACAAGATGATGCAAGACAAACTTCAACTTACCTCTTGGACAATATTCTTTAATACAGAGTGGAAAATAAAATTGTCGCCCTGGAAAAGTCGACATAATTCCATTTCCGTTTGACGATAACAGGTTTCCTTTTTGTTGTTGTTGTTGCAGGCTATCTACTAGTTGTGTACAAATCCCAAGGGCGATAGGAGCCTTCTATCATGTCTGAAAGGGGATACAATGTTCAACGAGCGAGATCGGTGATGCATCGCTGTACAACTCATGCTCTCTACCGATCCAAGTTATGGCAAGAGAACCATTGGCAAAACCCTCAAAATGCATGTCCGAACGGTTCAACGCTTGAGGGCACAGCTCAACGAAGTTTGTGGCCACGGTTATTGTCTTTGATGTGATTTCAAGTGAGGGGCACATGATGCCACTTCACATCTTCAAAGTCGGCATGAAAGTCAACACCAAAGTCAACTGGATGTGTTGAAGAGTGTGGTGATCCCCTGGTGCAATCGGCTGGCCGCTGGCAGACCCTGGGTGTTGCAGCAGGACGCAACGCCGCCCCACGAGTGCAAAGAGACCCAGGTTTTGACTGCAGGAGTACTACGACATTGTACCCTTATCTCATTGTCCCCCTTCTCCCTTCGCCTGAACCCGCTAGACTAGTTCGTTTGGTCATACGCCGAAAACATCATCAGCATGACCTCCCCCCCCCAGCACCAAAGCCAGCCTGATTGCTGAGTATTCGCCGAACTCCCAGTTCCAGATCCGTATCGAGGCGGTGATTAAGGCTGAAGGCGGTTACATTGAATAGATGTCAGCTCTACTATATAATCAAGTTTCCTGAATTGATTTTTTCAATAAAAGTTTTCAAATAACCTGAAGTGTTGTTTTCTTTTGGGCGACAAATTTATCGTTCCACCCTGTATTTATGTTAGAAGAATACGGTAGCAACGTAAAAGAAATTCAGTTATCTGAACAGAACAGTTTTGTAGTACCTTTATAAAGATAAAATTGAAGATATAATGATATAAAGTCTTCTATCTAGAATTTTCATTCCAATTTGGATCAATACATTATTTTGATCATAGAAAATGTCTCAGATTAAAACTTAGGCTCAAAAAATCTTAAGGCGACAATAAAAAAGAATCCTGCTTAATTGATGACTAATAAATATGGATACAGATCTGAAATACTGGAATTATCAAATGGAGTGTTGTGTCCATATGTCCCATAAAAACCTTTTGAAATGTTTAAAAAACTGAAATTCGGTGAATAAATATTAGTTGGTATCTAACAACTCTTGTTTAAAAGTCACAACATAGCATTAAATTTAACAAAAATACATTTGAACTAACATTGTTTACAAATAATGCTTTCAAAAGCTGTATCTATCTGACTCTATGGGAATTTATTTTATTGACGATTTTTTTAAATGAGTTCAAAGAATAAGATCAAGTATAAATATGAAAATCATTTTTTTAGGAGACGAATTAAAACCGATGTCTCAAATAATCTATAATGTTTCTCCATATCTTCTTAATATCAACCCAGTCTAACAATACCCGGAAATATTTATGTCGAACATTTTAATTGCAGCAATTGTAATGGAATGACCGGGGCATACTGAGGCGTCCTTAAAACAAAAACAACAAAATGACACAAGTAAATGCGCTGAAATTGCAAAAGACATCTTTTTTAATCATGAAAATTGAAATGTCACAAAAAGAGAAAAATTCAAATAAAAGACACAATAAAAAACAAATTAGCCATTGATAACGTATTTATAAAATAAATCCATCTATAATATAAAAGAAGTCATAAAATATTGAAAAGTCTCAAAAACTAAAAAACTTATAAATCCCGTAAATGTAAAAACATATTACGAAAATAACTTTTAAAAAGTAGAAAAAAAATTATAAAATATTAAAAAAAAAATACTAATAATTCTTGTAAAGTGATAACATAAGAAAGTTATCATTTTGAAGTCACGTAAAATGAAATTGACAAAAAAAAAAGAAAAAGAAAATTACAAAATTAAAAATGTCATAATTTTTATGTCACACAAATGAAATTCACCAAAAATCAAAGTATTTCAAAAAGTTACAACACATCAAAAAGTCACAAAAATCGAAAAGTCACAAAAATCGGAAAGTCACAAAAATCAAAAAGTCACAAAAATCGAAAAGTCACAAAAAAAAAAAATCAAATAGCAAAAAACTTCATGTCACCAAGAAATCGAAACACTGAATACTTTTCCAAGTTACAAATTTACAGAAAGTGTTTTAAAGTCACATAAATAAAAGAATGAAAAAATAGACACACATCTACTATATTTTTAATATATGTCCTCTAAAAAAGAACTAAGCTCCGTGTAAACATTGGTATTCTGACGAAATAGAGAAATAAAAAGGAACAAAACGAATTATATCTTCATAAACGTTTCGTCTTTATTTCGAAGTCTCAAAATTAAGACGAAACGCTGATGAACACATAACTGGTTTGTTCCTTTTTATTTCTCTCTCTCTCTTTCTCTCTCTCTTTATATATATATATATATATATATATATGATGATTGCAACGTCTTGTCAGACGAGTGCCACTCCCTCAGATACTTAAAGTCCATGAGCCAAAACAAGGACTTTTTTTCTTAGTCCTACCGGTGAATTCACACGCTCAAGCAGGCATGACACTGAAGATGGTCATTGAGATCAATTATTACATGCTTCCAGCATTTCAAACCTCCACGCGTTACAACCTTTCCATCGCCACAGGACCACTTTTAGAGACAAATACCTGAGGGAGTATCTATACACAGATGATGTAACAGAGTCTTAGCTTTGTACGACAGCTAAGTCTCTCTCTCGGTTCAAAATGTTGAGATACAGCAACGAGCAAGAGCAAGATAGCCAACAACAAGTTAAACTGCAGACCAGCTTAATGCGGGTACTGGTCTCCCGCTTTATGTTTTTTTAAATCAGAGATTTGCTTCTCCTAGAAAGGTTGCCTTCACCACAGCTTACAGGAGTCCTTTCCACCCCAACACACACATACATACAAACGCACATGGTGCTAGTTAGCCGTTGACCCCGAAAAAGGGCGATATATATATATATATATATATATATATATATATATATATATATATAGACTTATGTGTAATATACTGAGTTCGTGTAATTCAGTAAATTTTCATATACCAATGAGTTTTAAGCCAAAAAGCCTTGACTTAAGGAGTAAGCTACAAACTGATCATATTTCATAATTGAGCATTAATATACTGTGAAAGCAAAATCATGACTTCAAAAAGGGTGTTGATGGCAACAAAAAGTGTATTTCATTTTACGTTACAACGATATAATGTTTGAAATTGTTCGACTGGACATGGAAAGAATTGTAACGTAAAATGAAATACACTTTTTGTTGCCATCAACACCCATTTTGAAGTCTTGATTTTGCTTTCACAGTATATATATATATATATATATATATATATATATATATATATATATATATATATATAACACTGCTGATTAGTTTTTTTTTAACTTAAAAGAGTATTTTTTTAACTCGTTGCATTGTGGCTTTATGTCTTGTCTGGGGCTATTTCCATGAAAATAAGTCAGACTACTCTTTACAGCATTAATATTAATCTCACAACATATCGATTAACGTAAGCTCCGACCGTCTAAGGTACATCATGTCGAACTCGAAAATCTTTACGTCGAACTCAGAATACTTTGCAGAATTTCGAATTTAATTTTCTTTTTATTTAATTGGCTGGAGGTCGATTGTTCTTGACCAAGTAGGCGGTTTTAATAAGCTTTTCTTTTTTTTTTTAGATATTCTGTAGTGACAATTTGAAAATTAAATTCTCAGAAGACTGTAACTAAGAACTGATTAATATATAACGACTTTATCCGTTGCGTCGCGTGTCTTAATGGCAGATCATGGCGGAACACAACAAATCACATCGACAAATTTGTATAAGTGACATTTTAAACTATTGTAATTTATTTTATGTATATTGTTATTGCTTTTATGTATATTGTTATTGCTTTTATGTATTTTGTTATTGCATTTATGCATATTGTTATTGCTTTTATGCATATTGTTATTACTTTTATGTATATTGTTATTATCTTTTATGTATATTGTTATTAATTTTATGTATATTGTTATTACTTTTATGCATATTGTTATTATCTTTTATGTATATTGTTATTAATTTTATGTATATTGTTATTGCTTTTATGTATATTGTTATTGCTTTTATGTATATTGTTATTACTTTTATGTATTTTGTTATTACTTTTATGTATATTGTTATTGCTTTTATGTATATTGTTATTGCTTTTATGTATATTGTTATTGCTTTTATGTATATTGTTATTAATTTTATGTATATTGTTATTAATTTTATGTATATTCTTATTGTCTTTTATGTATATTGTTATTAATTTTATGTATGTTGTTATTGCATTTATGTATTTTGTTATTACTTTTATGTATTTTGTTATTGCATTTATGTATATTGTTATTGCTTTTATGTATATTGTTATTACTTTTATGTATATTGTTATTACTTTTATGTATATTGTTATTAATTTTATGTATATTGTTATTAATTTTATGCATATTGTTATTGTCTTTTATGTATATTGTTATTACTTTTATGTATATTGTTGTTACTTTTATGTATATTGTTATTGCTTTTATGTATATTGTTATTACTTTTATGTATATTGTTATTGTTTTTATGTATATTGTTGTTGTTTTTATGTATATTGTTATTGCTTTTATGTATATTGTTATTGCTTTTATGTATATTGTTGTTGTTTTTATGTATATTGTTATTGCTTTTATGTATATTGTTATTGCTTTTATGTATATTGTTATTGCTTTTATGAATATTGTTATTGTTTTTATGTATATTGTTATTACTTTTATGTATATTGTTATTGCTTTTATGTATATTGTTATTGCTTTTATGTATATTGTTATTGTTTTTATGTATATTGTTATTGTTTTTATGTATATTGTTGTTGTTTCTATGTATATTGTTATTACTTTTATGTATATTGTTATTGCTTTTATGTATATTGTTATTGCTTTTATGTATATTGTTGTTGTTTTTATGTATATTGTTATTACTTTTATGTATATTGTTATTGCTTTTATGTATATTGTTATTGCTTTTATGTATATTGTTATTACTTTTATGCATATTGTTATTTTTTATGTTATTAATTTATTACATATTATTTCACATTATTAAAGCGTCATTCATATTTTTGTAATATTTTCACTCCGAAACATCCTTCTTGAGTCAGCAGAAAAAGATTTCACGTTATGATAATTTTTGTTCTCCCGACAAAAGCAGGGTGCGCCTGTAAATTCACCCTTGTCCGTTCGTCTGTCCGCACTTTTCTCAATAACTAAGTCTTGGAAGTTTCTGAAATTTTGCACAAACATTAAAAATGATATTATTAAAAAAGTAACAGAATAGATTTTCCGAGAAAACTCCGATTGCCCCCCCCCCCTAGAGGTATCTTTCGGGTTAAAATGGATAAAATTGCGTATTAAAAAATGATTCCTTGGATTTTTATAAAACTTTCTGAACAGACTTTTTTTGGCTAAATGTGGTGGGGGGGATTGAGGGCTTAGTCATTTCTTTGTTTGCATGGTGCAGAACTCAAATTTGCCTATGTTAAGGCCTAAAACTAAAACCGTTTGTTCATTTTCACCAGGATTTGACGCCCCCTGAGGATTTGGGGCTAAATGGGTGGGTGGGGGGGCAAATGCTGAACTTAGTCATTGTAGTTCGGCTTGTAGTTCGTCGGAGCATCTACCACTAAAATACTTGTAAAACAGGCAGAGGGATGCAACACTTCGTCGGTGGGAGAGAAGCTGAAGCCTAGCTGACAGTTCGGGACCTATTAGGTCGGCTATTCTCTTCTGAACGCTATCAAGGAGCGAGAGACTAGTAGCAGATATACCAGCCAAAATGTGACAACAATACTCCATACATGGGCGAATGATGGCCTTGTAGAGGTACCGGATACTTTGAGGCGTAAGTAATTTTCTAGCACGTTATATAGAGCCCGCCTTCCTCGCAGAAGCCGCGGCAATATCCTCATGTATTTGTTCCAGTTCATGTTCCCTGTGAACGATTAGCCAAGGATTTTGATAATGCTCATCTTCACGCATTATTATTGACTAAGGATGTTCTAGAACAATTTGGTTGGGAAATATTAATCAATCATTCATATTATTTAAACGTAGCTTTAGCGAATTTCACTTATTTCGGAAAAGACAAAACTATTTAGATAGTCTTTGATCAACATCACAAGATCAATAATCCCCCCCCACTCTTTACCTGTGCCAAAACCTAAAAGTAGATTCTACGAACAAAGCTTCTTTCTTAGAACTGCACGCCTGTGGAACTGTCTTCCGTTTTCCTGCTTTCTAGTTGACTACAATATGGCTGTCTTCAAGTCCAATGTAAACAAGTTCTTGATAAACCGTTCTCCTTAAGTTAACAAATTTACTGAATAATTACTATATTGTCCAATTGACTACTGTACACTCTTTAACCCTTATCCTCGAGTGGCCTCTGGGCCTTGATATGTGGTCATGCCTTTGTAGAATAAAAAAGAAGAAGAAAAAAAGGATATTGACTATGAGTTAGACTCATTTTACATCCAAACCTAACAGATTTTACAAGCGAGCCATTTATAAGCTAGTTGATTGAATCAAGCTATATGGAGAAAAATTCATTATTGTGATGCATGAAGATTTTCAAAAACACAGAAGTTTTCATTTTCAAGATGAAATTTTAAATCGGCAAAAATATTTCACCGACCTAAAAACTTAGTAGTCGAAAAAATAGTTTTGTTTTTCTCAACATATTTGCGTTAGAAGAATACGATAGCAATATAAGAAAAATCCAATTATCCAGACAGAAGAGTTTTGCAGTACGTTTATATCTCTTTATATAGATAAAAATGAAGATATAATGATATAAAATCTTATGTCTAGAATCCTTATTCCAATTTTGATCAACACATTATTTTGATCCAAGGAAATGTCTCAGACTTAAAACGTGAAGTCTTGAAACGAGAATAAAATTCAAGGAATCTTGCTTAATTGTTGACTTATAAATATGGATCAAATTTAATGCAAATCTGAAATACTGAAATTATCAAATGGCGTGTTGTGACCATAATATGTCCCCTACAAACCTTTTGAAGTGCTTAAAAAACTGAAATTTAGGTAATAAATGTAGTATCTATTAACTATTGTTTGAAATGACATTACATTTAACAAAACTAAATACATTTAGGTTAACAGCCTTGTTTTAAAATTGATAATGCCCGATTAATGTGGGAGCGAATCTTGTACATACAAATATATACACGCATACATAACTTGATACTTATGCAAAATACAAACCGTGTTAACATAATACAGTTATTATTTAGAAACCCATTCTTAACATAGGGAGGGTAGGGCTTTTTTTTTTTTTTTAACTGTTCTGTATTTTCATCCAAAATATAATAACAAAAATATACAATACAAATTAAATTTAACTTGAAAGGTCTATATCAATAAATAAATAGCACAGTTCGTATTCTGCATAAGCATTCCGGGCTTTATACACATAAATGTATGTATAAGGAATGAAAAAATATACCAGCGGTGGTTGACGTTATGTTTAAAGAAAAAATTAGAAAAAACCGAATGAAATTATTAAAAAATCAACGTTTTTTCTTTTATCACATTTTTATTTCAATTATCCTGAAGATGTCCTTTGAAACAGGGACGAAACGTTGATTTTTTAATAATTTCATTCGGTTTT
>NC_136490.1:115451519-115464019 GCF_053919585.1 Euprymna scolopes | reverse complement strand
TGTAATACCAACACTTGGTTGAGCATTAGAAATAGTTCTGAAAAAACTTAGAAAAGGAATAGGAGAAATTAGAATTAAAAGGAGGATTGACGCTATACAATGCGAGAAAAGTAGCAATTTTTCTAGCATAATTTTCTAGTCATAAACAAAACAAAATAAAACGTTTTGTTATTTGTGCATGTCCAGTGCGAAATCGGACCACACAAAATTATTCTAACCCTCCCCAACAAAATACTAAAACTTGGACATGTGAAATTCAACATGTCAATTATAATTGTTAATAATGTATGCGTATTAAAAACAACGACAGTGACGTATTACTGCGCAAAATCCCAAACCAAGACAACCCTTTTATTTATCTTTCTGCATGTGCGGGAGGATGTGACAACAAGGCTAGAAAGTGGGATTAAACAGCCAGCGCATTAGAGGAAAAGTATTCTAGCGTGAAAAATGCCTGGGCAACCCCTTCGTAATTTTCCGGTAGCGGCGCCTAAGGCTAATAGGAGTAAAGTAGTCCCTTCTCAACGGGAGAAAGCAAAGCTTTGAAGGATGGACCTCCTAGCATGTAAATGGCCAGCAACATACCTCAGTCAACATGTAAAAGCTATTTCAATATTGGTCTAGTCTCTAATGACTTTGGTGCCGAGGAAAAAATGCCTGGGTAGGTTGAAAGTAAATAAAAAAAACCAAGAAAACAGACCAAAAAAAGAAAAAAAAAAGAAAGAAAACTGAGGGTGAAAATAATAGTGGAAAAATCAGAGGTAAATTAGCAAAACCTTAACGTTGCGCTAACATAACAGTCTATGCTCCCACGCTTCCTGTTATTAGACGTCAACACCCGGATAGAACTTGAAACACACGCTCACACACACTAAAAACAAAAAAAAAAAAAAGAAAGAAATATAAGAACCTTTATCGTAGATGTTAGCGGTCAAGAACTAGGTGATTTGCTTACGTTAATGTTTACGCATTTTACGCGTTTTAGTTTTGTCGAAATAAAAATTGTAAAACTACAAAAAAAAAGTGATACTTTATAAAAAAAACAGTGGTACTTTTATAAATCATTCCAAATATTAAAGTTATCGTATCGCTCAATGCATTATTGATAAATACACGCGGGTTAAGATGAAAAGTAAATTATTATTATCGAATCAGAAAAAGAGATATAATTTGTAAAATGTGTCGACCGTCCTGTTTTGTCGGCCCGTTTATATTTCAAGTTAAAAGTTGTTATTGTTACAGTAGATGTTATATTTAATTTTAAAATATGATTGTATATATTACATTTAATTAAAAGGTATTGTTGTATATGTTAAATTTAATTACATATATTGTTGTATATGTTAAATTCAATTACAAATGATGGTTGTGTATGTTACATTTAATTAAAAATGTTGTTGTTTATGTTAAATTTAATTAAAAATGTTGTTGTATAGGTTACATTTATCTAAAATATATTTGCACATGTTAAATTTTATTAAAAATACTTTTTATATGCTAAATTTATTAAAATATTGTTTGATATGTTAAATTAAATTTCCAAATATTGTATATGTAAAATTTAATTAAAATATTTTGTATACGTCAAATTTAATTAAAATATTTTTGTATATTATAATTAAATTTAAAAATATTGTTGTGTACGTTACATTTTATCAAAATACCGTTGTATATGTTACATTTAATTAAAATATTATTGTATATGTTAAATTTAATTAAAAGATATTGTATATATTTAATTTAATTTAAAATATTATATTGTATATGTAAAATTTAATTGCAAAATATATTTGTGTACGTTAAATTTAATTAAAATACAGTTGTATATGTTAAATTTAATTAAAGATATTGTCGTATATGTTAAATTTAATTTAAAAATATTGTTGTATGCGTTGAATTTAATTTTAAATATATTGTTGTATATGTTAAATTCAATTAAAAATATTTTTGGATATGTTAAATTTAATTAATATATCTTTTACAAAAGGCAATACTTTGAAATTGGCAGTTTATATGCATCCGAATTCCGTGTAAGTAAATCCATTATTTACTCGCATTTTCATGTAGGAAATAATCTGTGCGGCGTGTTTTTAAAATCTAATTCAAACAATAACTTCATATATCGTACGCCAGTAAAAAAACTGCATATATTGTACACTAGTAAAAAACAACTACATATATTGTACGCTGGTAAAAAAACTACATATATTGTACGCTAGTAAAAAGAAAACTGCATATATTGTACGCTAGTAAAAAAAAAATACCGTCGGAAATTTATCTTGTTTCCAGATAAATTCGATGCGAAAGTTACTAGCGTGAAAAAAAAAAAAATAAAAGCATGAAATAAATAGTAGAGGTGGGGGTAAACAATGAAATATAAAGGTCTTGTTTCAAAACAAAGAAGAGATTTTATTTACAATAAAACTAGTTGCAAATTTTTCCCTTTGCGGGCATTAAATTCAAAGAACGCCAAGGTAACATATAATGAAAAAAATAACATTGGTTCTTATATTAAAATGTCGTATCAATGAACGAACACGATATTATGATTCAAAATAGTAGTTCCTAATCACACTCTCATATGTACTAAATTTTAGGAGCGTACTCACAAATTGAAAGTCAGTCAGGCACGTGCCTTTTTCTTTTTTTTTCTCGTTTAAAGTCCTTATAAAAAATTATACTCCTTCCAATTACGTGCATACCGTAGCCACGTAATAAAAGGTCTTTTTAAAAAAATTACACTCTTCCAAATACGTGCAAACCGTAGCCACGTAGATAGTTTTCAGAAGCACGCCTCATCGCATGTGCGGGGTATTCTTACCGGGTTCTCTTCTTTGAAGGAGGCTCGTCAAAATTCCATTTTCAGCGCCAGACAATGAAACAAAGTCCGATATCCTCGTCGCCGTAATTTCCAAAGAGGGCGGATTTCGCGCTGGGCTCGTGACGTCATCAAGGAGCTAGCATTTCCCTTTTCTTCAAATTAAAGGGTTTTTGTACAAACCCAAAATGTACGAAACTAAGAATCCAAAAGGATACCAAATACAAAAAATCAAATACAAGAACCGATAAAAGATAACAAATGTAAACAAGGGGATGAAAAATTAAAAAAAATCTTTAATCTACCAGAAACAGATGTCGTAAATGTAAAAAATTGAACATTTAGTCACTTACTAGACCACTTATCATACGTTGAGTTATTATTTGATATATTATTAAACATATAATTTCAAAATTTTAATTTGGAAATCGATGACTTCGTAGACGTTGAATTGCATTTTTTGGCAAAATTAAATAAAAAAATAATAGCTATTCTTAACATCATCAATTTTCATATAAATATATCCATTTCTTTCTTTGATATTCATTATTTTTTTCTATAAATTTATCGACACTAATCAAGAAACTACCAACTTTCTAGGTATTTGTTTTATATTTTAGAGTTTTAGCTGGACACAGACAACTCCACTTTATATAATAGATAAAGTTATCTTTTTAGATTTTCCATGTTAGACCTAAATAGCAATGCATCTTAAATGGATATTTGATTTTGACAAGCGATTTCTTCATTTTATCATAGCAACATGATTTTTTAATTAAAAAGAAAGGTTAGTTGTTACCCAAAAATAATTATTCCAGGAAGAATGATGATTATAATGGAGACAATTTTAAATAATGATCTAAAAGACTAAAAATGTAAAGATGATAATTTCTTATTAACAAAAGTAAAAAATAACAAGTTCATTAAAAAAAATATGTTTACTCATTTAACCCCCAACAAGACATATCACTTCTTGGACGTAAGAGAATACTATTTAATATTACTAAACACTATTTAATATTATTTAATATTATTTAATAATATTATTTAATAATATTATTTTTATTATAATTGTTTAATAATATTATTTAATATTATTTAATATTATTTAATACTATTTAATATCACTAAATACTATTTAATATTATTTAATATTATTAAATATTATTTAATAATATTATTTAATAATATTATTTTTATTATAATTATTTAATAACATTTAATAATATTATTTAATACTATTTAATGTTATTTAATACTATTTAATATTATTAATACTATTTAATATTATTTAATACTATTTAATACTATTTAATAATATTATTTTTTATTTTTATTATAATTATTTAATAATATTTAATAATATTATTTAATATTATTTAATGCTATTTAATATTACTAAATACTATTTAATATTATCTAATATTATTTGCGACCATGCCTAGGAAAGAATAACAAGATGTTGGTTTACGTTACATTTAAACTTCTGCATATAAGTACAGTCAGGGAAGCAGGTAGTAGGAAGGGAATTCCAAAGTCTAGCTGTTCCAGAGAAAAAAACTATTAGAATAGAAAGCTTTCTGGCATTTAGGGATCAACAGTGAAGAGGTGTGATTTTGTTGCTAAGCGGGTTTGCTGGGGGTATACACGTCGAGGGGGAACAATTACAACGCGTTCATCAGATCACATTCCATTAAAATACTTGTAAAACAGGCAACATTGCGACGATGCGACAGAGGTTGGAGCTTAGTTAACAAAGCGGAACCTATTTGATGAGAAACTATTTTTTTTAAACCCTTTCCAAGAGGGAGAGACTACTTGTAGATGTACCAGCCCATTTGTGAAAACAATACTCCATGCATCGGCGAATGATACCTTTGTAGAGGTACAGAACTTGTAGAGGTACAGAAATTGCCCTTTGAGAGATACAGAATTTACGGCATAATCACATTTGGCACACTGGTTCACGTCAGATCACCGAAGTTAAGAAAGGATGAGCCTGGCTAGTAGCAGATGGGTGACCATTTGGGACTTCCAGGTGCTGTATGCGTTCTCTACTTATCTCCACATTGCTTCTTGACTTCTTACCACCGGAATCAAACCGTGCCGATTCAGGAGAGATGGTTGCAGATAGCGCAACTCTTGCTACATATTTACACGCGCAGCTGCCCCTACAGGGGTATCCTTTATCTTTCGAGATAGAACGGAGGCGTAGAGAGGTACAGGATACTCTCAGGTGTGAGTAGTTTTAGTAAGATAGAGGGAACCCACCTTCCTAGCAGCATCTTTGACAATGTCCGCAATGGATTTGTTCCAGTTTATATTTCCTGTGAATGTTATGTCGAGGAGTTTGAAAGAATTCTCAGCTAGGGTGTTATTTGTCAAGTATATCGGTGGCCGGAGAGGCTTCTTATATTCGATAAAAGAGAACAGCTTAGTCTTACTAGCATTATATGATGCCATTCATTTACAGCCTCATCTCATTAAGGTCTGGTGATCATTTTCTAAAGATTTTTAAATAAGGAAATCAAATTTTATGAGTAACCGAAGAGCAACTGTGTTGTCCGCTATTTTAAAAACAACCTAAATAACACTGAAAGGTAACTCAACAATTATTCATACTTACTAGATATATGTGGAATGTCTACGAATTCCCATTACTCGCTTAAAATGATTTCTATATAAAAAAATCATATTTTGTGATTTTTGGAATATGATAGTTTCATTTTGCCAAAGGTACTTACATCATACATATTTCTCTTTATTTCTGTTCCGGACAACAAGGGCCGGTAATTTGCATTATTTGGATGACTGTTTTAATCTTGGGTGTTATTCTCACGTTTCGAGCAATATAACCTCCGACCAGGTGTTTCTTGGCGAACTTGGGAATTCTTCTGTCAAAGTTTTGAGTCTGTACAGAATTTCGAGCGAAATCCTTAATTTAATCCATAAATGTAGCTTGATTTCGTCCCTAGTCGTGTATTGATCATTTCTATTTGCCAACATAGCAAAAGTTGTAATACATTGTGATGTTATTGTACAGTCTCCCCCACTCTCTTCCTCGCTCTCGCATTATCTCTGACTTTACTGTCTCCCTCGTTTTCTTACTGTCTATTTGCATTAATTCTCTCCCACACTCTTATCCCTCAATCTCTGTGTCTCCCTCCCCCTTTCCGACACACGTTAACATCCTCTTTCTTTTCATCACTCTCTCCTTCATTTCTCATCTCTCCTCTCTCTCTTTCTCTCTCTCTCTCTCTCTCTCTCTCTCTCTCTCTATATATATATATATATATATATATATATATATATATATATGTATGTGTGTATGTGTGTCAATCGCTTTATTGCAGATTAATAAAATATCAATATTTCACTACATATACGTCACAACAAAATGAAAATTATATCATCAAACGACACCTTTCAAAAATGTTATTCAAATTCGTGCGATATTCAAGAAGTTATGGAATTTTATTCTTTATCGAAGAATTTCCACTGTCCATCGCTTTATTGCAGGTCTTTTAAAATGTTGTTTTAGGGCAAAGATACAATGTCTTATCTTGCGAACTTTACTTTTTATTATATTTTTCTCTAAAAGAATAATAAACAAAACCATATTCTATGTACGGGCCTCATATAAATTAATTATTTATCGATATGTTCACCATTTTTTGGAAATAACTTAAAACAACCGTTTGTCTCACAAGGAAGTCAATTCTTTGATCTTAAAAGGAGTTATGGCTCTAGCAACATCAACTATGTTCTTCCACAAGGACTCCTTTGAAGTAAATTGTTTTCCTCCCTCATAAACTCCTATTTTTAGGTCACGAGAGTCTCCCCAACGATTACCATAGATTCAAGGAAGGATGCAGTCGCCCCAAACAGAATGGAATAGTACATTGTCATGTGTAAAAATCATCTGAAAGCGACGTGACAATGGTAGGTCATCTGGTCATGTTGAAAAATGATTATTCAAAAAGGCCGTGTACGCATTGCTGGTAAGCTTTACACTCTCTGGCGCTCGGAATAGTCTAACCAACTTATCCCCAATGATTCCCGGCCAACACATGATACCTCCACCTCCTTGTTAGCGATTAACTCTGTAACGGGTCGGATTTCCGTTCGGGTTCAAACTTTGGTCCATTTATTCGGACCGTCAAGAGTAGCATGGGCCTATCCTTAAATAGGACCTGTTGGAAATCTATTTTCATGTAATTCTGTGTCCAAGCCATTCGTTTTTCCCTATGTTGTTTGCTCAATGGAGGTATTGGAAGAGGCTTGATGTTCCTTGCAATCTCATTCAACACCTCGTATTGTATCAGGAATGCCTGTATCTTGGAGCGATTCCAGTTTTTTCAAAAACGAAAGCATTGGTTCTGTTTGTGTTTCGGTTGACTTCCCTACGAATTTTCCGAATATCACGATCTAAAATGTTTCTCCTGATGTCCTTATTTTTCTGTATTTGGTGTTCGGGTTGTTCAAGAATACAGCCAAGGTTTTTGGCTCCCATTCCAGCTCCGTGGCTAAATTTTTGATGGGCAATCCTTCTGCGAGTCCAGCAACTATCTTTTGCTTTTCGATAGCCTTTATTCGCCTGATTTTTTTGGCATTGAAGGAGATCTGCAATGAAGCGATTGGCAGTAAAATTTCTTGGATAATAAATAAAATTTCTTTGATAATAAATAAAATGTCATAACTTCGTGAATATAGCATGAATTTGAATAAAAATTTGGGAAATAACTAAACTTACACAACTCTTTGATGGTACAATTTTCATTTTTTTATGACGTATGTTTAGTGAAATATTGATATTTTACTAATCTGCAAAAACACGATTGACATAGTTTATAAATAACTAGAAGTAGCGGCGTTGCCCAGTATAAAACGTAATGTTAAATTCCTTAAAAAGGTAAAATAATGAAAAGAAACTGAGATATGTACATGCGAGTAATATGTTTTTCTAAACAGTTCACTTTTTGTAAGTAAAAAAAAAAAAATACTCGAGCTGAGATTGAAACTAAAACCTGAAGACAGTGTGTTAAATACGATAAGTGGTTGGTTGTGTTTGTTTTACGGCATATCAACCCTTTTCAGGTTATTTAATGCCGAATCCAAAAATTTTGAAGTAAATGTTTTTAATAGAATATATTTGTTGTTTTCAAGTCGGTTTCTATTTAACCCATAGTTGGGACCCTAACAGGTACTACCACTCCGGGTCAGAGTGGACCTGGGAGCAATGGCAATTAAAGGGTGGCTCTACACTCCTCAAAGCCTGCAAGCCGGGATCTCACCACTATATATAGTTTAAGGTCATATCCAGGAACTCAAATACGATAACCATTATATATATATATATATATATATATATATATATATGTGTGTGTGTGTGTGTGTGTGTGTGTGTGTGTTTTCCATTACTGATTGCGTTTTAGTTTATGTTGTTTGACACAACCATGTGTTGTTGTAAGAGCTTTCTATTTATTAATAGAAACACATTTTTTTCCTTTTTATTTACGCTCGTTTAAACTCATTTCAATTTCACAAAAAAGAAAAACATTGACTTGACCTTATTGTGTTTTCATACATAAAAACATGAACATGTGATGTTTGATGGCAGAATAAAATCATAATCAATATAGCAACTTGCTATTATTGCTAGTATAACAATCACAATTTCACAAACCGACGGAATATTTTACTACGGACCACTGACAAGCCGATTGAAACCAAGAAGCAGTTTCATAACAAAAGAGATCGTTGACTCTGTAAGGTGACAGAACTAACGCATTGGCAAATAAGCTGAAGGGGATGGCTTCAGTAACCTGGGATGACTTTGGTCCAAATTAGGCAGAATATGCTTGCAATTTAATATATAAAAGGCATTATATTCTGTCTGTCTGTCTGTCTCCATATTTTCAAATTATTTCCTCCCAAATTAAAAGTCGCAAAACGGCGCTAGGTCCCTTAAATGATTAGATTTCTATGTACCGTTCTGTTATGGGTCTATAGCCGGTTAAAATAGTTTTTAAGGGGTAAAAAAGGGTTCAAATTGAAAAAAGAACCGTTATACATTTCGTACATTCACTGTAGTTTATTTTTAATCCGTTCATATGCGTTTAACATTGGTACAGTGGTAACGTCACCAGTTTTAAATGCTACAGTTTGCTTTCGATTTCGATTCCAGCTGATGGCACCCTAATATTTTTGTTTTACTTTTAAAATCATGACTATGATAATATATACGAAATCTGGACAAATTAAAACATTTAAGCGTATTTTACAACCGGGAAAAGCCGGTCGGCTCCCACTATTTTTTTTTTTTTTAATAAGGCACACATTTTTGGTGGTCTTGAATTACAAAGAAAGTGAGCAAGAACACGCAGAACATTTTGTCTAATATTATACGCTAAGTAATAGTTTCCAGATATTCTAGGTGGCCAAAGTCACGCCAGGTGACCAGAGTCACTCCAGCTTAGATACTTGAACTAAGCTATCCAAGAACTCATTTTCAACACAGAACGGATCTCCCAAGTAAAGACTGAACGACCCTGACCCGAGAAGAGCGAAGGTTAGAAGGATAGCTAGCAATCTCTACCTGTGAGACCAGCAGCAACAAGCAATTACGCTTATGGAGATCCAGACAGGCAATGAAACATATCATCAGATAATACCTAACAATGGATTCAAGGTTGTCATAAGATATGGTGATGACGATATACTATTTATTTTAATACTACTATATACTATGTTAATAAAGTAAGGTCTAATTTCCTGTTTCTACAGTTTCAATAGGAAAATAACCGACCCTTTCTACAAAAACCTTCACATTCCTCACTTATAGCAATTTTAAAATATGTTTCACAAAACTACGCATACAGTACATCTTAAAAAAATTATTACATTTATTCCGGACAAAATGTTCCTCATGTACTTATTCCCATACAGAGTGTAGCAAATAATTTCACTCTGTCAATCAACTCTTTTGACTCCACTCACGTCACCGCGTAGCATTACTAACAGGTCTTATTATTTATAACATGCTACAACAGATTCGAACATAAATAACAAGCGCTCCCTCAAAATGAATTAAATTCTACCTTTCGACATCCGAGGCTTGATTTTCAATATGGAACCCTGACTATTACTCAGAATACCGGAATGAATTCCAGAACATCTCAGATTACTTGCAATGTGGCGTGTTATTCTGACCGGTGCATTATTTATTTTAGAAGTAAATACCATAGCTTAAATGTTAACTTTTCCAACATTGATTTCTCCACATTTCATACTTATTAGCGACTAAAGAAAATTAGATGTTCGTGAAATCAACACGAAAGAAGCACTAGGTGTATCAGAATTTTTGTAGGAATTTTTTACACCCCTAACACGAAACTGCGAATAAAATATTAAAAAACTCGTAATTTCTCTTTTAAAAGTGGGTTGTTTATTTTCTTTATGGATTATACTTCCAAAATGAACTATCAAAGTTTTTTTAAAAGTAATAGAAATATTTTTTTAATTAAAAAAAAACAATAATGAAATTAATTGAATTATACGAGTTCAGTATTTTTCAATTTTTAAACTTTAAAAATCTATCAAAATTTTTCTATTAATTCAATTTTTACGATATTTTCAGGGTCAATGTGAAATTTTATGCTCTTTCTAATAAACCGAATATAATATTTTAGACAAACGTTTTTTTTATTCACGTCACCCCCCATTTTCAAGTGTCTATTAAAAAGTAAATAATTAATTTACTCACCAAAGTTTTATATATCACAAATTGAAGATAAAAGATCAATAAATAATATATTCACATTTAAAACAAAAAAAGTAGTGTTTTTTAGAAATTTACCTGTGAAGTCCGAAGTTTAAAACCTTTTTTTTTTTAAACACGCTGTTTGTTTGTTGTTTTTTTTAATAAAACCTCGGTCCTTGCTCCTTTAATTGAAAAAAATTCGGGCTTGAATTACATTTTTCGAGGAGTTATAAGCTTGGAAAGACGGGGTGGAATTATTCAATAATTTTCACGAAATTTCTGACACACCTAAAGAAGCACACGCATTGAGAAAAGGGGAAAGGGAAGGAGAGACGGGGTCGAAAGAGAAGTTTGTATGAATTTAATAGTGACTGACAATTTATCGTCCCGTGCTCTACAAATCATTATGTATTTAAAGTTCATTTCGAATTTAGTTGTTCTTTAAACGTGATTATTTACTGTTAGGAATTTGTTTTATTTATTTAGTTTTGTTTAATGTATTTATTTATTTTGTTTATAATTTAATAATTTTTTTTATTTATATTCGTTATGTCTTGCTTCTATCTATTTCTAATTTATTCGTTTATTATGGTCTTTAGAGACATTGTTTTTGTTTATACTACTATTAAATATTAAAGCCTAAACCCACAGGATCCTTCCCCAAAATATATAAACAACGCACTCACACACGGACAAATAAACCACATGGCTCGAAGAATGTGCACCCATGCTCTGTTGGGCTCATACCTGTAATCTTCCCACTTTCACTCGCTCTCATCCTTTGTCTCCATGTTTTATTTTTTTCTTTCACATTCTCAGTTACCGAAGGAGGTCTATCCTGATTGCAGAGTTCGCTCGTTTTAATGTTACCACTTTCGTCTACGTAGCTCTTCAACTTTTTAATTACAAAATATGAGGCTTTACTTTTGGAATGACGCTGATACACGCACACACACACAATCACACACACACACATGCACGCACACACACACACATATATATATGCATGTATGTATATATATGTATGCATACAGTAAGTTAAGCTACACGAATGCTTCCGCTTTTCGTCTTAGTTGAAAATCGTCAGGCTAGAATGCATGGAATTCATATTACCTCGTGTTTTTCTATACCAATGCGGGTTTTAGTCTAACCAATCACATTATAAGTTATTCCCTTTCACGGGTTAATGTTTCCACGCATACATCACTTAATAAATATTTCCCAAATTTCCAATCTTGTGTAGTAGACCTTTATTTCAACCCTATCAAATTTCTTTGATATGTCTAGGGCTATTACTTTTGAAATGTAATCCCTGTCGATAGATGCACTGATCTCATGTGAAATTACAGTCAGTACATCAGCTGTAGATCAGTCAGGACGGAAGCTATATTGCTTATCGCTGAGTATGCTGTTTTTCTGAGGTGGTTGAAAATTTCGCTATTTAACACGGATTCAAGCAACTTACAAATGACACGCAGAAGGTTAATTGGTCTCTACTGAGATGCAGAAGACCAGACTTCAGTATTTTTAAATATTGAGCAAACTAATATGATTTAAAAAAAAATGTTGGGAAGCTTTTCTCTTTTTGGCATCGACTGAATAGCTTCACAAGAATTAGTGCTAGTTCTGATTGCAGGTTTTGATTACTAGAACTGGAACATATTTAAGATCAGTTGCTTTACTGGCATAAAGATTCTTGATGAGTTTGGCGACATCACAACCAGAAGCTGTTTTCTATTGTTAAATTACACTCTAGTCTAGTCTAGTCTATAATTTAACTATATATATATATATATATATATATATATATATATATATATATATATATATATATATATATATATATATATATACTGGGAACTCAAAGAAAGCGGATGTTCGCCAGTAGTCGAATAGAAAATAGTAAGACAAGCAAACACA
>NC_136490.1:115391519-115446519 GCF_053919585.1 Euprymna scolopes | reverse complement strand
TACATGTTTCGCCCGCCAGTTGTCATACATAACCCTTATACTCAAGTGACCTTTAGGCCTTAGTAAGTAGTGACTCTTTTGTAAAAATGTAACAGAGCGCGGACGCGCGTATGACAGCTGTATGCAAATGACTGAATCATGTGCATGGCTACACCAGAGCAATAAAAAAGGAAAAGATTATAAAAAGAACGTGTGCGCAAAACGATTATCACGTTAGAGAGAGGGCAGAGATAGACGTGTTATACACATGGGCCGAGAGCGGCAGATTTGAACAAGAGAGACGGCGTTATTCTGGAAAGTACCTGTAAATAAATGCCTGTTGTTTCGCTGAAAAAAAAAGTGAGTCGAGTTATTGTTTGTCTTCTGTTTTTGTTTATCGACAGTGTCTACATGTTACAAATGTACGATGTTAAAAAAAAAATCAAAAACAAAAACAAAAAATAACAAACAAACAAACTAGAAGGCGCTTATCCTAGTGCGTTGGTTCTAAAACACATCAGACTTTATGTCTATCTCCTTGCAAGAAGGTAACAATACTTATCAATATTTGTCATGGTTTACGGCAAATCAGTTCATTTTTATGTTGGCGTAAAATAATCGACTCGTCTTGTTACGTTGGGACTACTTCCGTTTAGGGTGTCTTAGCACAGTAAGGTCATCAGGTGCATTCCATGAAAATGCTTATGTAACAATCCATAGAAATATAGCGCTATGGCAGTGTAAGACTTACAGCTACCAGAATTATTAGTCATAAAGCATACTGGATTTAACTAAACCTACATTAATGACATTTTTAAATATCCAACGGGTGTAAAAATTGTAATCAATGGATCAGCCAACATTCCCCGATAGGAGTGTTTCAGGTAATCATCTATACCCCTCTGCCTAGACCAGGGATCCAAAAGAGGTAACGCCTTCGCTGCCCCTGAAGGAAGAAATAAAGTCTCGGAGGACAAGCAGCTGTAATTCATACTGCTCAATCTGAAGAAAAAGTTGCCCAGCCCGAAGGCCACGAAAAGTGAGACAATTTTGCTCTATCAAGTGACTATATAACAACTATAATCAGCGGAGAGGAGCCCAGAAATAACGTAAATTAATCTATAAAGGTTTTTCTTTTACTTGGAGCGTCATCAATTATCAAGTCCCAGAGGTCATTCGAGAATAAGGGTTAAGGTTTAGATAGAGGGTAAGACAAGATCAGTCACGGTGGAATTTTGGTAGGGCTAGATTATCTAAATAGATGAAACAATAGGACTTTATTCATATTAGACTTGAAGACGACCATGTTCTAGTCAGCCGGGAAGCAAGCAAAACAGTATTGCGCTCAACACATACGGACATAAACACCGTTCATGGGATTTTTGTTTAGTTTTGGATAGGGAGTGAGGATATTGCCGGTTGTTTCAGCTAGGCGAACGTTTTACGGGGTGGACCATGGATTGGAGTTCAGTCGAACTATACCATAAATTATCCTTAAAGCAGAGACAGACTCGCAACGTCTCCTCTGTGAGAAAGAGGGAGTATGCAAGCGAAAAGGTCATCGCTTACTAAATTTGGAAGCCGGTTTTGTACTCTGTCAATGCAGAAAGTGATGATTTTGGAAGCTCTGCCACAGAGGTGGAAACAGTACTCCATCTTTGGACGTATTTGATTCTTGTACTGGTAGAGGATTGCAACGGGAGTGACATACTTTGGCAACAAATGAGATGTAAGTTTTCCGTTTGAAGTCTGGAGTAACGGTCAGATCTAGAAGCTTGTCTAAGCGAGGATAAGTTCCTGTTATATCTGGTCCTGCGACCAAGATAGAGACTCTCGTTATACAGGCCACTAATATATATATATATATATATATATATATATATATATATATATATATATATATATATATATGTGTGTGTGTGTGTGTGTGTTTGTGTGTGTTTGTGTGTGTGTGTGTGTGTGTGTTTGTGTGTGTGCGCGTGTGTGTGTGTGTGTGTGTGCGTGTGTGTGTGCGTGTGTGTGTGCGTGTGTGTGTGTGTGCGTGTGTGTGCGTGTGTGTGTGTGTGCGTGTGTGTGTGTATGTGTGTGTGTGTGTGTGTGTGTGTGTGTGTATTTTCATAGGATTGAACGAAAAGTATAAATTCATCTTTCCAGTGATTTTGGCAACTGATCTGATGTAGGCCTTTCATTACAGGTCAGGAATAAAGATCGGTTTTTAATACCTATGGGTGTTGTCCCTCTCTTAATGCAAGATTATTAATTGACTAATATTTTTTACCATTTGGGTAACGCATATGTTTTCAGCCAATATTAGTACATAAACACGCATTATTTATCCGATATCATAGTCCGCGACGGTGCCAATTAGACTCATTGCGCACCCTCGCTCAGCGTATTTTTTTATGTGAAGAAACTAAAGAAAAGAATTGCAATGACAGATAAGGGAGAAAAGGCAAGAGAGGCAGTTTTAAAGAAAAAAAGAAAGAAAGAAAGAAAAAAAGGAAAAGGGAAAAAAGAAGAAAAGAAAGAAAAAAGAAAAAAGTAAGAAAAAAGAAAATAAGAAAAAAAAGAGGAATCATTAAACTCGCTATCTTAATATTTTTTTAAAACTTTTTTATTTTTATTTTTAAGAAACGAGATGAGGCCACGTCTTGTGTAATCTCTTAAAAGATACTTTAAAGACTGGTTTGTCGTTCCTTCTGTCCAGGGTTCGTACGTTGACATTTGAAAGAATATCAAAAAACACTTTGTACGTTTTTTTTTTTATCTCTTCCTTTTTTATGCACTTGCCGAACGGAAAAAAAGTCTTTGCAGAGATTTAAGATAATAAAATCACTATTAAGCCCGAAAAGAATAAAAAAGACACACAAAATTGTGAAACTCTTTCCGTCTCCCATCTTACACACATACTCGTTTACGTAGAGATGCACGTGGGCACACAGACACGACCGGGCACGTAATATACAACAAACAAACAAAAGGACGGAGTGTATCCGATGACCACAATCATGTTTAATTATATTTGTTATTGGTTTAAGATTACGCCTGGAACCAGGGGCCGACGATTGGCATAGTGGACCAAAACGATGGTTCATCTGAGGCATGTTACCTTGAAAATGATATTGAGCTAACGGCGCTTAGGATATGAGGCAAACAGTAAGTTCATTTAGCTGGTTTGAACATTAGACAACACAGGCGCACGTACGCGCATGCACAAACGCATACAACACGTCCATGTGTTATATATATATATATATATATATATATATATATATATATATATATATATATAAATATATATATATATATGTGTGTGTGTGTGTGTGTGTGTGTGTGTGTGTGATTATTAAAAATGAATAAAATCCGACGATATGCAATTAAGATGGAGACAGCGGGACTAAGAGGCTCGACGTTTCGCCCGTTTTATGCGGGTTTCTCAGTGACCATCCCTCATGAGAAAGCTTGCATAAGACGGGCGAAACGTCGAACCTCTAAGCCCTCCGCCTCCAGCTTAATTTCATATATATATATATAGTATTCCCACATGCCACAAATAAGAAACACACACGCATATATATATATATATATATATATATATATATATATATATATATATATATATATATATATATATATATATATATATAGTCAACTAACGTACTTCCTAACTTCCAGTAAGGCAAATCAGTGCCTTCGCTATTTTGTCTTTTTTTTATTTTTCTCTTTTTTTTTGTCTTTTTTATTTTTCGCTTTTCTTTTTTCGCTTTTTTATTACATTTTTCCGTTAGTTCCTTCTTTATTATTTAATAATGACTGAAAAGTTTTTTCTGTTTTATTTTAATTAAGAATTATTGAAATTAGTCTTATTTTTTATTCAAGAGTTATTGAAAAGACTTTTGTACTCTTTTCTGTGTGGAAGAAAGCTGGAGACTATGTAAAATTAAATTCACCGTCATGAGAGAGATTGACGATGCAAACTTCTATAGTTATCTGCAATAATCACTTTGATGGCGGAGAATCAACACCAACTATGATGGGAATATTATGTATTCGATATTATTTTTTATGATGTTTTAAATTTTGTTATTTTCAATTTAATACTTTTTTCTGTTAGTTTAATTATAATAATTTTTTTTATACTTCTCTAAACACCTATTTATTACATAATAAAATAGTTTTATAAATTCATAAACATATTTTTTTATGAAATTTGCAATAAAATTAAAATGTATTTTTTAATTTTGTTAATAAAAGTACAAATTAAGACTAATTGTGCTATTTTTATTGTATAATTTTTGATTGTATATTTTCAATAAAGCCCTTTTCTTATATTTTATTCACAATAGAAATACTGAGGAACAATAAAAGTGAAGTAACTGATTTGTCACCGGTTCCGGTAGCAAACATATCGGAAGTTAGGAAGTGCGTTAATTGACTATAACCGATGGTTGTATAATTTTATTTCCTAATATGTATATAAACATATATGTATAATAAACGATAATTTATATTATATATACACACACAAACACACAAACATATATATATATATATATATATATATATATATATATATACACACATATATATACATATATGATGATTGCAACGTCTTGTCAGACGAGTGCCACTCCCTCAGACATTTAAAATCCATGATCTCAAATGCCTGAGGGAGTATCTATACAAAGATGATGTTACAGAGTCTTAGCTTTGTACGACAGCTAAGTCTCTCTCTCGGTTCAAAATGTTGAGATCCAGCAACAAGCAAGAGTAAGATAGCCAGCAACAAATTAAACTGCAGACCAGCTTAATGCGGGTACTGGTCTCCCGCTTTATGTTTTTTTAAATCAGAGATTTGCTTCTCCTAGAAAGGTTGCCTTCACCACGGCTTACGGAAGCCCTCTCTAACCCAAATACATATATATACACATATATACACACACACATATATATATACATGCACACATATATATGTACATATATATACACACAAACATATATATGTACATATATATGCATATATACGTATATATATATACGTACACATATATATGCATATATACACACACATATATATACATATACATATATATACCCATATGCATACATATGTATATACTTAAACATACATATATATATAATATCTATATAAATAAAACAGTAGATGCCTGTGTGTGTGAAAATATTTAACCGATAAACTCCTGAACTGTTGGTAACATAACACTGAAATTACCAAGAAATAGTAATAATACACCATGATGGTTTATAATGTGTAACAGCTTTGTATTGAAGGCTGAATAACACGTCGGCAAATTAAAATGCAAATGTTCGTTTCAACTTTTGACATTTTTATTAGTTTTCGCCCGCGTAAACTAAACATAGCTAAAAGTGGTTTAATTTCATAACTTGTTTGTTGGGTTTGCTCAAACGCTAGCAAACTCCACTGGAGTGCTAAATATTTTGGCTTCGATTCTTACTGATGGCACCAAGTCATTCTTTTAAAGTCAACACTAGTAATGTATTTTCATAATTTGATTACATAGTGCTAGTGCATGGTGCAGGGAGTGATTCGCTCTATTTTTTAAATCGTATTTCTAAGTTTAATTAAAGTTTTATGGTATGTTTTTTTTTTATTCAATTGTAAGGTTGAAGTATAGAATAGGTACAAAACACTCTCCCCTCCCCATGTTAAGAATGGCTTTTTAAATGATAACGTTATTATTTACGTCCGGATTACTCTCTGCACTAGTACCGATTACATAATGTTATAAATTGAATTTAAAAAAAATAAATGCTGCAATATTTTAGGTTATTTTTCATGCTCGCATTTTTCTATTGTAATATATATATATATATATATATATATATATTACAATATATTACATATATATACATATATATATGCATATATTTATCCAAAATACACACACACACACACACATATATATATATATATATATATATATATATACATATATATATATATATATATATATATATATATATATATATATATATATATATATATATATTGAATTCCTATGATGACTGACTGTATGTAAGTCACTACTGCTTTTCAATCTCTTTGCTGGAGCTTAACCCCATGGAAATAATCCACTGGCACATTGAACCCATATGTAATAGGTTCTGGATATGACCTTAAACTATATCCGATAGTGAGGTCCCAGCTTGCGGGCTTTGGGGAGTGTGTAGCCACCCTTTAATTGCCATTGCTTCCAGGTCCACTCTGACCCGGACTGGTAATACCTGTTAGGGTCCCAACTATGAGTTAAATAGAAACCGACTTAAAAAAAAAAACAAAAACAAATGTACTCTATTAAAAAATTGTTATTCAAAATCACCTGATTCAGCATTAAATAACCTGAAAAGGGTTGATATGCCGTAAAACCAAAACAACCAACCATATGCAATCAGTTTGTTTTTTCATTCCTCTTCACCTTTATCGTGTTAGAATAGGTGGAGAATTCGGCTGCTGAAAAAAAATTCAAATTAGGCGAAACTACACATAGTAAATTAGCAATAAAAACAGTAAAACGACAGAGAACAAATCAATCAATAAGTAGGATGCATAGGAAGAACAACCCTGACGATGGTCAATCGAGACCGAAAACGTTCGATAAACTAGGGGACTTTATAAGAACTTTGGATCCCACAACAAAAATACTTGTACGAAAACAAGAAAAATTCGAAAGAAAGATCATAAAAAGAAGAACGAAGATCCTCTTCAATAAAATATGCGCGAATAATGAAATTCTGGCTAAATATACAAAACTCAGTATACATACATATATATATATATATATATATATATATATATATATATATATATATATATATATATATATACATATATGCACATATATATACATATTTATATATATACATATATATACATATTTATATATACATATACATATATATATATATATATATATATACATATACATATATATACACATATATACATATACATGTCAGTGGATAATTATATTTTAAAAATAATATATATGCCGCTCCCTATTAAAGGGTGTATCAGATTGGTCAATGGGAAAATTATTCCCAAAATTATTTAGGTAAAAATGCACTTTCGTATAAATACTTGAATTCATTCAAGAAAGTATCGCTAACAAAAACAAATAAAAACATGTACGTAAAAGTGATACATTTAGTAGTCCGGCGAGGTTAGCACCGTGGTAGAGGTTTAGGCTTCTTATCACGAGGTGCCGATTTCGAATCTCGCTAGATTCAGCCACTCTGATGAGTCGTGGACGAAGCTACACGTGTCAGTGGATAATTATATTTTAAAAATAATATATATGCCGCTCCCCATTAAAAGGGGTGTACCAGATTGGTCAATGGGAAATTATTCCCAACAAGCATTTAGGTAAAAATGCACTTTCGTATAAATACTTGAATTCATTCAAGAAAGTACCGCTAGCAAAAACAAATACATATGTATACACACATATATATATATAAAGAGAGAGAGAGAGAGAGGTCGGCCGGTAGAACTGCTGACTGTCACCGCGATGGTTGTAGGTTCAATCCTCGGTTTGGGAGAGGTGCTAGTTTAGCGGAACTGATGAGTTTTGATACAACGAAACAGGACTCTATGTCGACGACTACAAATATATATATATATATATATATATATATATATATATATATATATATATATATATATATACTAGCAGAAGTACTCGTCGTTGACTGGGTTCTAAAACAGCCTACAAAAAATGGACTGTGATTGATGAAAGTATGATAGGTTATGGAAAGGAGGGGGTTGTAAAGAGATAGGTTTTGATACTCCAAAATTTTACCCTAAGCAAAATATGATGAAAGTAAAGATACTTTTCGCGAAAATATATCTTTTTTATATCAACTTTGTTTCCATTCGTAGCCAAGAGTGACCAACACAATGATGTTTCCTTACAAAGAGAAAATGTTATATATATAATAAAATAAATATACAAGAAATAAATGTTACCATAATCAATAAAAGTTACTTTGTATTTTTAAATAGTTTGTAATTTTTTTTAAAATTCACGAACAGGTTTAAAAAAATCAAAATGGCAGCGACTTCGAAATGGAGAGCGCCGTTTTCTGCGTATACAATTTAAGAGCGTGTACAATTAAAGAGAGTTCCGTCAACGTAAGGAATATTTATAAACATATTTTAATTTTTTCCGTTATTTTGTGCTTGAGGAATATTCGATTATGGCATGTGTAGTTTATATAAAAATTCATTTAAGTAGTTATCGATTCAAATTTCGTTTTAATTTCGGTTTGCTGAAATTATTTCAATTAAAGAGCATTAAAAACTATTTCAAAACAAAAACATGAACTGAACTTTTATTGACTATGGTAACATTTATTTCTTGTATATTTATTTTTTTCGGGCAGTCGTTTGTTGGCTTTTCTGCTAAACACTATTACTAAATTATATCGACGAAAAACAAAGAAACAAAAACAGTTTTGAAAAATAATGAAGCTTTACTTATTTTAGTAAAATAATCCGAAACAGCAAAATAGCATATTAAAAAAGTAAACACGTAATTACTTTAGTTTTTTAAAGCAAACAATCGATATAAATATGAATAAGACGAAAATGGCACCCTTTTCAAGCAGAACAGCTTCGTTTAAGTTTTACAGTATTGAACGGTGTAGTATTGTGCCGTCGGATTCAGGGTTGTACTATTGTAATGTAAAGAAGACGCAGAAAGGGTTATAATCAACTGAATTCCTTCTAGTACACCGACAAAAAAAGATTACACAGATATATAAATAAAAATAAAAAGGTTATGTAAATGTTTTTAAAAAGACACGTAATCACGTGAGCCGGAATTTTCCTTTTTTTAACACGATAACAAGTAACGTTCTTATTCTTTATTATTTATCTATTTATCTATTTTTGAAAGAGTTCCACGTGCGAGTGGAGAAGGAAAAAAACAGATTTATGAAAAATTTGTGTCGATAATTGTCTAAAGTTCCAACTTTTTTTTTTGGCTATCACTTTAATAAGAACGTGAATTTATTAGGTGAATTTATTCGACACAATCTGCTTCAACTAAAAAAATAAACAAAAGCTAACGTGAATTAAGATTAAAATTAAGGTGTTATTGTGGACCCTCACCACTTTTAAAAACCTTGTTAAACTTTGTGAAATATTTACATCCTATGAAGCTCAGGCGCGAACGAACACTCAATAATTTTATTATATTATATTTCTTCAAACTGAAACATAATCATCAAAGTATACTTACGCAAATAGATATGAAAAGTCTTTGATAAAGTTTGTGCCATATTTCCATGGAGTACAGGCGTGAACGCAGACCCTTCAATTTTATTATAGCATCCCTGTTTAAGTTGAAACATACTTATCAAAGTATTATTATGCACATCTATATCAAAAACCCTTGTAAACGTTTTTATTTTTCATTTTTTATTTCCATACTTTGGGAGCCAGGCGCAACGCAGACCCCACAATTTTATGAACCGCTGTTCTGCCAGATACAACATACCCATACATATTCTATCATTATATGTAATCAGTTTTTTTTTTACAATAGTCAACAATATAGGAGCCTATTCGTGACAACACGCACATACGCACAGACGTTCAGCTTTATTTATATATATATATATATATATATATATATATATATATATATATATATATATATATATATATATGTGTGTGTGTGTGTGTGTGTTGTTACTGTTTTTAGGGAAAGAATTCCAACAAAGTGCTCGATTACAAAGAAAAGATTTTAAATATAAGAGCTTAATATTTATTTATTTAAAACTGTACAGAAAGGAAGAAAAACACTGGTACCGTCGGTTTCAAACCTAACATAACCGAAAGCCATGTCAATTAGGAACAGATTAGGACAAAATAAATTTAAACTTATATATACTAAAAATATATTAAATTAAAAAATGACAAATTGATATTAAAATAAAATAAAGTATATAGAAATAGGGACAGTCAAGCTATAGTTAAATAAAAATGAACATTATTATAGATAATGTGTGCGGTCTTGATTTTTCCTCGAACAGAAAACAATATTGCTGACAAGAGCCTAACATTATTTACAAGTAACTGGCCCTCTTATGTTAGGCTTGAAACCGACGGTACCAATGTTTTTCTGACTTTCTGTAGAGTTATATATATATACATATATATATATATATATATATATATATATATATATATATATATAACACTACTGAATTTACTCACATAAAATTAATATACGAAAGTATAGGTTTATGCGTAAACTTTAAGTATTTACTTCAAAAGTGCCTAATACGTAGGTAGAGCTAGTTAGTAATTTATAAAATATATATAACGATTAAGCTACATTGAATATTCCGCGTTTAATCCATTCTAGGACTCCTCAGGCTTATGCGCGAATTCTGTGATTGTTTATCGTTTTTATATGATTCTCTTCTATTGAGATTTTTCTTTATATAAAAACGATAAACAACCACAGAATTTGCGCATAAGCCTGAGGAGTCCTAGAATGGATGAAACGCCGAATATTCAGTATAGCTTAATCGCCCTATATATTTTATAAATTACTATATATATATATATATATATATATATATATATATATATATATATATATCTGTGAAAATATGATTTTTCAATTATATTTCACATTTTTTTATATACTAATCCTTATTTTATGAAACTTAATGTAATTACAGAGCATATAACAAAAATGACAAAAGTCTATATTCTATGAAATTTTGAATACTGACTTTTGTCATTTGTTTTCACTCATATATATATGTATATATACATATACATGTTATATATATATATATTATATTATACAATATGTTTTATATTTTATAATTTTATAACGCATGTGTATATGAATGAAATAATAATTCCACTAGAAGATCAAGTAGTTGTGCGAATGAAGAACCTTTAACATTAATTGGTAAATAGTAAAATTATTACGATAGAGCTCTCTAGTTGTAAAAAATCACTTCCACAATCAGAAATGTAGACATATTACATTTACTATTTTACTTATATATAAATTTATATATATATATATATATATATATATATATATATGTATATATATATATGTATATATATGTAAGTAAATAAATGAACTAATAGGAATAAAAATATAATACTATATTCAGACAAGTTCTGTGACATATTAATTAGCATATAAAATTATAAATATGTAGTAAAAAAGAGCGTCAAACATTATTAACAAAATCAGATTCATCCTTACTTTCCTAATCATGCTTCCAACTTTTCGAACTACTTTAATATATAGACTAAAGTTTAACGCTTTACGGTTTGTTTACCATTAATAATTATACAGATATAAATATATATATATATACATATGAATATATATATATATATATATATATATATATATATATATATATATATATATATATATATTTAGTAATGTGATTGATAATTTAAAATTCAAATCGGGCTGAATTACAACCAGCACTGTTCTTTTCTTGTATTTTAATTAAATTAGTAATTTTATTGTTACATTAAAATACACTCTGCTCTTTAAACTACTGTTCTAACCCCCTTTAAATATATATATATATATATATATATATATATATATATATATATATATATAAGAAATACGTTTCTTATCGTTGAGCACTTTCTGTTGAATAAAAGTCGGTCAATTTAGCTCTTATGCGTAGATCGTCGTATAACGATTTGATCACTGTCTGTCTGACGTAATGAACATTTAAATTAAAATGTTTAAAATTCAACGCTATTTCACACGATTAATGGTAGCCGAATGGATACGGCCTCCGCTAATCGAGCCAGAAATGTCTCGTGTCGCGGGGTTCGAATCGTTCGACTGGTAGTAATTGTGACACCCTGCACTGAAGAATCCCGAAAGGATGAAACACTAGTGTCTGTAGGTATTTAATTATTATAGTAAAAAAATAATTATGACAGCCCCTTTAAGAAATACGTTTCTTATCGTTGAGCACTTTCTGTTGAATAAAAGTCGGTCAATTTAGCTCTTATGCGTAGATCGTCGTATAACGATTTGATCACTGTCTGTCTGACGTAATGAACATTTAAATTAAAATGTTTAAAATTCAACGCTATTTCACACGATTAATGGTAGCCGAATGGATACGGCCTCCGCTAATCGAGCCAGAGATGTCTCGTGTCGCGGGGTTCGAATCGTTCGACTGGTAGTAATTGTGACACCCTGCACTGAAGAATCCCGAAAGGATGAAACACTAGTGTCCGTAGGTATTTAATTATTATAGTAAAAAAATAATTATATATATATATATATATATATATAGTAATTTATAAAATATATATGGCGATTAAGCTACACTGAATATTAGGCGTTTCATCCACTCTAGGACTCCTTAGGCTTATGCACGAATTCTGTGGTTGTTTATCGTTTTTATATGCTCCTCTTCTATTGAGATTTTAGTAAACCAGTCCGCTTTCTAGTGTCCACCGCTCCTTCCTATCAGCCAATGGGCATTTTATCGGATAAAGGATTTTTTTAAAAACTAGGTTAGTGCTTTTTTTTTTAGTTCATATATAAATATATATATATATGTGTACATACATATATGCACACATATATATGCATATATATATATATACATACATATAGGTGTGATCGTTTATGTATATTCATGTTTATTTAATTTATTTATTTGTTTATTTTATATTGTTTTTGTTAGTTTTAAAACTGTTTTGTATCGCTATCCTAGAGTAAATTTTATCTTCTGAACACAGTTTTTTTGCTATTTCTCTTCTACAGTTTAATAGATGTTGGCGTTCTTTAAAGTTCAGGATAGCAAATTTTTCATGTAGGCATGATCTACATGATTAACAAGAAATATTACGTAGGCATGACTTCCTTAGATTTTAAAACCCGATACTATGACCACAAAAGTACATTCAACAATAAAAAACACCGTATAAAAACAACACTAGCGAATACATACTGGGGACTCAAAGAAAGCGGACATTCGCCGGTAGTCGACTGGAAAATAATAAGACAAGCTACCACGTGTAGGCATTTAGACGACCCATGTAAATTATGCCTTCATGAAAAATTTGCTATCCTGTACTTTAAAGAACCCCAAAATCTATTAAACTGTACAAGAGAAATAGCAAATAACTGGGTTCACAAAATAAAACATGAATATACATAAACGATCACACATATATGTATGTATATATATGTATATATATGTGCATATATGTATGTACACATATGTATATTTTTATATATAAACCAACAAAATTATGCCTTCATGAAGGATTATACAAAATTTTGATACCTATAAATTGTCGTTTTTTCTCGCTCCTAGATTCATATAAAAAGCCTATATTTTCTATTTAAAAGATATTAAAACGAGCTTCTGAATATACTTACTCATGGATATGCAGGAGACTAGGTCAACTAATTTGCACTTTTCTTTGAAAAAAAATTATTATTCATTTTTATTATTCCTTATTGGCCGATTAGATTTATTTAAGCTCAGTTCTCTTCATGTATCGTTTCTGCATAGGTATTGTTTTTAAAATATAATTATCCACTGACACTTGTTTCGTTGTGTACGACTCATCAGGGTAGATAATTATATTTTGAAAACAATATATATATACCGCTCCCCATATGAGGGTACCAAATTGGTTTAAGGGAAAATTATTCCCAACTCGTATTGGAGGTAAAAATGCACTTTCGTAAATAATTGGATTCATTCAGAAACAAAAAGAAATAACATTTATATATATATATATATATATACATGCATATATATATATATATATATATATATATATATATATATATAAATAATATATGAAATCCTGTAGAATGCCTCATTTCCAGCTTAAAAAATAACGCAATCGTATAAAGGTGATAATCGCGGCTCGTTCTTTTTTTTTTTCAAACTATGTTCTAGTAGACGCTGGTTATTTGAGGTGGGTTCTAATAACATTTTATGAACGGTAAAAACCTCCTCGTGTTATAAAACCATAGCAAAACTTCAGAAACTGCAATCGCTCTCTCTCCCTCTCTCTCTCTCTCTCTCTCTATATATATATATATATATATATATATATAATGATCTGTCAAATAGTTAAGGAGAATATCTCGTACACGTAGACACATAAAATACGCAATTTGTATCTATCTATCTATCTATCTATCTATCTATATATATATGTGTGTGTGTGTGTGTGTATATATATGTTGTGTGGGAGTGTTATTGTATAATACCAATAAGTTCTTAAAAATTGCATAATTTACACAGTTTACAGAAACAAATTCTGTTTAATATAATAATATGAAAAGTTAAGTTCAGTTTTGGATAAAATTAGAGAAAACGCTTTTGTACTGGGTTAGGTTTCCATTCACTCATCCTGTCTGTAAGTAATTCACAGGACCAATTAACTCACCAGGACAAAGAGAAATTAACTACATAACCCAGAACCGACTACTGCTTCTTTAACTAGCATATTTATTTCTATTTCTTCACTATCTCCCCTATTTATTTTCTCCCCCTTTTCTATTTCAAGTCGAATATGGATCAGCCGGTCAATTTCGAAATTGCATGCTCTTAAATTTTTCTGGTGTTATGAGTGACAGTTGGAGACCTTTTTTTTTAGTCTGAGGTAAAAACAACCCCGTATACCTTTATTAAGCACCAATCAAGTATAAAATATCGATCTGGATTAAATCTTTAAATATTAAATCGATCAGAAATAAAATTACAACGTTTTTGAACAGGGATCGATATTTTGTTTATGTTAGAGACGAAACAGTTTTACTTGTGCATATATTGTAAAAAAAAAAGCTATTACCGCTAATGAAATCGGGGAACTGTCTTAGCTTTATGCATAAGAAGATGACGAAAAAAGGTATAAAACTAAACGTAAAAGAAAGCAGACCAATACAAAGCTGACCACATATTTAAAATGACTGCGAATTTAACAAAAAAATACAAACTAGGTTTAAGAGATTACAGAAAGTGATTTAGAGTTTAAATGAAAGAATTTTAATGCTTTAATTACATGACATGTGATATTTAATGTCAACTTGAGATATAAATTATACCAATTTACTAATATGATACACATCGTGTATCTGTTTATTAAAAGTCTTTTTTTTTGTCTGTGGCGTTAGAAACCTCATATTATAGCATGTGAAATAGCAAGAGGTAAGAGAAAGAATGTTGCACGCCATATTTTATTGACTGCTACCAATAAGATCACGCGTGAAACGAAAAAAAAAAATGGTACAAATTTTTTACTAATCTTGCAACATTGGTAACAGCCGAGAAATCGAAAAATGAATCATTGTACGACTCATAACTTCCGCCAAACGCATTAAAAGTTAATTTTCTACCGACTAGTGTACTTTTAATATTTGAAAACTTATAGTCAAATGTAAATGTGAATGCCATGGATAGTGTGAATGATGTCGCTTGACTTTGAATAACTCGGTGTATAACAAGTTACTTATCACTAACTCTAAATTCGGGAAGGAAGCTGGTCACCCGAACTTTTGGATAGTAGTAAGGTAAAGCATATTTTTATTACTGGGAAGGGAGCACCAACAGTAACAAAGGACCTAAGATACATTTTGTTTCTTGTGTGAACGAATTCTAATTTTGAAGCAAAAGAAACAGGTAAACAATTTCAGAACGTGTAAATGATACAGATCGATAGCAAAATTAATTTTAATGCCATTGTGACAAGTTATTTATTTTATTTTATTTCGAATTTGCGAATTCTTGGTTGTTAACTATAGTGCAATAATATCCATTTTCGTTTTTGTTTTTCCCTCTTTCTCATTTAAAAATTCGAACCAATGCTTCCCAAGAGCGCACCATCTGATGCGGTTGTTGTCTTTGACGACTTTGGTTTACAATTAAAGAAAGTTGCAGTTACATTCGACAGGTGGTTCTGCTTTTTAGTGGACTAGTTCGAATGCTGTAAAAATTTCATTTTTTATTGCATGAATTTGCTTATTCCCTGCCCTATACACTAAATTAACTGTTCTTTTAATCGTATTACTTACGACTCCCACAAACAAAAAACAAAAAACAAATAAAACAAACAAACAAAACTAACGCCGTGATACATAACTATGCTTACAAAAAACAAATAAAAATAAATAAAATGGCACAATAAATCGTCATGTATAATTTAAAAAATGTTTTTCCTTCTAGTTATATTGAAGCCATGCATCCTGCTTAATTCTCTTAAAAGTGAAAATGAGATTCTACTTCGTATTATTTGGATTCATCGGACTACTGTTCTCATCTGGAGTGTAATTTTCTCAACCTTTCGGTCGATATAACCTCGGACCTTCTTCAAGTGTATCTTGTCAAACTCGGGAATTTTTCTGTAGAACTCGGGAATTTGGACGGAATTTCGAGCGGGACCCTTTATTTATTTCACGGAAAGTAGCATGCTTTTGTTCCGTAAGCCCTGACTGGATAGAGGTCCTAAGTAATTCGCAATTTTATTTTTCGGTCACCCACACAGAGAATTTAACGTACAACCTTCAAGAGAATATCACTTTTTACAATTGAGTCTTTATTAGTACTCTAACCACTGCACTACGGGTCCTTGTGGACAGTTCGAATTCGAGAGAAATATTCTCGAGTTTGACAAGATGCACCTGAAAACAGTCGGAGATTACATCGAATAAAACGTTATGAAAAAAAAAAAAACACTAAAGATGAGAACAATAGTCCGATGAATCCAACTGGTGCAACTCATAGGACCGATCCGAACCCCTATTCTAAAAAATAAAAGAGTTTATTTACAAGCGAGACATCTCCTACATTACCAGAATTGTGACAATGTGAACCTCGGCTGGTAGGAAATGGAGCGGAGAGCCTGTCATTCTAAATGCTGGTTAGCCGATAAAATTTTCATCGAAATTAGTTTCACTATTCTATAATTGTAAGTCAGAACGAGTCTCCATTAATAAGCCTAGCAATAATAGGTTGCCCCTATAGCATATTATTGCTAGTACATTTATTACCATACACTACGCCCCACCCCTCACAAAAACGAAGGAGGTAATACCTGGGAAAATTGTATGACGAACGAATAAATATTGCATTCATCTTCAATGAAGAGAGACTGGTCCCATGAAAACAGAACAGATACTTCACTAGCCCTTATCCTCAAAGGAGAAGTTGATCCCTGGGGGGATGCTATAATTTCAAGAGAACAGACGCTACAATACTCCCTACAACCTAAGCTTTAAAATTAGTACATTAGTTTGTAATAGTTCAGTAAACAATTAAAAGATTAAATAAAAAATAGCACAAGTAGAATTTCCACTTCAGATGTAGTAATAATTAGGACTGTGACAACAGCATATTCTTTTCATTGTTTTGACTCTTGAGTGTGTATCTCTTGATATCTTATATGTTTTTATATAGATTTATGTGGTTCTCGGTTGATTTACTGTGTCTTACTGTGTCAAGTATATACTTCAGGTTCACACTGTCACCATTCTGGTAATGTAGGAGCTGTCTCACTTGTAAATAAACTCTTTTATATTTAGAATAGGGGTCCGGATCAGCCCTAGGAGTTGCACCCTCCCAAGCGTTACCTTTTTCAGAGAAGAGGAAGGGAGTTATTTTTGTATGATTTATACATGTAATCACCTAAAACAAGTAAAGTCTCGTTTCTGAATTTTTAAGATGAGGATTGATTATTCGTAATTTTTGGATTCATCGGACTATTGTGCTCATCTTGAGTGTGCGTCAAAAGAATGAAAAGAATATTCTGTTGTCACAGCCCTAGGAATAATAGTATAGTTTTGGCATTAGACAGACAGATACTAAATCTCCATTAATGATTGACCATAAAATATCCTGTGTCTGCGTGAGTGTTAATACGAAAAAATTATCATTATTTGTAAAATAGAAAAAAAAAATTGTTTAATTAGCAACCTGTTTAAAATAATTAAAAATGAAAAAACAATGCGATGTATAAATTTAAATTTCAAAATGCTATTTTATATAATATTCGACTTGTTTATTCCTTAGTTAGTTTGTACGTTACGCTTTGAAAAAGGCCAAATACAATTTATGAATGCAAAACTCTTTCAAAAAAGCCAATTTCGCGAAATGCTTTCCTTCTACCTACAACCTTGGCCTTTTTAAGACTAAGGTCAACAGGCATCTTCTGTCTTTGTTATATACAGCTTTCGTTCTTGCCAGTTCCTTACATCCAGTGGCTTCATGCCTTGTCTCGCGCGATTTTCATAAAAAATGGCTAATCTAGCAAATTTGGTAAAAACTATGAGAGTGCCCTCTCTTTGGTGTATTATTGTTTTCGAATATCATTAAAACAATATTTGATAATTTTTGTAATGGCCTGAGAAAGAAACTCGTAGTAATTTCGTCGTACAGCAGTTCGTTACCGAAGAAAGTAATCAATGGAAAGTAAAAATGGGAGCATTCGAAAAAAACAAAAAAAAAAAAACAGAAAAAAATTCCCTTCCAAGAGATGCTGTACTGAAGGAGTAATTTAATGATTGTCTCTTGCAATGTGATTTTATTATTTGTATTGAAAGATGTAGCACAATATTAATTTCTAAGTATTCATTAGTATCTATTAATTTATCTCATCTGGGCCAGTTCTATATTTAAAATGCAATGGGCTCTATTTTCATAGTAATGCTAATAAACATATATTTGCTGCATGTTATTGGTTTTTCTCTCCAATAATCTTATTTTGTGTGCTAGCCAGAAAAATATCAATTTTATCAAAACATGTTTGTTGATTTAATATATCTTTTATTTCGTGGAATTTTCACAGCTAGTTTATTCATTTTTTTTATTTTTATTTATTTTTTACTAAGGAATCATTTCTTATCAAGGGCCAGATCCCACTCGAGGATAAGAGTTAAAGAGTATACAGTGGTCAAAAGGACAACATCGTAGTAATCGTTGGAAGTATAAATCTGGTAAATTGGATTACTTAAGGGGAAAGGCTCATCAAGAACTTGTTTACATTGGACTTGAAGACGCCCATATTGTAGCCAACTGGAAAGCAGGTAAATGGTAGAGAGTTCCATAGGTGCGCAGTTCTGAAAAAGAAGCTTTGTTCATGGAATCTACGTTGAGGTTTAGGCACAGATAAATAGGAGGGCAATTATTGGTAGTGTTCACAGCCAAACGAGTGTTTCTAGTGAATGTTTGGCGAGGGGGGGGGGGCTATAGATTGGAGCTCAAACGAGAACTTGGCATGAAAATAACGATAAATGAGAAAGAGGTTGCATGGAAGAGAAAAGGGCAGCCCCCACTAGGCTACGAAGTCTATTCTGAACTCTGACAAGGCAGGATAAGAGCTTCTAGCAGCTCCTGCCCAGATGTGACGAACCTAGCTCTTATATAGGTAGAGAATTGCGTAAGCATGTGTATATCTACTGGATCGATAGAAGGATCCCATCATTTTTCCAGCGACCTTGGCAACGGATTTGAGGTACGTATTCCATTTTAGAGCTGTTTAAAAGATAATTTGATAAAAGAAAAAACAATTACGCATTGCACGTCCGGTTTTTAGTTTCTTAATATTCAAACATACTTTGCTCTTATAACGCTATCGGCCTTAACATTACATCCTCATATTTTAGGGTAGTGTAGTATATGTTCCGTTGTTACTTATAAGAATTAAAGACAAAAGACACAAAAAATATTGATTTGATTTTGTTTGATTGCGGTGTCTATTTAATGTCAAAGCCAGTGATTTTTGGAAAACGGTTTTATATCCGCCTCAAGTTCTTTAAATAGTAATGTAATCGCTATTATTCTTCAACGGTACGGTTACATTTTAACATTCGGACCCACACGTTATATCTGAGATAGTCGCAAAGTAAAACAAAAGGAAATAAATTCCACTCATTTTTTTTGCAGTTGAAATAAAATACATTTATTCTTGGCTCTTCCAAAATAACACCTTGCCTTTCAATTTAAAAGTCTGTTAGTTAATGTCGTCTGTAATGTAGTTAAAGGTCTCCCGCCTAGAAGGGCCAAACGTTCCTCTTCCCCGGCACGCAATTTCTTTTCTCAGTTCTCGCCCCGAGGTGCATTTATATTTCCCTTCTCTTCCTCTGTTGTGACGTCATATTTCGCACTGGCTCGGTCATTTGCATATGTGTAATGTGGCTGTTGCTGCTACCAGCGCTAGAAGCTCTGTTGCAATATCTTAAAATCTTTATTTATGAAGTTTAGTCTGATTGTTTTATTTTACGGAATACCGACACTTTTCAAGTTATTTAATGTCGAATCTAGTGATAATCGAAACAATGTTTTATGTTTCAAATATTTATTTCAATATTTATTTATGACATTTAGTTTGATGATTTGTAAAAATAAAATTTTTTTCTTATTTTGCAGAACATGGTTGAATTTTTGGAGAGGGAAAGAAGAACACATTAATATTTGGTGCATTTTAAGTCTGGAAGTTGTTATCTTCAGATAGACAGCCAAAAGAAATTATGCATGAGATTTAAATTTCAACATTTCATAAGACAGCCTTTCAATTTCATCGCAAAATTGATTTTCTTTAATTTTTCATTGAAATAAGTTTACAAAATTCTAAATATGTTATTTACAATTTGTAAATATGTTATTTACAACATTGTAAATTTGTTATTTAGAAAATTCTAAATATGTTATTTACTAAATTCTAAATGTTATTTACAATTTGTAAATAGCATATTTACAAAATCATAAATATGTTATTTACAAATTTTAAATAACATATTTACAAATTGTAAATATGCTATTTACAAAATCGTAAATAGGTTGTTCACAGGAAACTAAGTATTTAGAAAGGTTCCCTCGCTCACTTCGTCTTTTCCCTTAATTAATTTACGAACAAAACACAAATGAAAGAATAAAGATTCCCGGGAAATGCTTGCACGGATTAGCTAGTATGAAGTAATTTCAAGGAAGTAGAATTCAATACGAAAGAATATAATTGATATAAAAGAATAATGTGTATTTTCATATCTATTTCTGACGATGTGTGTGTAACTCTTCGTTTCAAAGAATTCTTATAATTTTCTTCTAGCTGTGATGGGGCATCCTAGCAGATGCCAAACAATCACCTGCAACATACATTCTAACCAAATGATCTTTTAAATATAATTATTGAAATGTTTGCAGATATGTTTGTGCAAGTCTGAAAGTAGATGTGTGAGTGTGGCCATGTGTTAATACATAGTGTGTATGCGTGTGTCTATGTGTGCATGCGTGTGTACGATGTGTATGAATGTGCATTTTTAGTGTGCGCGCGCGCGTGTGTGTTTGTGTGTGTACGTATCAAAATGTACGGTCGTAAATAACTCTCCAGCTAGTAGACATAGAGACGTGAACTATATAATGATTTCTCATGTATATTTTTGTTTATTAGATTCGTCCGGTATATTTGAAGCGCCAGTAAAAATATGGTCGGCATATCTATAAATATATAGTTCTTTTTCCACATTGGGATTGCAAAGTTTCAGCAACTCCACCCGCATTTGTCAACAAAATATGAAATGACAGAAATGCGTCCATTATTTAGAAAAGCGTGCATTGCGTTCATTTACAACAGGCTGTGGATTACTTTATAGGGATTTGATCCGGTTGTTCAATTAAAATACATATCTAAAAGAGAGCGTTCTCAGCAAATATCAACAAATATCAGCAAATATCAGCAAATATACTAATCTCAAACGTAGTTTTTTTTATGAAGAAAACAAAATTTTTATAACGCACAGCAAATGAAATATACAACGATTACTGTTTAAATATCAGGTATAAAAATACTCTTGTTGCAACAGCGGAAGTACACGGAATGTGAAACTTTTCTATTGTGACTTTTCAGATTATTTCGCATTTACGAAAATTAAGCTGTACTTATTTATGAACTTTGTTGACATTTACTTCCGTTCAAATTGAGACATTATTTTTTTTATTGTTTCACGTGTCTCCTAATCATTTTTTTTCTTTTTTCTTTTTTCTTCCTTTCCATTTTTTACTTTCTTTTTGAATAAATATACCTGTTGATACTAACGTGATGCTATCTTCAGAGTTTGTTTTTTGTACGTCAGCTTTTTGTAATGAGTTTTTGCACGTCGTTCCAGTATAATACCCACCTCGAACCTCAGTTTTTTTTATGAAGAAAAAACTTGGGACAACGTCCAGTAAATAAAATGTACAGCGATTGCTGTTTAAACTGTTAAATGAAAGAATTTAATTCACATTTCAGATTCAAAGAATTCTTTTTTTATTTTAATATATATATATATATATATATATATATATATATATATATATATATATATATATAATATGTATGTGTGTGTGTTTGTCTGTGTGTGCGTCTGTAGATATCTGCACTATTTCCTATGCATTCTATATATATATATATATGTTAGATGACTAATTATACAAAGACTAATTTTAAAATATCTGAACAGTGGAACACAAACTATGAAAATAATAAATCTTTTTGATTGACTTTTACGACAACGATCCCTCACACGCCCTCCCGAATTGCAGAGGTTTTCGTTTACATGAAAATATATAGAGAATGGTGTCTAAACCTTATCTTTCTACGAAGTTATGAAAGAAATATGTCAGTAAACCACAAGTAAGCGCAAATGAAAATGCCTAAAGTAGGACCTATTTATGCGAACAAATGGATCCCCAATTCATACATTAATGGGTTATATAAAAATCTGAAACGTAAATATCCAACGACTAATCCCACACGCAGCAAAAACCCACCGCTTCAATGTATAGGTGCCTAGATGCCGAAAGACCTTTAACTCTAATTGCTTCTTTCTTCGGACTGCTTGCCTTTGGAATTTTTTCCCCGTTTAAACAGTCTGTACCAACATGCACAAATTGAAATATAATGTGAACAAACATATTGCTTGACACTTTTATTGATAGCTGCGCTGTTGTAATCAACAGGACAACATAATTTGATTTAAGAACAATTCATTTTAAAATGGGTAAAATCGGCTATTTTTCCTAAGCCATATCAAATTATTATCAATCACCATATTTTTTTTTTGGGGATTTGGCGATCTTGGTTTATTAATGTGGGTGAAACCTGATAATGTATGTATTCATATAAAATGACTTAGTGTACTATTATGTAGATTAAGAAAACATTTTTAAATATACTTATGTAAATTAGAAGAACATTTAATCCGTAAACAGTTTAAATCCCACGATAAAAATAATATTGTTCATTTTGTGAATGTATGCCTAAATATTAGAAAATTCATACATAATTATTACTTCAGATTATTGTTTTGGATACTTAATATATACTGCCGGGGGTGAGCGATAGAAGCTTTATCTTAAAATACTCAGCGGATGGCGGTGTTGTTGGTTATGTTCTCGACGTATGACCAAAGAAGTAGTTCAGTGGGTTCAGGTCTTTGGAGGCGGGGAGCCAGTGAGACAAGGGTACAAAGTTGTAGCACGTCTTATGAAGCCAAGCCTGAGTCACTTTGGACTTGTTAGCATGCGTCGAGTACTTCTGCCACACCCAGGGTCTGTCAGCGGCCACCTGATGTCACCAGAATATACACACATTCTTCAGCAGGTACGCTTTAGTATTCACTTTAAAACCGACTTCGAAGATGTGAGGTGGCATAGTGTGACACTCATTTGAAATCACGCCAAAGACCAGCAGCGCATCTCCAATCTTGTGGTGACCCCTGGTGTTATCGGATGGCTGCTGGCGGACCCTAGGTGTGGCATCAGTACTTGGCGCCTACCTACAAGTTCATAGAGACCCAGGCTTTGCTTAAAAGGGAGTGCTATTACTTTGTACCTTTCTCTCACTGGCTCTCCGCCTCCAAAGACCTGAACCCACTGAACTACTTCTTTGGTCATATGCCAAGGACATAACCAACAACACCAAAGCAAGCCTGATCGCTGCCATCCTCTGAGTATTCGCCGATCTCATGCTGGCTCTTGTTGATAAGGCATGCTCCCAATTCCAGACCCGTACCGAGGCGGTGATTGAGGCTGAATGCGGCTATATCCAATAGCTGTCAGCTCTAGTATATAATTAAGTTACCTGAATTGATTTTTTTCAATAAATGTCTTAAAATAAAGCTGTTGTGTTGTTTTCTTTAGGGCGACAATTTTACCGTTCCACCCTGTATTGTTTTATTTTCTTGTGTAAAGCAATAGAAATATATAAGAAACGTAAGTTTTGGGTCAAGCCCTACCGAACATTTACGAGAATCCGGTTCGCAAAACGAATATGAGATGATAACGGTGGCTAATGAGTCACGCAGTTATCGCATATTTCAAAACAGAATTTAAGATATGTTACAAGTTAAAATGTATTTATAACAAGACGAAACCTGGCCTTTCGGGTTCCTCTGTAACTGTTTGATGCAATTGCTGAATAGTCTTTATGTTAATAAAAATATTCTTGTGCGCATGTCTAAATTGAATTTTTTTTCTTTTTGCAGCCCACCCGACAGATTGGTACTGCTGAAATATCGAGATGCATTGTGACTGCAAGTTGTTGCTGCTGGTGACAGAAACGTAATTTGAGGATAAACATGTAACTCTAAGTAATATGCTCACAGACCGAATTTAGATAAGAATAGTTATACAAAGGCCGTAGCAAAAGTAATGCTGGCGACAAAACCATCAATCAGAACTCATCAAAGACCGTAAATGACCAAGTTCTCTCTGATTCTCTCTCCTCTGATCTTTAGCACGTGATACTTTTAATGCATCTAAAACCAATCTGATATCTTTAGATCATCACTGCTCTGATCCCCATCTGGGATCAATTGAAATGAATGGCTCTCATCTTGGGGAGGCGCCATGTTTTGACAAGCTTCTGGGCTTGACCTTTACTTCAGATCTGAGATGGAACGCGTACATCAAATCTGTTGCCAAAAGCGCTTGAAAAATGGTGGGATCCTTGTACTGCTCTAGTAGATATCTCACTGATGATTCGATTCACTACCTGTATAAGAGCCAGGCACGTCCAATGATGGAGTACTGTTGCCACATCTGGGCAGAAGCTGCTAGAAGCAGCTTATTCTGCCTTTACAGAGTTCAAAATAGATTTGTAGCCTAGTGGGGGATGCCCTTTTCTCTTCCCTGCAACCTCTTTCCCACAGAAGAGACGTTGCGAGCCTGTCTCTGCTTTATCGTTATTTTCATGGCAAGTGCTCGTCTGAGCTCCAATCTATGGTTTCCCCCTTACCAAACTTTCACGAAAAATACTCGTCTAGCCAAAACCACTATCAATAATCCCCCCACTATTTATCTTTTTATTCTGCCCGAATGAATCAAAGGGAATTGCAATTTACATCGTTATGATGACTGACCTTCTGCATTACTGACTTAAAAGCTTCATTTATCTGCTGCAGATATTGACGGTGTGACACTCTAAGAAAGCAAGCCTTGTCATAGACGTGCGCCAAAAGCAGAGATGCGAAATTGAATTCCTTCGTTCTGAAAATGAACTAATCAACATTCACCGGCGCCTGTTGTGCGTTTACGAAACCGATGCAGTTGTTGTCAGCACAGTAAGAAGTGGCGACAGTAATGAAAGTGGCAAAACGCGCGCTGGACTTTAACGACCGAGGCATCATTCATCGCTGGCAAACGTGCGTTGAGAATGGCGGTGACTATGTAGAAAAGTAGATTCTGGAGCAAAGAAAGATCGCTCGTTTTAATGATATCGCTCTCGTCTTCGTAGCTCTTTAACGTTTTGAATTAAATGAACATATATGTTATTTACCTTTGGAGCACCCTCGTATGACAAAATGCGTTTTAGGAGCCATGCGAAGCCATCGTTTATCGCTAGAATATAGTGCATTGTGTATTGTGATCACTATGTAGAAAAATACATTCTGAAGCCCAAAAGGTCGCTTGTGTTAATGATACCATTCTCGACTGTTAACTATTCTGTAAAGCGTTTTCAACGTTGGAAATAACGCAAGTGATGGTCTCATCTTATTTAGAAAGTATCGTAAGCTAAACGCCTATAGTTTTATTTTCTTATGCGTTGTTTATGAACACGATATTTAATCGTGGAAGAAATGTTGGACTTCTCTTTTGCTTTTGTCTATGTGAACTACTTACGCGTTCAGTGGTTGAAATATCAAATAACATGACCCAACGTTTTCATTTGAAAACATGCACTGTTGAAAAAAAAAACATTAAAACGTTTAAACTCGTGAATTAAGAGTTATTGTTTTCATATAAATTGAGAAGAAAAAAATGGATGAAAACGAATTAAATACTTGTGTCGAGCATTTACGAATGTAATTTATTGCAACGGGATGTGTATGAGAATTTACTTGGGATTCCGACAACAAAGTTTTAAATAAGAAACATGGTTTCAATGCAAACGAGAAAAAGAAAGAGAGAGGGGGATGGAAAGAATAAGAGAGCAAAAAAAAAAAAAAGAAGAAAAAAGCGAGAATAAAAATATGGTGCTTGTGTTACACGTTTATTATAAAAGAAAATAACATTATTATAAGAAACTAGCAGGGCAACCCGTGCTTGCCCGAATGAAGAGATAACTGCAGATTACTGTTCAAATCATTGCATTTCACATACTTTACTGAAAACATTCACAACAAAACTCGTCTAATTACAACCACTATCAATATTTCCATTTTCTCTCTCTCCATATCTCTTAAACCTAAACGAAACTTCAATGTTAAAACTCTTTGCTAGAACTACCTGTCTGCCGAACACAGTATCGCGGGGCGGTTTTCCAGCTGACTGATGTTCGTTTTCAAGTCCAATATTATCAAATTCTTATTGAGCCGTCTTAAATAATACAGTTCTGCCTAATCACCATGATTATTATCAATCATCACGGTGTTATTACACCGACCACCTGACACTCATTTAGCACTTTTTCTCGAGTGACCTTTAGGCCTTTATAAAAGATGACACATTAGTAAAGAAACAATAGATAAGTCTCTATAATAGGATCTCTTTTAGTTGGAAAATAGCATTCTCATCGCTGAACGCGTTTATTTCATAAACCGTGATCGTATCTATATGGGCAGTTGCGTGTTCTTTCGGTAGTTAAGACAAGATCAGCATTTGTCTATTGTTGTTACTATAGTAGTGTCATCTATTAAATGCTATTCAATACAACGACTCAGATGTCAATATAACATAATGCTACATATTCTATCTATATTATAATGCAATTTGTTATATTGCATCTACACGATACCATTTCTGACATAGAAGTACATATGCTATCATAGCTGCTACTACTGCTGCTACTACTACTACTACTACTACTACTACTAAAAATAATAAACAATTCAACAAGTACATTCTCCAAATCTACTCGACAATTGCACCATATCTTTTATAAAGCCCCCTTTTCTAGCTTGATATGTCTTAGTAAATTGAGCACTGCCGGGGGGTTGCAAAGTAACCTGAACGATTATTATAATGATCGTTGTTGATGTTTGGGAAATAGAATGTTAGAAATATGTATCGAAACGGAAAAGATATGTTTACAGATAAAAATATTTATGGTAGAAATGTATTGGGGATGTTAACGTGGAATGTTAGCTAAATGAACAAAAGACGTGACAAAAATGGACTAGCTGATTTGTGAATTTGCTTACGTGAGGTAATGGCGTAATGAGATAGTTTTGAAAAGACACCTACATCTTTTAGTCAGAGTTTAGTTAGAGTTGAGAGTCAGAGAGGTGGCGGAGTTGGACGTTAGCACGGAAGATATCGTCTCCGCGTTTGGAAGCTTGGATAAACGCGCCCTTAGCATAATGTAGTAATCAAAAGAAGCATTATCAAACTACGAAACACATATAAAAGTATTAGATCAAATATATAAATTATTGTTGCCAGTTTCATTCGAAGAAAGATGAACTTGGATAATGAGAAGAAAAGGGGTATGTTCCCAGCCTGTGCGCTACACAAACTGGTGTTAATGAACTGTTTTATTGTATGCGTTGCAAATCCACAAGCACACACATTGCACAAGATAGATGCTTCCAACATACATTGACTATGGTAGACGCTTTTGTTGTTACAGGCATGGAAGAACACACTCACACACATAGTGTATGTAGAAGTATGTAACCGGAAATCAAACATATACAACAACTACAACAACTATATAGACATGATAAAATTAAATGCGCCAGAACTACTCGCCACAATTGCATCAATTTTTCATAAAGATTAACGTGATGTGTCAAAGAAAAAGTAAAAAAAAAAACATACTGCTACTTCTACTCCTCTTCGTTTCCTTTTATTACTACTGCTGCTACTATTACTACTAGAATGGATAAACAATAAATTTGTCATAAAGTATCTTAGGCATGTCGAATGTGTCAACGAAAAAAGTAAAACTACTATTACTACTAGTAGTAATATTTGTAGTAGTAGAAGTAGTAGTAGTCAAAATAATTAAATTCACAAGTTCCAAAACGGCTCGAAAAGGTTGTTGCCGAATTTAAAATTTTGATTTTAAATGATGTATTTTCAAATAAATTTTCGTTGTAATACCTTCACTTTATATATCATTTTACAGACTGTTTTTCGCTCTATCTAATCGTTTAAATCGTTTAAATTGCAATCGTGTTAAAAATCTTTTTCGAGCGTTGAAAACAAGATGGAAACAAAGCAAATTCGCACATTTTTCTTATTTCAATTCAAGCTAGAAACAAAAGTGGCTAAAACAGCTTGCGATATTAACGAAGCGTTTGGCTCAGGAACCACTACTGAACGCACAACACAATGGTGGCTTGGAAATTTTCGTGGCGGCGAGGAAGGTCTAGAAGATGCTGAGTGAAGTGGTCATGCATTTAATGTTCACAACGATCAATTAAAAACATTTGTCGAAGCTAATCCATGCAGAACTGTTCAAGACCTTCTGAATTAGATGTAACGTATACGACGATTTCCAACCACTTGAGAAAGATTGGAAAGATAAAAAAAAAAATACTTAATAAATGGGTTCCTCAAAAATTGAACGAGAACCAAAAGAAACGCCTTTATGGAATCTCATCTTCTCTTCTTTTATGCAACAAGAACGACCCGTTTTTCAACCGGGGTGTGATTTGCGATGTAAAGTGGATTCTTTACGGCAACCGGCGACTCTCAGCTCAGTGGTTCGACGCCAACGAAGCTCCAAAGCCAGAGTTGCACTAAAAAGAAAGGCATGCTGACTATTTGGTGGTCTGCGACATCACAAAACATTTTTTTAATGCAGGCGAAACCATTAGGGTGGGGAATACTATCAACAAATGGATGAAAAGCACCAGAAACTTCGACAATAACACCCAGCATTAGTCAATAGAAGAGGCCCCACTCTCCTCCACGACAATGCCCGGCTGCACGTTGCTAAATTGGCCCTGCAGGAGTTGAACAAACTGGACTACGAAACTACCTACTCTGCCATATTCTCCAGACCGCTCACCGACTAACTCTTTTTCAAGCATTTCTACAAATTTCTGCACGAGAAATGCTTAAAAAATCTAAGCGATATCAAAAACGCCTTCAACGACTTCATTGCCACTAGAACGCAAGATTTGACGTCACTGGCATAAAATACATTGTTTTGTGTTGGCAAAAGTATGTTGATTCTGATGGTGCTCATTTCGATCAATAATTTTTTGTTTGAGCCGAGATATGGTCATGTGACTTTAAAATTTAAAACCTGCAAGAACTTTATTATCCACCTGATAATTACACCAAAACTGCATATGTCATGTGCTATAATGGTAATTTAAATAGTTTCTTCTCTTTCTTATTACTGCCTATTATTATTATTATTATTATTATTATTATTATTATTATTATTATTATTATTATTATTATTATTATTATTATTATTGGCTCACAAGGAGCTTTCACTCAGGGCATAAAGAATATCTCCTTGAAAATAGCCTGTGGGGTACGCTGAAAGCTGAGTGAAAACAAGTCTCCAAAGTTTTCCAGTGCTCACCACCTGTTCTAATAACATTTGAAAATGAATTTGCATTATCGCAACAGCCGCCCACCATCGATCTCTTGCTAGCAGCGGCTACTGGTCTTCACTGGAATTTGAATCGCAATAAGCATCCTCAAGATCCCAGTTCTTTTCGCACTTGTCCAGCAGAGGTCTGGTCAGTGCTCTCTCCTCGGTCTTTCCATTATCCTACTCGTCTATTTGACATCATTCTTTTGTAGGGAAGGCGGTGATTGGGTAATGGGAGGGATGTAAGATGGGAAAGGAGAGGGATAGAGAACTTATAGATATTTATTTTCGATGTTCTTGGTTCCTTGTGACGCTTCCTCATGTTTTGTCTCTGTATCAGTTCGTCTGGTCCGCGCGTGTGGCTCATGTGCATTAGTCCACGCATTCAAGGGTTTTCCTTAATTCCTTATTGTTATTCGTTGTGCCTTTCCAGTCATTCCTCTGATTCCAAATTCTCCCCTTCTTTTTTCAAAGTTTTTCGGAATTGTTCCTATTATTATTATTATTATTATTATTATTATTATTATTATTATTATTATCATTATTATTATTATTATTATTATTATTATTATTATTATTATTATTATCATTATTATTATTATTATTATTATTATTATTATTATTATTATCATTATTATTGATTCACAAGAAGCTTTCACACAGGTCATCAAAGATCTCATTGACTACAACCTGTGGTATTCCCTGGAAGCTGAGTGACAACAAGTCTCCCCAGGTTTCCAGTACTCTCCACCTATTTCGATAACATTTGCAAATAAATTTGCATTATCGCAACAACTGCTTGTCATTGATTTCTCTTTGGAAGCGGCCATAAGTCTTTACTGGAATCTGAGTGGCAATAAGCCTCCTCAAGGTCCCAGTTCTCTTCGCACTTATACAGTGGAGGTCTGGTCAGTGCTCACTCCTCAGTCTTTTCTTCCTGCTTGACTGTTTGGCTATTTCGTCTCACTCTTTTTTAGTTGGAGAGAGCAGTGATGTGGCAATTGGGATGGGAGCGGGGTCAGAGAACTTATAGGTATGCAGCTTCAGTATTCTTGGTTCCATGTAGCGCTTCATGTTTTGCCTCTGCAGCAGTTTGTCTCGTGTGCGCTTGTGGTTAGTATCTGTTAGTCTTCGCATTTACGATTTTCCTTAATATTTCAGCTGTTTTCATTATTGTTGTTCGTTGTATTTTTTCAGTCATTCCTCTGATTCCAATTTCTCCCATCTTTTTTTCAATGTTGTTCGGGATTGTTTCTAGTACTCCTACTATTATAGGCATTATTTTGATTTTCTTCATCCCTTTCAGATCTCTTTCAGATCTCTGGCTAGCTCTGTGTATTTGCTCCGTTTCACCTTTTCTTTTATATTAACCCTGTGGTCAGCTGGAACAGAAAAGTCTACGATTTGACGGGGATTTTTCTTTTATTTTCTTATTTATTTATTTGAATATTCATTTATTTATTATTATTCTTATTATCATCATCATCATCATCATCATCATCATCATCATCATCATCATCATCATCATTATTATCATTATCATTATCATTATTATTATTATTATTATATAGCAATTTCAATTTTTGGATTTTTTAAATTCTATTTTTATTCCTTGACCATTCAAGCTGCACCCGAAGACTTTCGCCATTTCTAAAAATCAAGCACTTTACAAAATTGCAAAAAGAGATTGTCTCATTAATTAAATCAATCCATTTGTGGTGGCTTTTCGTTATGGTTCCAACCTTTCCAATGCGCATCACCTTGATTTCTTTACATTTCCAAATCTCATCTCAGAACTTGATATTTATTTATTTTTCACGTTCTTTCTCTTGCACTACGAGCAAGTTTTTATTTTTGCCCAGAAAACTTATGTCAGATATGAAATATTCAAAGAAGTTTTTTGTTTATATTGGCATGTCTTAATAATAATAATAATAATAATAATAATAATAATAATAATAATAACAAAAAAAAATAATAATAATAACAATAACAATAATAATAATAACAATAATAATAGAAATAATAATAACAATAACAATAATAATAATAACAATAATAATAACAATAATAATAACTATAATAATAACAATAATAATAATAGCAATAATAATAACAATAATAAAAATAATAACAATAATAAAAACGACATTATTAATAATAATGATAATAACAATAATAATAATAACAATAATAATAACATTAATAACAAAATAGTATTAATAATAACACTAATAATAATAATAATAATAATAACAACTACAATAATAAGAAAATAATAATAACAATAATAATAATAAACATAATAATAATAACCATAATAACAAAATAATAATAAAAAAGATAATAATAATAATAACAGCAATAATAATAACAATAATAATAACAATAATAACAATAGTAAAAAAAATAACAACAATAATAATAATGATAATAACAAAAATAATAATAACAATAACAATAATAATAACAATAACAATAATAATACCAATAATAACAATAACAATAACAATAATAATAATAACAATAATAAAAATAACAATAGTAATAACAATAATAATAATAACAATAACAATAACAATAATAATAATAACAATAATAATAATAATAATAATAGAGATAACACTAATAACAATACTACTAATAATAACAATGATAATAATAAAAATAATAATAATAATTATAATAATAACAATAATAACAATAACAATAATAATAATAATAATAACAATAATAATAATAACAATAATAATAATAACAATAACAATAACAACAATAATAAGAACAATAGTAATAACAATAATAATAACAATAATAATAACAATAATAACAAAATAATAATAACAATAGTAATAACAATAATAATAACAATAATAATAACAATAATAACAATAATAATAATAACAATAACAATAAAAACAAAATAATAATAATAACAATAATAACAAAATAATAATAATAACAATAATAACAAAATAATAATAACAATAATAACGAAATAATAATAACAATAATAACGAAATAATAATAACAATAATAATAACAATATTAACACAATAATAATAATAATAATAATAATAATAATAATAATTACAATAACAATAATAATAGCAATAATAATAACAATAACAATAAAAACAAAATAATGATAATAACAATAATAACAAAATAATAATAATAATAACAATAATAACAAAATAATAACAATAACAATGGCAATAATAATAATAATAATAATAATAATAATATACATTAACAATAATAATAATAAAAATAATAATAATAATATTAATAATAATAATAATAATAATAATAATAATAATAATAATAATAATAATAATAATAATTAACTTCAGTGTTGTGATATGTTACACCGTTTTTTTTTCACCCAAGAGCCGACTTTTACACCAAAGCTAATGAGCATACTCAAAAAGATAATTATATGGAAAACACCTGACATAAGATGTTTGCTGTACCAATCAGAACTGAGTTCTTGAGGACGGTGAAGTTGTACTTTATTATCAAGAAAAACAATAACATAGTCTAAAACTCTCCTGGCATGCATGATGTCATAAAATGGAGTAGAATAAAATTATTAATAACTAGTAGGGGGACCCGACGTTGCCGAGTTGAATGAGGGTCAATGAATGCTCCACACTTATACTTTAAATCGCCTAACTTTTACACCTACGATCGATTACCTGCTTTAGACAAAGACCCACACCAAAAAACTCAAACCATTTTCGCGTATAAAAAATAATGCCTTTTAAATGTTGCCCATTTTGAGCTTGCATATTCGTGCTCTTTCCAAAACATTATTCATGACAGATTGCAGAATCTCTGGATTACGATTTAACTCCCTTATTTAGCTCCTGATGTTTTCTTTCAATTCTTGCAGGGTTTGGGGTTTGTTTAACAGAGTTTTTCTTTTTGCAAGAAAAAGTCAGGGCTAGTAAACTCTGGAGGACGTGGTGGTTATTTGACATTGCCAATTGAAAATCCAAGGGCGAAGCTGAAAATGGGCAGCATTTTAAAGTCAGTAATTTTTATAAATAAAGATTTTTAAATTTTGCAGGTTTAAATCTTTTTTCAATGTCTTAGTAAGATTATGCTAAAATTACAAAAAAGATATAAAAAATAAAGATTCTATTTAAGTTCAAAACTCTTCAGTGACTTTTCGACACCCTTTTTTTCCATTCCGTTTTGTTCTTTTTTCTTAAACTGAAACAAACGTTTCTTTAATTTCTTTATTTTTAATAATGTCGCCGTTTTTACAGTTCGTTATATGCGGGAGTGTGATACTGCAGATCAGACCTATATGATCACGTGGGCAAGTATAAATGGTGGAATGGGATAAAAAAGTATACAAAAATATATATTTCGACAAACATTGTAATTAACGGGGAAAAGAAACAATATTGACAAAAGAACGAACTGCGAGACATTTTTGTTTATTGTTGATGTATTTGTAAAAATAAAAGATTTGCTTACAATAACCAGTTGGAGTTTCTTTTTTTTTATTGATTTGTTTACGTTTTTGTAAAAACCTTTTAATCTACAGGTTGTATGACAGTATTGTCCTCACCTAATATTTTTCATGTCTTTTTAATCCAATCAGTGACTTTCATTTTCTAGTACAAATATGAGAAACATGCAGAACTCTTGTAGAGGGAACTGCTTTATTGTGCTGATAAACTTCAATGTTATGTTTAAGCAGTCCTTTTTATCATGAACTGCTTATAGAAGTAAGGCCCACATCTCAAAACATAGTAAAAACATTCCATGTATTAGTGAATTCCTTGGTGACTTCTGAGACGACCCTTTTGATATTACCGACCCTGTGCAGAAACGAAACTCACCTAAAGTGCGTTAAAAAAATTCAGCTAAAGGAGAAAGTTTCAGGGAATTATCAAAGTCACAAGCGGTTCCTAGTCAATTCAATGGGTAAAGATGATGATGTTAGGTTGTATAAGTTTTTACGGAGAGGTGTCGACGTTTTCTTACATACAGCGCCTAATATTCCACAAACCGCTTTATTGTGCTGATAAACCATTTAGTACTAACCAGGCTCAACTTTGCTTAACTTCGATAATCCAACTAGACTAGGTGTGTTTCTGTATTAAATACGGTTCAAATAAGCTTGAAATATCGTAAATACCTTACGTGTATCTCTTGTGGGTTTTTAATTGTGGATGCGATTCTTTCTAACGATGCTTTACTGCCTTGGCATCCCCCACAACTTTCTTTGGTGAAAGTGTTCTTTATGCAGACTTTATACCTCATTTGAAGTTGATTCGATGGTCGTTTACTTTCAGTTAACTCCCAATAAAAGTTTTGCCTACAATACACAAACATAAGCACCCCCCCCCCACACACACACACACACAAACACGCATGCGCAAGCACACACAAATATATGTGTGTGTATCAGACAAATAAAAACGATTAAAGATAAAAATTACAGTATTTATCGATTCATTGAATTTCCAAGAAAGTATATAAAAGAAAACGATATATTCCTTTATTCTGTCGAGTTTTTTTAAAATACGTTTTCCTTTTCAGAAGAAATAACTAACAGAATAAAGGTAGAGAGTTACGAGCATAAATTTGCAAAGTTTATAAATTGTATGTAAAAGCATGTCCGCCATCTGTTAAAGGTGGATGTTTTTTTTTTTCAGGAAAGTTTCAAAATCTGGCAGAAAAACAATATTTGAAGAAATGGTTTCAAATAGTAGAGGGAAGCTAAGCATTGGCGTACATGAATCCAATCTGAATCAAATGGCAACATCTATGAGCAATGAATTGTTTGATTATTGTTGTGACGAATGAACCATATACATAAATACTTGAAGACAATGCATTAAGTGTGGGTCCAGATTCGGAGGGCCAACAAAGTTTGCTCGTTGGCTATACAAACAAACTCACAATTATGGATTATGGATGCACTTATTACTACATTTTTTAACCTTATTCCTGCGTTCTATTTTTATTCTAATTCTTTAATTAGGGTTATAGCATTATATTACTGTTAAGGCGATTAATCGGAATCGGGAATCGGAACATTTTTCGGTATCGGAATCGAAATCGGTAAAATTGGAGCTTAATTTTCAATTCCAAAACGATTCTTTCGATTTTTTTTTTGCTAATAAAAAAATGAAACAAACACAAATTTATTTACTCATTAGAAGTCTTTATTTACATCAGACAAAGGACCATGAAATAGGTTATACATTTCACTCCCAGATTGAATATTGATTATCGGAGTCTTATTTATTACTTTTATTGGTAGATTACCGTAAACATCCCCTTGTAAAACTTTTTCGTACATATTTGCTAAATGTTTTAGGGAATTAACACTTGATATTCAAAAGAATTAAATGCCTTGGACAAGGTTTTTCAACTTCGCTGGCGCCGTCTGAACATTGTTGTTGTCTGTCATCAACTTCCTCTTGAATAATTAATAATTGTGGTACTTTTTCACTTCAAGTGAAAAATGTAGATAAACATTCAGTTTATCAAAATCTTGAATAAATTCATAAAAGGGAAACCTTTAGAAGTTTTCCAAATAAAAAAGAAAATTACAACTACATTTAAACTTAGTCTCCTCACCCAAATAAGAATGAGATCCGGGTATTTTATAGAACAAAAGAAGAGATGGAAACATACCTGCAACAAATAAATGTTACCAAAGACAAGACTTTTCTACCCACCCTGATAAGTTTGCGTGCGTTTAAACTTATTTTAAAGCGTAATTTTAGTTTAAAACAAAGTTAGTTTTAATTCTATTGAATTAAATTAAAAAAAATGGCTGCCCATAAGCCCCTCACAAGGACGTTTGATTAGCGCTCAAAAGTGAAAATTAAACAAGTGCTGGTAGAAATAAGTAAATGCTAACAATCGAGTGAAAATGTTATTTTCTACGAGTATTTTGTTTCGATTTTTGTCAAAATGTTTGATTCATTATCGACAACCGGACTATTCGACAGCTTTTACTTACTAGAACTACATCGATGACGTCATTCTCCAGCTAACGGGACTTAATGACATATTACGAAGGTTGCGGTCAAACCTCAATGTCCTTGTGTTTTCATTATTTACAAGCGGTGCTATTCATTAACTAGAATTCTAACAGAACAACAACGATAAGAGGGAATAAACTACTGCTATGTGTCATCAAACCAACATGATGGAAAATGTCCACGTGCGGAGAATCTTCTGGTTACAAGAAGTGGGCCCTTAAGTTCTACATGAATTTTTTTATTTTGTTAATTTGTATTATTGAGATTATTCAAAATATCGTTCTCATCTTGAGTGTTATTCTCACAACGTTTCGACCGATCAAGCATCCGACCTTCTTCAGAAGTATTTCGTCGAACTTTGTAACCTTTTTGTCGAACTTGAGAATTCTGTTAAACTTTAGCACGGAATTTCGAACTGACCCGTTTATTTACTCTGTGATTAAATTGGTCGAAATGTTGTAAGAATAATACTCAAAACGAGAACGCATATCCGAAGAATCCAAATAATTTGGATCTTGTATTGTTTCAGCGATGTGTCATCTTTTACAATCTTCTCTGTGATATATCTGAAAGGTACAATGGGGAAAGAGGTGACTGGTTACTTTTAATGCATCTAACACCAAGATTTTATCTCTACACCATCTACTCTCTGATGCGAATCTGGCATCGGTTGAAATGAATGGCCCTCGTCTTAGGGAGACTTCATGTTTGGACAAGCTTCTGGACTTGACTTTTACTTCTGAACTGAAATGGAACACGTATATCAAATCCATTGCCAAGGTCGCTGAAAAAAATGGTGGGATCCTTCTACCGATCCGGTACATATCTCACCCCTGATGCAATTCTCTACCTATATAAAAGCCAGGTACGGCCAACGAAGAAGTACTGTTGTCACATCTAGTCGCGAATGCCATTTTCTCTTCCCTGCAACCTCTTTGCCACAGAAGAGACGTTGCGAGCCTATCTCTACTTTATCGTTATTTTCATGGCAAGTGCTCAGCTGAGCTTCAATCTATGGTCCCCCCTTGCCAAACTTTCACGAAAAACACTCGTCTAGCCAAAACCATTATCAATAATTTCCCACACTCTTTATCTGTGCCTAAACTTAAATGTAGATTCCACGAACAAATCTTCTTTCTCAGAACTGCACGCTTGTGGAACTCTCTTCCGATTGCCTGCTTTCCAGCTGACTACAATCTGATTGTCTTCAAGTCCAACGTAAACAAGTTCTTGATGACCTCCCCCTAAGTAATCCAATTAAAAAAATTCTCACTGCTTATGTTTTCTACGCTATAATCACATTGACTAATGTATACCCATTAAGCCTTATCCTCAAGTGGCCTCCTGGCCTTGATAAGTGGTGATTCATGTGTAAAAAATATATTAGGTTCAGTCTTTTTGACTTCCATTTTCAGGACTTCACCAATACTTAAGGTACGAACAGCACAATAACATCCTGGTATTGTCGCAATTGAAACAATTTTTTTTTATTACTACGAGGGGCATATTTCAAAAGTAATACCTCTCATTATTCCACCCGAATAGATCAGAGGGCACTGACTCCTTGGATATGTTTTCTCACTAAAAGCAACACTGTTTTATCACCTCGCAATTCTTCCTACATGCCACTTACATCACGTTTTATTTGAGCCGCCATAATTAATTAAATTGCCAACAATAAAATAATGTGTGAAGAATTTATACAGAATTTTACGAACAGGCAAGTCTAAATTTATGTTTGAATACTGGGTCAATTTACAAATACGCATAAACACCTGGCATTGCTCGGACATTAATGAAATAAAACAAATAATCGTTTCATTTTTTTCTTATATCATTTTTTCCCAGCTGTACATTTAACTGCAATTTACTTATTATGAATTTACTTTAAAGAAAAATGAACAAACAAAACGCATATTATTGGGTAAAAATGCTGACTTAAATAATGACAACACGAAACATAATCTTTTTCCATTCACAATTCTCATATATTTTTCATATAAAATCTCCTTGGACATTTTCAATATCGGCAGTAGTTGAATGGTCTTAGCTACTATATTTGAGTAATACAATTTGGTTGATCGCCTTTATAAAGCTTGTGGACGTAGCTGGTTATATGCTTAATCATTAATCCTTCAGCGTATCTTTCAACGTCTCTCTTAGGCTACACTAGCCGTCCGTATTAATGGCTTACACTAGCCAATCATATTCTTGTGACGAGTAACCCGGATGTATTATTTCATTACGTTCCCAACTAGAAAATGTCGATACACCCGTTCTTGGCTATTTTCACAGCTTTCCAGAATGCCTAATTAGTAGAGCTGGATCTTCAAGTCATAGGGAAGTAATGTTGACGAATGAAATGATGAATAATAGAAATTTATTCATTTTTTGGCATGAGAGTCACTACCTATCAAGGCCCGATGGTAACTCGAGGATAAGAGTTAGTGAGTGTACGGAAGTCACTAAGAAAACAGCATATTAATAAGTTGTGATAAAATGGAGGGGGAGAATGGATTATTTAAGAGAGGCAACGTAACAAGAACTTGTTTACATTGGACTTGAAGACGATCATATTGTAGTCAGGTGGAAAGTAGGCCAGCGGGATAGAGATCAACATGTGGGCAGTTCTAGGAAAGAAGCTTTGTTCATGATTTTTTTTTTTTACATTTTTTAACGAATGGTGCGTTGTCTGACATTTGAACTCAACTCTATTCTTTAAGTGTTACCATAAGAATTGCATCGAATATCCTTTACCGTTAAATATAATATTCTAATCGGAATTTTTATCAACTTTACTGAAACGTTCATTATTACAGTGACTTTCTGTTCATTAAACGTTTCATAATAATACCTTCTAGAGAAAGATGTTGTAGTTTGCTCAAAGCATTGTGCGTAGTGTGAAAGTTGTTTGAAGGCTATATCAATGCAGTTCGTGGGAAACACCGTAGACATGAGTTAGTGCTAAGTGTCGGTGTTATTTTAGTAGGTACTAAATATGTGCGTATGTTTTGTTGTTCTTATTTAGTTGTTGTTGTTCATGTTTGTGAGATAGAGTCTTAAACATGTATATATACTGTGAGAGACAGTTCTGTATATATATAATAGACAGTGTACATGTTACTACACAATGAGACGTGATTTGATATATAGATAGATAGACCGAGAGTTTGTGCGTTTGGCATTTATACGTTTGGCAGTTCTGTATGAACGGGGGTGTTTCTATAAATATTAATGTATACCTATTTTTGAGATGATGATTTTCACAAAGTTCTAATAATATAAATGGACAATACCTTTTCTGTTGAATCACAACACGAAGACACAGATACACAAAGATTATGACGTCCTTTATTTAATGACCGGTCCATGATTTCGCTCGAGGAATTTAAAGTTTCTTTACATGGCTTTTTCTCTACTCTAACCTTTCGCTTCCAAGGTTTGACGTCAGCAGCCGTCTCTGACCTCTCTCTCTCGGCTTCCTCTCCTCGACTCTTCTCACAGACTGCATCTAAAACTCTACCTATATTGAGAACTCGTCACGTAATCGCATGATTAAACATGTGCCCATAAAGCACGTTGGATGACATACAACACACTGACATGACCCAACAAGTTCAGTAACCTATTTTTCGAGTATTATGTTTACAATTTCAATTGACGATTAAATTCCTTATTTTAATTTTCATTTTTTTTATAACAGAACAAATTTCATCATTACATTCCTTTTCCAATAAACAGATATGTAAGTTAAACAATTGCAATTCCACATTCCTTATTTCAATAACATTCTGTATTTATTTTAAATTATGATTGGAATTCTCAATTCCAAATCTAGCTTCGCAAGTTCGAATCCTTGATTATCCTATTTGATATTTGCATTTAACTAATTCCCTATTTTTTTACTTACATGAAAAGGGGACAGCCCTTTATCATGTAACATTAGTATATTAAAGAATAATGACACTATTAGAAATAATTTTCAATAATTTTCAAAAACAGACAAAGTAAAGCCTCGCGGAACAGTTGTCTACGTTTCTTCCCGCCTGAAAAAGAGATACTGATATCGAAAATTAAGAACATTAACACCTAGCATCTTGTACGCCACAATATAATTAAAAATTATTGAAAATTCCTTTTAATTTTGTCATTATGCTTTTATATACTAACTCATGTGCATGGTGTTTCCCACGAACCGTATTGATATAGTCTTCAAACACATCTCCTTTTATGATACCTTTCATGTTCTTGTTTCGTTCGTGTAGATCAGAGATTGCAAATTGCATTGTGATGGTGAATGAACTCATGCATCCAATCTCTTTCTTGCAGATACTGATGATAAAAATCTATGAGAAAGAACTCGCTGTCATGTACGTGCATCAGAAGCAGGAGGTATAGCTTAGAGCTCAGACGAGCAATTGCCATGAAAATAACGATAAAGCAGAGACAAGAATAAAGGACATCTCCACTAAGCTACGAAGTCTATTTTTAACTTTGTGAGGGCAGGATAAACTGTGGAACTATATATTAGTGCACCGGTTTGGTGGTTGCTTATGAATCCAGTGCACGCTAGCAGCTCCTGTCCAATGGAAATAACCAATCCTCCTCTCAACAATTCAGAAACATAGGATCTATTTAAGTTTCAATGGATTTTATTATAAATATTTTCAAAATAATATCACATAATGTTTTTTTATATTGCAATCTTTAAAAAGTAAATTTGAATTTGGATATTTTAACAAAAACTTTTTATACGACACCTCAAACATATGGTTTTAACGCGTTCCCATTTTAAAACATGACGACCGAAGTTTACATCAACTAAAACGTTGTGCAAATAACACTAAAGCAAATGAGACTAAAGCAAATAACACTAAAGCACAAACACTAAAGCAAATGACACTAAAGCAATAACACTAAAGCAAATGACACTAAAAAATGAGACTAAAGCAAATGACACTAAGGCAATAACACTAAAGCAAATGACACTAAAGCAATAACACTAAAGCAAATAACACTAAGGCAATAACACTAAAGCTAATGACACTAATGCAATAACACTAAAGCAAATAACACTAAAGCAATAACACTAAAGCAAATGAGACTAAAGAAAATAACACTAAAGAAAATAACACTAATGCAATAACACTAAAGCAAATGACACTAATGCAATAACACTAAAGCAAATGAACCCAAAGCAATAACACTAAAGCAAATGACACTAAAAAATGAGACTAAAGCAAATGACACTAATGCAATAACACTAAAGCAAATGACACTAAAGCAATAACACTAAAGCTAATGACACTAATGCAATAACACTAAAGCAAATGACACTAAAGCAATAACACTAAAGCAAATGACACTAATGCAATAACACTACAGCAAATGACACTAAAGCAATAACACTAAAGCTAATGACACTAATGCAATAACACTAAAGCAAATAACACTAAAGCAAAAACACTAAAGCTAATGACACTAAAGAAAATAACACTAAAGAAAATAACACTAAAGCAATAACACTAAAGCAAATGAGACTAAAGCAAATAACACTAAAGCACAAACACTAAAGCAAATGACACTAAAGCAATAACACTAAAGCAAATGACACTAAAAAATGAGACTAAAGCAAATGACACTAAGGCAATAACACTAAAGCAAATGACACTAAAGCAATAACACTAAAGCAAATAACACTAAGGCAATAACACTAAAGCTAATGACACTAATGCAATAACACTAAAGCAAATAACACTAAAGCAATAACACTAAAGCAAATGAGACTAAAGAAAATAACACTAAAGAAAATAACACTAATGCAATAACACTAAAGCAAATGACACTAATGCAATAACACTAAAGCAAATGAACCCAAAGCAATAACACTAAAGCAAATGACACTAAAAAATGAGACTAAAGCAAATGACACTAATGCAATAACACTAAAGCAAATGACACTAAAGCAATAACACTAAAGCTAATGACACTAATGCAATAACACTAAAGCAAATGACACTAAAGCAATAACACTAAAGCAAATGACACTACAGCAATAACACTAAAGCAAATGACACTAAAAAATGAGACTAAAGCAAATGACACTAATGCAATAACACTAAAGCAAATGACACTAAAACAATAGCACTAAAGCAAATGACACTAATGCAATAACACTAAAGCAAATGAAACTAAAGAAAATAACACTAAAGATAATGTCAGTAAAGCAATAACACTAAAGCAAATGACACTAAAGCAATAACACTAAAGCTAATGACACTAATGCAATAACACTAAAGCAAATGACACTAAAGCAATAACACTAAAGCTAATGACACTAATGCCATAACACTAAACAAATAAAACTAAGGCAATAACACTAAAGCAAATGACACTAAAGCAATAACACTAAAGCTAATGACACTAAAGCAATAACACTAAGGCAATAACACTAAAGCAAATTACACTAATGCAATAACACTAAAGCAAATGAACCCAAAGCAAATGACACTACAGCAATAACACTAAAGCAAATGACACTAAAAAATGAGACTAAAGCAAATGACACTAATGCAATAACACTAAAGCAAATGACACTAAAGCAATAACACTAAAGCTAATGACACTAATGCAATAACACTAAAGCAAATGACACTAATGCAATACCACTAAAGCAAATGACACTAAAGAAATAACACTAAAGCAAATGAGACTAAAGCAATAACACTAAAGCTAAGGACACTAAAGAAAATAACACTAAAGAAAATAACACTAATGCAATAACACTGAAGCAAATGACACCAAAGCAATAACACTAAAGCTAATGACACTAAAGAAAATAACACTAAAGAAAATAACACTAATGCAATAACACTAAAGCAAATGAGACTAAAGAAAATGAGACTAAAGCAAATGACACTAAGGCAATAACACTAAAGCAAATGACACTAAAGCAATAACACTAAAGCTAATGACACTAATGCAATAACACTAAAGCAAATGACACTAAAGCAATAACACTAAAGCTAATGACACTAAAGAAAATAACACTAAAGAAAATAACACTAAAGCAATAACACTAAAGCAAATGACACTAAAGCAATAACACTAAAGCAAATTACACTAATGCAATAACACTAAAGCAAATGACACCAAAGCAATAACACTAAAGCAAATGACACTACAGCAATAACACTAAAGCAAATGACACTAAAAATGAGATTAAAGCAAATGACACTAATGCAATAACACTAAAGCAAATGACACCAAAGCAATAACACTAAAGCAAATGAGACTAAATCAAATTACACTAAAACACTAACATTAAAGCAAAGGACAATAAACCAATACCAGTAAAGCAAATACCACTAAAGCAAATACCACTAAAGCAAATTACACAAAGCAAATAACACTAAAGCAAATGACACTAAATCAAATTACACTAAAGCAATGGACATTAAAGTAAATAACACTAACAAAAATAACACTAAAGCAAATGACATTAAAGCAAATGACACTAAAGCAAATACCACTAAAGCAATGGACATTAAAGCAAATAACACTAAAGAAAATGACATTAAAGCAAATGACATTAAAGTAAATGACACAAAAGCAAATGACATTAAAGCAAATAACACTAAAACAAGTAACACTAAAGTAAATAACACTAACATAAATGACACTAATGCAAAGTACATTAAAGCAAATAACACTAAAGCAAATGACACTAAAACAAATAACACTAAAGATAATGTCAGTAAAGCACATGACATTAAAGCAAATAACACTAAAACAAATAACACTAAAGCAAATGGCACTAAAACAAATAACACTAAAGATAATGTCAGTAAAGCACATGACATTAAAGCAAATTACACTAAAACAAATAACACTAAACAAATAACACTAAAGCAAATGACACTAAAGCAAATAACACTAAAGCAAATGACACTAAAACAAATAACACTAAAACAAATAACACTAAAACAAATAACACTAAAGATAATGTCAGTAAAGCACATGACATTAAAGCAAATGACACTAAAACAAATAACACTAAAGCAAATGACACTAAAGCAAATAACACTAAAGCAAATAACACTAAAGCAAATAACACTAAAGCAAATTGCACTAAATCAACTAACTCTAAATTAAAGCAAATGACACTAAAGCAAATGACATTGAAGCAAATGACACTAAATAAACTAACACTAAAGCAAATAACACTAAAGCTAATAACACTAAAGCAATACCACTAAAAATAAGCATCATCCAAATAATATGAACGAAGATGCATCAATTATAATTTTAAAACATGACGATCGGGATTTACATCAACCAAATGTAAAAAGGAAGAGAAAACGGCATCTCCCACATGAATATGAAGTCTATTTTGAACTCTCTCAAGGCAGAATAAGCTGCTTCTTTTTGAATCAACTAAAACGATGTACAAATAAGAACAATGCAAATAACACTAAAGTAAATAACACTAAAAAAATAAGATTAATCCAAGTAATAAGAACGAGGATGCATCAGTTATAATGTATGAAAAGAGAAGATAAACGTTTAGACAGAAGAATATACAGTAACACCTGTCGAGTATAATCAGTAATTTCTATATCGTTGCTACTTCTTCTAAAAGTCCATTATGTGTTAAAAAGGGGTTCTCATGTCGAAAGAAACTGAAATGTAACTAACCTAAGAGAAGAAAAGAAAAGCAAGTTTAATTTCCAACAGAGTAGATAAAAATCCTGACCAAAAAGAAAGAGGGTACGAGAGAAGGTGAAAAAAGAGGATTGAATTTGATAAATAAATAAAGATAGAAAGAAAGAAAATAAAGGAAACCATGAGAAAAAAGAAAAGAGAACATCGAACGAAAAAGAAAATAATGAAACAAAATGAATGGAAAAATGTGCCGTATTGGTGAATTCTTGAGAGGGGGAAGAAAAAAAAGGGAGCAGAAGGGAGAAGCAAAACAGCAGGAGGTGGTGAAAGAGTACGAGGAGAAGGTGGAGGAGAAGAATTGGGATGAAGCAGATAAAGGGGCTAGAAAAAAAGAAGAAAAAAAGAAGAGGAAGACGAAGAAGTAGAAGAAGAAGAAGAAGAAGAAGAAAAAGAAGAAGAACAAGAAGAAAAAGTAGCAGAAAAAAAGACAAAGAATGCGTCAAATTACATGAAGATAAAGAAGCGGTGGATGAAAAAAGGAAGTCGAAGAGAATAAATTGAAGAGAAATTATTAGAAGAAAGAGAAAAAAAAGGAAGAGATTTTCAACGAACAAGCAGGAAGCAAAGGGGAAGAAGAAAATCAGGAACGAAAAAATTGTTGGAAGGAAAATGAGGAGCGAGAGAAAATAGGGGAAAAGGAAACAAACAAGAGAAAAAAAAGAATAAAGAATAAAAATTCTCAAAGATGGTGAAGGAAACGAAGAGGAGAATAAAAAGAAGAGATGAACGCCGAAGAGAAGAAGAAATAGAAAGAGAAGAAAAAACTAGAAAGAAAATTGTCGCCGCGAGAAAAATATATTCTCTAACGCAGTGCCTTATTTTGACCTTCCATTCGAGCTGATATCGTCACACCCGACCAATCAGGTGCATCAATGACGGTCACCTGACCACAGCTGAACTACACTGGTATTCTCCAACTTTGGCCGTTCGAACTGTCCAGGTCGTAGGTGCATCTTCGGCTGGCGATCAAAAAAGCGCCCGTCTTGTCTTAATCAACTACCCGATCGATCGATCGAAATGAAAGATTACAAATCCAACCCGGCCTGTCATTACAGTCGAACATGGACAGCTTGAGGTCATCGTATCGTGTCACTGTCCGTGTCTTCATTGACACCGGCCGCAATATATTCCCTCACTCTCTGAGCACCAGGAATTTACAACGATTTCCGCCTCCTTGTGAACATGGTATGGGATGGTTCCTGGATTTGACAGGAAGATGTTAACGCCATGTTAGAAACGATTGATAACCACGAGCCGCGTGTGTTGTCATGTAAGACTCGGCGCATGCGTGAATAAGAGTGACGCTGATCTCTGTATGTAGGCAAATGCTCTTTTCCGATTTCTTTTGTTTCGGGGTAAAGTTTCTGTCCTTCTGCGACATCGCTTTCTCCTCAACACTATATATATATATATATATATATATATATATATATATATATATATATATATATATATAAGGTTGGTGTAAAAATTATGTTTTTAGATATATACACGTAAAACACGACATTATATTTAAATCAACCTTATATATATATATATATATATATATATATATATATATATATATATATATATATATATACCTGAAGAATCATAGAGTGAATGAAACGGGGAATATTCAGTGTAGCTTAATCGCCATATATATTTTATAAATTACTATATATATGTGTATATATATATATATATATATATATATATATATATGTACTTCAGATTAAAATTATTAAACTATCAACTGGTATGAAAACTTCTGACAGAAGCCACAGATTTCCGTAAGATCAGTATCGTTTTGAAGATCGACCCTTCAGACAACAAATATCGAAAAAAAATGTCTAAAAATATTAATTCCTTCACGCTCAACTGGACACTTTTCTACAATGAGGGGTGGCTTTTTTAGCCGATATTTTCGAAAGTCGTCCTCTTTTTTCGCTTGTCTAGCCTTAATTTACTTTCGGTTTAGCGATGGGCGCAACAGTAGAGACGTCATGTCTTTTTTACACTTTCTTTTTCTTCTTCGCAGTACGGGTTCGAGCTTGCATGTCTACTACCATTTTTTTTTTTTGCTCAACACATCTCCAAACACCCGGGCAACGCCGGGCAGCCAAGCTAGTTATGTATATATATATATATATATATATATATATATATATATATATATATATATATATATAATTTGTATATCATTATCTATATCTATCTATCTATACTCCTATAAATTCATTTTTCTTTTGTGTGTATTGATATTCATATTAAAACCCCTCTTTTCTATTTATTTAAAAAGAAAATACAATTTTCTCATATATGGGTTGTGGAATTGCATTCACTATCAAAAGATCTAGCTAATTTGCATATTCTTTTAAACATTCATTTTAATTAATTCCCTATTAGTTGCTTCAGTTTTCTAATGGGATAATCATCTGTAGTAAACTATAACGTGTAATTATATTCATGCAGATATTCTACATGATTTATACGCATAATATTTGGTAAAACGTTTATAGTAAACACAAAATTGTTTCCATATATGTTTATGTATGCGTATATATTTTTGTTTAACAAATTTTGCCTACAAAACTCCTCCTAGAGTTTTTGGTTTACAGATATGAAACTTTATATATAAGGTATTTGAATCCATGCAAAACTTTATATTTGGGTTTTAGCCCGGAAAAATCGGTGCAAAAGTGTGACAATTAAAAAAAAATAATTTGGCAGGTAAAGCCGAACGCCGGCATTACGAATGCATAACGTAGTAGCTATTGGTTCATGTTTTAATTTTTAGCCTAGCAGTAAACATGTTTTCATAGCCCAGTCATTAACGCCAAAGGCAAAATATATTGTGAGCTGAACGGTTTGGTTTCCATTGTCGGTGGTGGCGCATGAGACCTTTTATATACTTTTTAAATCATTACTATATATTGCATCCTATCTATGTATGTATGTATGTATGTATCTATCTATCTATCTATCTATCTATCTATCTATATATCTCTCTCTATATAAAAGTGAACGTGTCTGTGTGTGTATCTGTGTATCTGTGTGTCTGTGTGTGTTAACATTTCCCTTCACAATAACTCTGTCAATTTTAATTCTACGGACTCGAAATTTGATATATAGGGTACTGAGATTTGCGGTCTCAACCAAATTACCCAGACAATGTCTGGTCTAAATATTTGAAATTTTACATAAAGGGTATTCAGAGATAAGGCAAGCTTTTTAATAGGTTTGGGTCGAAAATTTTCAGTTACCAATATATAAATGTATGTATGTATGTTTGCATGTCTGCCTAAAACTTTCGACAGAGGCGACGGATTTTTACAAAATCAATATCATTTTGAAGATCGACCTTTCAAACAACAAATATCGAAAAATTGGCTAAAATCATTATTATCTTCACCTGGGCACTTTTCTACAGGGTGGTCGCTCTTTTCGCAGATATTTTCAAAAGTCATCCTCTTCTTTCGATTATCTAGTCTTAATTTAAACCTACGTCGCTTCTGGTTTGGCGGTGGCCGTAACAGCAAATATGTCAGGTTTTTTCCCCGTTCTTTTCCTCATTGCGCTACGGGTTCGAGCCTGCATTCCTACAAGACTTCTTTTTTTTTGCTCAACATACACCTCCAAACACCCGGGCAACGCCGGGCTGAAATGCTAGTATATATATATATATATATATATATATATATATATATATATATAAGTGAAAGTGTCTGTCTGTGTGTCTTTCTGTGTACATTTCCCTAAGCAATAACTCTGTCAATTTTAAGTCTATAGACTCGAAATTTGATATACAGGGTATGAAGATTTGGGAAAATCTTTGTAATTCTCTTTTTGGTCAGAAATCTTGCTGTTAAGGGGTAAAACTTGCACGACTTCACTTTGGAGAACTCTCCAATCTCCTCCGAGAATTTTGGGTCTAAGCCCTTAAAATTTTAGATATAGGTACTTTGGACATGGATCTAACTATAATATTTAATTTGAGCCTAAAACAATAAATGTGAAGGGGTCATAATATGAGTAAAATGTAAAAAAAAAATTGACCTCTGCGGTCTCTACCTATTTACTCAGACAATTTCTGGTCTAAACATTTGAAATTTTACATAAAGGGTATTCAGAGATAGGGCAAGCTTTTTAATCCATTTGAGTCGAAAATTTGAGCTACCAATGTATAAATGTATGTATGTATTTTTGCACATCTTTCTAAAACTTTCGACAGAGGCGGCGGATTTTCGCAAGATCAGTATCGTTTTGAAGCACGACCCTTCAGAGGACAAATACCAGAAAAATTGGCTAAAAAAAATAATTTCTTCCTCCTCAACTGGGCACTTTTCTATAGGAAGGGGACGCTTTTTTCGCCGATATTTTTGAAAGTCATCCCCTCTTTTCGATTCGAAGAAATTTATTACTGTGAGTCCAGAATGAGTTTACATATTGTTTCAACTAGAGGAAGATCCTCAAAGAGAGGAAATATCCAACTAGCATCGTCAGAATTCATAGATGGACTAAGTTATAAAATCAAATAAGAATGGAAAAATCGTAAAAAAAATCACTTTAAACCCCATTTTCAACCCGTTCCTTCCTCCTCCCACCACACCATGCCCACTAACATTAACTCTCCAACCTGTTGCCATGGTGATCCTTTAAATTAACTGTTACTTATGCCGTTATAAATATGAATAGCATCTTTTAATTTTAAACCGTTATAAAAAAAACGTTTATAAGAATTAACACATAATTAATATTTAATTATAAACCCCTCTCTTATCGTATACACTCCTACTACTTTAAATTCCAACGTCCTCTCCCCTCCACTCCCCCTTCTTTTCTAAATCCCCTTCATCTACGATTTTTCCATTCTTATTTGATTTTATAACTTAGTCCATCTATGAATTCTGACGATGCTAGTTGGATATTTCCTCTCTTTGAGGATCTTCCTCTAGTTGAAACAATATGTAAACTCATTCTGGACTCACAGTAATGAATTTCTTATACACTGCTCTGGCTACACATTGAGCACTTTAGTCCGGTTGTTTCACCACTGGTATACATATATATATATATATATATATATATATATATATATATATATATATATATATATATATATATACGGTATTCAGATTTCAACAAGCTTTTTAGTCAGTTTTAGTGGGAAAATGTTGCTGCTAAGATGTTAATGTTGAAAGAGCTGACCTTTGCAGATTCTCCTAAACTCCTCCGCCAGTTTTGGGTTCAAACACTTGAGATTTTAGATGTAGGTTACTGTGATATGGGCCAGACATTTTAATTCAATTTGAGCCCAAAACAATAAATGTTAAGGGGGTCAAAGAAAATTTGACGTCTGCGATCTCTAGCAACTTTTCTCTATGGTAATTAAGGAAGTCTATTATATAGAAAGGCATTGCAATACATATGCACTCTTTCTAATGTATAGCTATGTATATAAAGTTATTAACAGTACATAGAAGCCGAGCAAAGCCGGGCTGAACTGCTTTTATTAGAAAAAACCCCCAAAAAACAACGTGACCAGCCGAGAGCTCCGAGAGCTTCTCAACAGTTATCCTTTCGAATTTATGTGCAACCAGAAATTTGGTAATGATTCTTTCATTTCTATCTTAAACCATATATCGGAAAGCAATACGGTTGGCGAAGTTTCTTCCACATCAGCTGTCTCTTCTCAAAGCACTTTAGCTCTAATGCGACCGTAGAAAAGAAAAAAAAAATATCCCGGCCGTCTTAATTTAATTTTTTAAAAATCGGTTGCCCAGTCCCACTCTACAGAAAAAAATGTTTATGGAAAGAAAAAAAATCATAACGAAAAAAAGTTGACTTTATATTAGTTACAAATAGAAGAAAAAAGAAAGAAATGCAAAAAAAACCTTTAAAAATACATCAAAAGTGGTTTTCTTATTAGATTTGTTCAATTTTATTTGACAAAAAAAAAACAACAAAAAAAAACAGCTGGAAACAGATACAAATTGTTTATTTTTTATTTAAAAGAATTTGTTAAAATAATAATACAGAAATTGTTACGGTAGGTTGCTATCTTTTTATTTTCCTTATATATTTCTCATCTCGTGATTTTATTATGTTTAAATGTTTCTTCGGCATTTTCATTGAATAACGTTGTTACGCGTTGATAATCGGCGACACCTGGCGAAAGCCGCCGGTTGACGTTATGTTTCGAGCAAAGCTGAACAGCCAGTTAGTTATGCCTGGTTCGAATTCTGCACAAATACCACTTTTGCGTAAGCTAGGATTGCAAGAAACCGAATCAATCGGCGATTATCTGGTCAGTTGATTCATTCTCGAAGGATTCACACAGGATAATGGCTGCTAATATGTCTGCCTATTCATATATCAGTTTATCAGTCTATCTATATATCTACAGGGCGACCCCCCCCAAAAAACGGGCCCCAATTCTAATTAGGCCCCGTTTCTTAGTGTTTTGTCTGAATGAATTGAAACTTTGGTCATAACTAGTTTATTATATTCAAAACATCACATCAAAACACTAGGGTCTTTGGCCTTTTTTTTCTCCGTTCTACGGCATATGTTCTAGATGGCCTCCATTTAGCTCCGTGCATTTCTTGAGGCGCAGCACGAAGTTGTCCATGACGTTCTTACAGACCTAATTAGTAATGGTTCTAATCTCCTCCCTGATGGCTTCCTTGAGTTCCGTGATGGTTCTGGGTTTCGCTGCATAGACTATGTCCTTAAGATAGTCACAAAGAAAAAAATCTGGGGGGGGGGATTAGGTCCGGCCTATGGGGTGCCCACTCAAAATTAGTCTTGAGACTGATCACTCGGCCTCCGAAGTTCTCTTTCAGCCAATTTCGAGACAGGTTTGAGGTGTGAGAACTTGCTCCATTCTGCTGGAACCAGAACTTGCACATGAGCGACGGGTAGATGGTCTAGAGCTCACTCTGGAAGGTTTTGAGCACCTCCACATATCGCTCCTTGGTGACTGTCATTGCTGCACCAGATATTTCGATGAAGATTGGTCCGATGATGCCTCTGGCCGAGATTGTAGCCCACACCATGCACTTAGGAGAGTACAGGGGCTTAGTGGCTACTTCATTGGGTCTGGAGGACCCCCAGAAGACATTTTTCTTGGAGTTCGCCTTTCTATCAAGATGGAAGTGTGCTTCTTCTGAGGTCGAAAGGAGGTTAAGGAAACTTGGTGTCTCCTCCCCTGTTTCTTGTCTGAGGCTGTAAGGGTCTACAGTGTCTGTATTCTGTATGGGTAAGTCCTGATATCGTTCACCAGCACTCTCCTGCAAGTCTCACGTGACATACCGAGGGACTTACTTCGCTTACGCACAAAGCGTTTCGGACTCTGCTGGAGAGTCTCTCTCACCCTTTCGACCAGCTCGGCTGTTCGCTTCTTGGGACGTCCCGAGTGGCTTGGACGGTTTTCTCTGGCAGCGTTGAGGTTCTCCACGGTCCCATACTTCTCGAAGTGGTTCACCCAGTTCTGAATTCAATTTTTGGATGGAGCCTTTTCACATTCGAACTGACGCATGAAAATATCCTGGGTTTTTTTTTAAACAAGCCTGTCTTGTAGTAAAATTTAACACATTGTATTCTTTGTCTCAGCTCCCACTGGGGTCTTGCTGTACTCACGGTCGGTGATTCTGTCATGTCCTGTAAAATAAGGGCAATCGGTGAATAAATAATGGAGATATCACATAACGTGTACACGGGGCCCGTTTTTTGGGGTCACCCTGTATTTGTAAATCTATCTAGCTAATAGTTATTTAAGTTAATATAAATATCTTCTCATGCATAAAAAAGTGTAAATATTGTTTGTAATTACTTAATACTTTTCTCGCAGTAAACCTCTATTTCCAGAATCTGTGTTACATTAATTCTTCTTAATATGATACAATGAAGAAACGGTAATGACAGCATATTCCGCAATGAGCGACAAAACGATGACCTATCTATGTGAAAGAAAAAACACAAATAATCAACACGGCTATGTAAAGGACAGAATGAGAGAAAACAAAATTAATATTTGGCGTCCAGAAATAAAGAAAAAAAAGGAAAGATGTGAAAAGATAAGACCATCCAAATGGTTTCCTACGGTTCCTTACTGAAAGTGGTTATCATCTGTTAAAAATTTTCTTTAGTTAGTTATTTCTAACACGTTTTTTTTTTGTTTATAGAAAAGAACAATCTTTTGTAGCAGAACAACCTTCCGTTTTTTGGACGAAGGCAATACAAAACCAACAAGTTATTGCTTTCAAAAACCAATTATATTCAATTATAATTACGAATACAATAAAGAGTAATACTTATGTCAGTTTATCGCTGCTCAACTCCCTAGATAGTGTTGCTTCAGATTTCTATCTAAATAGAATCCCCTTACGTCCAAGTGGCAATGTGCCTTGTTTGAGATGAATAACAGTAAAAAAAAGATTGTTTAACGGGGATTCTTTGAGGAAAAGGATAATCACAATTTCTATATTTTTCTTGACAAATTTGAGAACAAAACGCGAAAAGAAATTCGAGAAAAATACGAGAACGAAATATTCTGATTAATCAGAGCTGAAAATCTTATAGAATTTTTCTATTCATATAAAAAACTCTCTTAAATATGCCAATTGTAAAGCAAGACGGAATAGAAAGCAGGTAATTTGTGAAAATCAAGCTTAAGTGATGGCGACTGCGACCGGAAGTTGAATTAAAATGGCTGACAGCTAATGGTAACAATTCAACGCTCATTTCCATGAGTGCGGATTTGGATGGAAATAAAAACGGATTGGCGGGAGTAGCGCTTAATCTTATACAAATCCGGTTTTATACCTTTTTATGGAGATTAGTGAAGAGATGATGGAACAGGGAAAGAGATCTTTTTTCTTTCTAAATGTCTCTTTGCAAAAACTCCATTGTTGTTGTTGTTATTATTATTATTATTATTATTATTATTATTATTATTATTTATTAACGTGTGATGTTTTTTCTTTATTTTCTTTTACTAGGTTTTGTTTGTATTTTTAGATTGCAGTCATTTTTGTAATGACATTTCTATGTAAGAAAATCAGCCATGAAAAGTGCACACAAAGTGGGAGGAGCATAGTGAACGAAAGGGGGAAAAGGAAAAAAATATATATAGAGAGAGAGATGAGAAAAAAAGACAATACATAATGAAGACCAATGAAAAAAAAAGAAAAGGAAGATGAGAAGAAGGTGAGGAAGAAGAAGAAGAAGA
>NC_136490.1:115261519-115386519 GCF_053919585.1 Euprymna scolopes | reverse complement strand
ACAGATGAAAAAATGAACCACCTGATGTACATGGACGATCTGAAACTTTTTGCAAGGACCGAAAAGGAGCTAGAGACACTAATTAACACTACCAGGATCTTCAGCCAAGATATGCAAATGGAATTTGGAATGGAAAAGTGCGCACAACTAGTTATAAGAAAGGGAAAACTGGAAACGACAGAAGGCATGGAACTACCCAATCAAACAGAAATTATGGCACTAGAGAAACAAACGACTATAAATAGTTGGGAATTCTGGAAGCGGACACCATCGGAGCAATAGAAATGGAAGAGAAAATTGGAAAGGAATACATCAGGAGAACAAGATAACTCCTGGAAACGAAATTATATAGTAGAAACCTAATAAAAGGTATTAATACATGGGCAGTATCACTATTAAGATACTCTGGACCGTTTATGGGGTGGACAAAAGAAGAACTTAGACAACTCGACCAGAAAACCAGGAAACATGACCATGCATAATGCACTACACCCAAAGGACGATATTGACAGACTCTACGGAAAAAGGAAAGACGGCGGGAGAGGACTGATCTGTGTAGAAGACTGTGAAGGACACGAAAAAAGAACTAGAAAAATACATAATGAAAAACACTGAAAGGATAATTATGGCAGCGAGAGATACGGAGAAAACCAACAAAACAGAAAACAGAGAGACAAAAAACAAAACGAGAAAAGAGAAATGGGAAGAGAAACGACTCCACGGAAGATTCATAAGAATGACAAAAGATGAGAATAATGAAAACACCTGGACATGGAAGCGAAAAGGACATATAAACCGAGAAACTGAATCTCTAACTGCAGCAAAGATAACTCAATAAGAACCAACTATATCAAAGCAAGGATCGATAAAACATAAGAAAATAGCAAATGCAGACTCTGTGGACAAAGAGACGAAACGATACACCATATAGTAAGTGAATGCAGCAAACTTGCCCAAAAGGAATAAAAAAACAGGCATGCCCAAGTGGGAATTGTGCAAACAACTGCATTTTGAGCGTACAGACAAATGGTACAAGCGTAAACCCGCAACAGCACTCGAAAACGAGAACCACAAAATCCTATGGGACATGGATATATAGACGAACAAACCCATCCAAGTAAGAAGACCAGATGTCGTAATAATTAACAAGAAAGAAAAATCCTGTCAAATCGTAGACTCACCACAGGGTGAGTATGAAAGAAAAGGAGAAACGAAGCAAATACACAGAGCTAGCCAGAGAGTTAAAAGGGATTTGGATGATGAAGAAAATCAAAATAGTACCGATAATAGTAGGAGCACTAGGAACAATTACGAAAAAAGAATGTCAGAAATTGGAATCAGAGGAATAACTGCAAAAGTACAACGACTAACGATAATGAAAACAACTGAAATATCAAGGAAAACCCTTGAATGCGGAGAATAATACAAGACAATATAACGAATAAGCGTTACTAGGAATGAAGAACACTGAAACTGCATATCTACAAGTTCTACACCCCCAATCATGCATACCCCCATTGTTTCATCACCATTCCCCCCAATAAAAAAGGAATACCAAAGGCCGAGAAGGGTCAATAAGGACTGAAAGGCCGAGGAGCGAGCGCCAACCAGACCTCGGCTGGACAAGTGCAAAGAGAAATGGGACCTTAGGAAGGCTGAGTGCCACTCAAATTCCAGTATAAGCCAATGTCCACTACCAGCGAGAAATCAATGGTAAGCGGCTGTTGCGATTATGCAAATTCATTTGCAAATGCTATCGGAGGAGGTGGAGAGAGCTGGACGTCTGGGGAGACTTGTATTCACTCAGCTTCCAGAGAACACCACAGGTTTCCAATCAGATCGTTTGTTGACTTGTGTGAAAGCTCATGTGAGCCAATAATAATAATAATAATACTACTACTACTACTACTACTACTACTACTACTACTAATAATAATAATCTACAAACAAGTTGAAATCCAAATAGAACAGGAAAAGAGAAAGGACATCACAGGAGGCCATGTGAATCGAAACAGAAATTTCGTGAGTCGACATACTCCTCACAAAAAAGCCAGTCCAGTACCGTACAAAATTTTCGCTAAGAATAAAAGAGAATACAAATGCCTAAACGTGTGTGTGTGTGTGTGTGTGTGAGAGAGAGAGAGAGAGAGAGAGAGAGGGAGCGAGATAGTTAGATAGAGAGGGGAGAGCGAGATAGATAGATAGAGAGAGAGTGAGGGAGGGCGAGATAGATAAATAGATAGATATATATATATATATATATATATATATATATATATATATATATATATATATATATATAGAGAGAGAGAGAGAGAGAGAGAAGGAGAGAGAGTTTTGAATACTAAACGGAGATCATTAAGTATTATTACGCAAGGGGAATTTCTTTTTAATGTGATTGGAGGAATATCTCCGTTCTAACCGTTTTCCTAGCCGGAATAATTATTTGAAGAAATCACTAAAGCGAAATAAAATATATTCGTTCTATTAACAGCGGACGGGGGGAAAAAACTAAAAAATAGGCGAATTTTAATCAGTGCCAATATGTTAGATAAACCGCTATTTGGATCGGACTTTGAAAATCTGAGAAAATAATTTTATATGTAAGATAAAAGGGAACTATATACATTTTTAATGTTTTATTAACTCTTCTTTTCCCGGCCACTTGTTACGGTATTTGCACTCACCTTACGTCGTTATTTATAATGTTATTTAATTATAAATACGTGTATTATATAGTGTACTGTATTTTGTTACTCATTTTTAATGCCGTATCCCGGGGTTCTACTTACTATATTACTCATAAATCAATCAATTGAGCATTAGTAGAGAATACAAACGCCGTTCCAAAAAGAAAAAAAAAAAGAAAAAAAAGCCTTCTACTTTTTAACTCAAAAAGTTAAATATCTACGAAGACGAGCTAACAACATTTTATGCTCCCAAACTTATTTTTCTACATAGTCACCGAAATTCTTAATGCACTTTTGCCAGGAATTCAATGACACATTTCCGCATCCAACGCACCTCCACGACAGAAGTTGACAGCTAGAGCCTCAGACCGTTAGTATCTGCAAAAGAGAGATGAAACTTTCAGGTCATTAATGCTAAGTTTATTAATAATAGAGGAATTACTTTTGAAACTCTCCTCATAATAGAAAACATCTAAGCTCCACAATATCTGCCAGAATATTTAGATCTATCTATCTATCTATCTATCTATCTATAAAAGTGAACGTGTCTGTGTGTGTGTGTCTGTGTGTACATTTCTCTACGGAATAACTCTGTAAATTTAAAGTCTACAGACTCGAAATTTAATATACAGGGTACTGAGATTTGGGAAAATGTTTGTAATCCGTTTTCGGCCAAAAATTTGGCTGTTAAAGGGGTCAAAGTTCAACGATTTGACCTTTGAGAACTCTACCAAACTCCTTCGCCAATTTTGAGTCTAAACACTTTTTTTATTTTAGATATAGGTTCCTTGGACATGGATCTAACTCAATAACTTTATTTGAGCCCAAAACAATAAATGTTAAGGGGTCATAAATGGGGGGGGGGGAAATGGCCGCTTTTTTTTTGCTCAACATACACCTGCCTTCCTACTACCAATTTTTTTTTTGCTCAACACTCACCCCCAAACACCGGGCAACATCGGGCAACACCGGGCAACCATGCTAGTATATATATATATATATATATATATATATATATATATATATATATATATATATATATATATGTGTGTGTGTGTGTGTGTGTGTGTGTGTGTGTGTGCGTGTGCGTGTGTGTGTGTGTGTGTGTGTAAAGTAATCGAGTTCGTGTGTGTATGTGTGTACAACTCTCCTACAGTCCACATCTCTGGACCGATCATAACCAAACCTGGCATAATGGTAACCTACCACTTAGGGTTGGTGCACACCATTTTTCAGGGCTACGTTCCAACGTCAAGATCATAGCCTATGAATATTTACTCTTCTATAACCCACACTATTATACCGATGATGACCAAAACCGGACATGATGAGGGGCTCTTACCTAGGAATGGTGAACATCATTTTTCAAAGTCAAGGTCAAAGTGTAATGTTATTACCTTTTTAGGCTGTGATCATAGTGTAGTATCTGTGTTTACTGTGGCAAGCAGGGCCAAGGGTCTAACACTATTATTATTATTATTATTATTATTATTATTATTATTATTATTATTATTATTATTATTAATTGATTTGAGAGACGGATGGTGGCTGGATCAGTTATTATGATCAGAAGAATAAACAATTAAATTGGGAAAGAGATGATTGACGTGGAATCGCAAAAAATGCGAAAATAGAAAATGGATGTAAACATTATTTTTGGGTTTGGATAAACAAATAACTAGATGGAGACATTAGGTTGGTCTGAGACATGTAATGAAGTGACGTAAGACAACACGTGATGTAGTTAGTTTTGGAGAGATTCAGCGAGTTGAGGTTTGACCACGAAAGCAGACAGACGATTTAGACAGGGGTGGACAGACAGCTAGGAAGCGAGATGTAAGAATAGAAAATGTAGACGAACTGCAGAACCCGTGAAAACTATTTGAGACAACTGTAGTAAATTTATATTCTAAAAATATAAAGGGTTGTTTTGTGGTTTAACAAGTAAAAACAGATGTCTCAGTTGGATGATGCTGATAGTTTCATGGTTCGTCACGGAGCAGCAAGAAGATAGAAGCACTCTTCAAGAAAAAAGATATGAAGCATATATCATTCTTCTTAAATATGAACTGTAAAATATTCCCGTGCGATAAGTCTGATACAACATGACTCGGTTTACACGTCAATATCATATCCCCCGCTTAAACAACATACATACGATTTATAGGTTTATTATCTGTCAGTTAAAAGAACAATATCTCACATCCATTAGATAACACATGACACGTTTTAATATATCATCTCTTCCAATATAATTACAACATACAACAAAGGTCAATGGTTAAGGTCGGCACTTTGCTGTAAGCTCGGGTAATCGTAAATTGTAGTGCAGTTCCAATATGTTATAGCTCGTCATATTAGAATAGCATTCTTGGCCGTTTGGCTTAGAAGAATCGGCAGTATCTTTTCTAATTTTGCACTTTGTTTTATGCCATTCAATCTTTCTAGACCGATGAAATTTTAATCATTGTTTGATTCCAGAATGCCTATCTTCTGGATACATTCTCCTTATTATAATCCGACATTGAGGCTAATTCTACTTCCGGGGTGTAGCAAGCTGTTCGACGTAGCTTCAATCTATGTCTTCACCAGTAAAAATATTCACAAAAAAACTCGTCTAACTACAACCAATGCCAAAAGTTTTCCATCTCTCTCTCACTCTCTCCTCTCTCTCTCCCTCTCTCTCTACCTACATACCTACCTATCTACCTACCTACCTACCTTCCTACCTACCTACCTACCTACCTACCTATCTAAACTAAAAGAAACTCCCACGAACAAATTTTCTTTCCTAGAACTACCTGTCTGTTGAACACAATACTTCAGGGTTGCTTCCCTACTAATTACAATATGGCTGTTTTCAAGTCTAATGTAAACAAATTCTTGTTCAGCCGCTCTTTTAAATAATCGAATTTTGCTCAATCACCACCACCACTGAGTACGGCATAGTCACGTTCACACAGTTGTGTTTCATTAGACTACAGCAATCTAACATTTGGTCAGTACCAAATGGCTGAGCTTTAGGAATACCAGGCGTTCTATACAGGAGAACGTCACCTCGCTGCAAGTGCTGTAAAAACCTAACGTCTTTATCTTCTCTATCGAGGATATATATGCGACTAATGAATTGTATATTCCCATGAAACTTCCTCCTTGGCTTAGTACATCTTCGGTACCGTATGGTACCATCGTCCCTACAAACTACCACGGTGTTGTCTCACCGTTTATATGACACTCATTTAACTCTTATCCTCAAGTGGCCTTTAAGCCTTAAATAGTGATTACATCTTAGTAAAATAAACAAATATTAACATGTCATAATTAGTTAACAAAGATGAATATATTGCATATAATTCGGTGCACATATTTTGGTACAGAATCACAAGCGTCCCTGACTACTATTCCAACGTTTCGTCTATTTGTATTCGAAGTGCAACCTTAATTGCTATCTGTGCTTGTATTAAGTGTAACCTTAGTTGCTATTAGTAGCTGTATTGTTGGTTCAAAGCCGGATTTCCTAATCAATAGCCTGAATAGGAACTGTCGCTCGTTGGTGTCGATGCATAAACTAATTAGTACGGAGAAGAGCTTCATGAAATTCAATTATAGTTAAATGTGACTAATAGTGTTCAATCAATTCTGCGCTGATGAGATTAATAGCTGATTCTTTGTAACTAACAAAGCTTAGTGCATTATGGGAAACAGCGCACACGCTTTATATGATGAATTCCCGCGTAAAATGTATTATTCTTTGTGTTTCTATATGCGCAGTTATTTAAGATATTCATAAAACTAAATTTAAAGATGCGAATATTTGCTTGCATTATTTGGATTCGTCGAACTAATTTTCTGATTGCCAGTGCTATTTTCACAACCTTTCGGTGGATGAAATTTTCGACCTTCTTCAGGTGTTTCTTGTCGAACTCGGGAATCCTTCTGTCAAACTCGATAACCCTTCTATAAAACTCGGGAATCAGCATGGAGTCTCGAACAGAACTTTTTATTTGATCCGTGGAGGTCTCATGCGCTTATCTCCTGAACTATGACTCGTGGCGTACTGGATAAAATTCAGTTGTAAGTTACACACTTTTGGAGGTTGAAGTTTACATCAAAATACAATTTATACCCATTCTCTGCCGATTCCCAAGTTCTATAAAAACATTCACTAGTTCTATAGAAAGATTCCCGAGTTTGACAAGATACACCCGACAATGGTCAAAGGTTAAATCGACTGAAATGTTGTAAACAGAACACCCAAGATGAAGACAGTAGACCAAAGAGTCCAAATAACATGAATGATCCAGCATAATCTAAAAACATTCAGAAAAATGTATGTTATAGGTTTTTGTCTGTGGTAAATATAGAATTAACTAGAATCGTCGTTATTAGTCGACGTTTGATCTGTGGAACTAATTGTTTCAACTAAGACGGCATTTGTTAATATTGTATATAATTTTTTTGTTTCATATTTCGATATAAAATCTTCTTATCAAATAGAAATATGATACAAATCTTCTCTCCATTCGTTTGTCTGTTTTCTCGTGCTATTGTTGCTGAACATCCAGCTCAAGTTATAAAAAAGTGCAGTTTACTCCAATCGCCGCTGTTGAAACAAACCGCTAAAATACGTAAACTGAAATCTGTCGAAGTAATAACATTTTTTTTTATTGATTTTACTCTATTTCTCTGAAACTAATAACTACGATACACACATATTACATTATACTGAGAAAAGTGGCAGGAAGCGGCTGAAAATTATTTGCATTCGATAATTTGTATTCCTACATTTCAATAATGAGAGAAATGAAATTATAAAATGTATATGAATATATTTTTCACGTGATTTTTTATACATCCGCATATAAAACACACACACACACACACACACACACACACACACACACACACACACACACACACACATATATAATAAAAAAATTAAAACAATATATAATTAAAATAATTATGGTAATGATTATCTCTCTCTCTCTCTCTCTCTCTCTCTCTCTATATATATATATATATATATATATATATATATATATATATATATATATATATATATATATATATATATATATCCAAAGGACGAAATTGACTGACTCTACGTGAAAAGGAAGGAGGCGGGAGAGAACTAGTTTGTATAGAAGACTGAGTGTATGACACAAAAAAAGAATGAAGAAAATACATAACGCAAGACACGGAAAGAATAATCATGAGAGAGAGAGAGAGAGAGAGAGAGTGAAAAAATCGACAAAACAGAAAACAGAGAGATAAAGAATAAGAAGAAAAACAACTACATGTAAGATTCATAAGGATGACAAAAAAGTGAATAGCGAAAACACTTGGACATAGAAGCGAAAAGGACACATAAGCCGAGAAACTAAATCCTTAATAACTGCAGCACACGATAATTCTATAAGAACCAACCACATCAAAGCAAAGATTGATAAAACACAAGAAAACGGTAACTGCAGACTGTGTGGACAAAAAGATGAAACGATAAACCATCTAGTAAGTGAATACAGCAAACTAGCCCAAAAAGAATACAAGAACAGACATGACCAAGTGGGAAGAGCAATGCACTGGGAATTATACAAACACCTGGATCTCGAAAGCACAGACAAATGGTACAAACATTAGCCGGCAACAGTACTTGAAAACAAGAATCACAAATTCGTATAGGACATGGACATACAAACGGATAAACCCATCCAAGCAAGAAGACCGGATGTCGTGATAATTAACAAGAAAGAGAAGTCCTATCAAATTGTAGACTTTGCTGTCCTAGTTGACCACAGAGTAAATATCAAAGAAAAGGAGAAACGGGACAAATACACAGAGCTAGCCAGAGAGCTGAAAGACATATGGATGATGAAGAAAATCAAAATAATATTAGGAGCACTATGAACAATCATGAAAGGAATAACTGGAAAAATACAACGGATAACAATAATGAAAACAGATGTAATATTAGGGAAACCTTTTTGAATATGGAGACTAACACACATGAGCCACAAGTGCGGGCCAGAAAAACTGCGGCAGAGGCAAAACATGAAGCGCTACATGGAACCAAGAATACTGAAGCTGCATATCTATAAATTCTCTAGCCTCACCCCATTATCACATAACCCCCTCCCCCCAAAAAAAAGAGTAAGACCTAATAGTCGAATAGAGTCAAGGAGAATGGAAAGGCCAAGGAGAGAGCACTGACCCGACCTCCGCTGGACAAATGCGAAGAGAACTGGGATCTAGGGGAAGCTTATTGCCACTCAAACTCCGGTGAAGACCAATAGCTGCTGCCAACGAGAAATCAATGGCAAGCACCTGTTGCGATAACGCAAATTTATTTGCAATTTGTTTTGCAAATGTTATCGAAAGTGGTGGAGAGTACTAGAAATCTAAGGAGACTTGTTGTCATTCAGCTTCCAGGAACCACCACAGGTTGTTTGTAAGGAAAGATCTTCGATGACCTTGTGAACCAATAATAATAAATCGACGCTGAATCTGGTTGTGGTTTGAGTATGAAGGTTTATTATTCATAAGAAGAGTAAAATAAAATAAATATGTATTGTTTTTTCAGTTTAGAAATAAAATAAAAAAAGAATAAAAATGTCGACTATAATTTCTTTTTTCCGGCAGTTTTCGATAGTACTCAACCGGGGTTCTTTTCCTTGCTTTTAACCTACAATGGTCTTACTGCGCAATCGATGGACAAGTGCTTTCGCACGGGGTATGGGATGTGGTGGAGCGGTGGACAGTCTCCTCCCAATGATCCAAACTCTTCAAAAATTTAAGCTCAGCTAATTTTCTTTGCTCTGCAGCCACTTATGCATGAAGTGGGTGGCATCTGGGCACACCTGGGATTTTCCTTTAGCCAATCCCCCTCTAATCTGTTATAATCTGATTCGCTCTGATTGGATAATTACCCCCCCTCCTATACGCCAGTGACATATAAGGTCACTCCTCAAATCCAAGCAGTCTCTCGATACTTCCCAATGATCAAAATTTACAAAAATATTGTTTTATATTTTCGACATTTTTTTCTGTTACAAGGAAAATGTATTTCACATCAGTGATCAACTGCTTTCTCTTTTTAACTGGTAAGGTTACCTGATATTACCCCGGGATCGTTCACATAAATTTTTAGCCCCAAGTCCAATCCAGCTCTATTTACCCCCTCCCGGGTAATCCTGTGCCATCATTGCTGGTTGGGTCACGTAACCATATTCAACAATAAATTTGATACGAAGCATTCATTTTAGTGTAACGTTTTTGTTACGCTTTAACGCAGATCGATGTGGTGTATGAAAGTCTCGAAAAAACAAAACAAAAAAAAAAAGACAAAAAAAAAAAACAAAGCAAAGAATTTCAACATGAGTTTATTTTTCAGTTGATAAGAAAGGAATTTATTACTGGTCGTTTCCATGCCAATCCGCATTCGAGTCGTTTACGCAATGTCCTAAGTTGATCTTTCAATATAAGCTACTGAATAATTTTTTATTTGTTTTTTTTTTACCAAAGGGTATTATCGCTTATCAAGTCCCAAAGCCCCCCGAGATTAAGGGTTAATGAGTAGAAGCTCTTCTCCTAATATGACAACACTACCTCTTCTGGAGCAGTAGAATGATCCAAACATTTTGCGTGTAATTATTACATTGGAAGCAGTTTTGATCCGTCCTTACACTTTGCCCCACGATAGCAGAGTTAGACGCAAGGTCGGTTATAATGTGAGGAAAATTCAGCTTTTTTTTCTATGAAGAGGGCGAAAGATTGAGAATAGGACTTTGCCCACTAGATTTCGAAACCGGAAAGGTGCTCTTTACAACTCTTCTCCAAATATGGCAACGGTAGACCATCTTAGGACGTATTTGTTTGTTATACTGGTGTCGGCTGTGAGATAACTTTGGGAGCGGTAGGAAAAGTCAACCATTTTGTCAGCGTCGCTAGCAATCAATCTGATGTAAATCTTTCTATTTTAGGTCAGGAGTTAAGATCAGACCCAAAAGTTTGTCAAAGCAGGATGCTTCCTCCAAACGACAATCGTTCATTTCAATCGGAACTAAGTGGGTATTAGAACGCTGGTGCTGAAAAAATATAAGTTTCGTTTTGGACGTATTAAAACGACCAGCCATCTTTTTTCTCATTTGGTACTTGCTCAAGATAAAAAAAGAATCACGAAAGCTGGGTTGTTGCCATGTTGATAGTGTCGTCTGCATAATAGTATTTAAATGTGTTCCAATAATTGTATAGCAATTTTCTTGATTAACTGCTTATCCATACCAACGTAATATATTAGTTATGATTTAAATTAATGTTTTCAATCTAATTATAAAGAAAGAATATCAACACAAAGAAAGCCAACCGGAATTGCTTGACTCAAAATTGGTTGTATACAATACGATCAATGCTTTAAAATATTAAGTTAGAATTATTTGGGTGATTTCTCTTGAATTATACTGGCCAACGTTATAGGATATGCGTTTGCGTGTCCAGGATAAAAAACATCTTTTTCAACCCACGTGGAGGATTTATAAACGAAAAATGAAATGGGAAAAGAAAAGATAAACACATAGAAATGGGTGTGATTTTTTTGTATCACATGAAAACACAAAAAAAATATAGTGATTTAATTTAATGATGAATTTATAAAAATGATAATAAATAAAAAAGAATAAAGATAAAAAAGGGTAGAATGAAAATGAAACTGTTAAAAAAAGAATGTATCAAAAACAACTTCGGAATATTCATTATTATTGTTTTGTAACGATTGCCATGAAAATGCCGGAATACTATAAACATTCTTAAACGATTTTAAAAATAAATGTACATAAAATGTACCGTTATTTAACGCGCGGGCGTTAGGGGTAAACGATAAATCTATTTTGTAACTAAAGCAATAGAGAATATTTTTTATTAGAATAAATTTTGAACTGACGTGTATAGGAAATAACGCTATGAGAGGAAGTTGGCGTGATAAAGAAGCTAGTAAACTGCTACTCTTGTGTGTATAATGTTGGACAAACGTCTTTTTTCATCCCCCAGAGAAAGAGTGAGAGATTCTAAATTAAACTATCTGTATCTAAATCATTAATTTCTTATGAATCAAATGTTGGTATTGGCTTCCACGATATCTTTTTATTTAGAATTTTTTTCTAAAATGACATCAAGTACTTAAAACGTGAAGATTGCCGACGTCCTAAATAGAAAATGGTTCTGTGAAACGAACTGAATTCGAATGTAACAGACTCATGTTGTCCGTCCGTGTCGTTAACCAGTTAGCCAGCGTCACTTCCACGTGTGTATATGATACGATTATAGTTGCTAGAAATAACGCAACATAAGGATTTGAAATTCCAGAGACAAATAAATCGTTAGTGTTTGTAATTATTTCGATTATTACAATAAAAAAAAAACGAAGAAAAATAATAAAAAAAAGAATTCAACACAATCACGACGATGACGACTACTGTTCAGAATAATAAATAATATATAGAGAGAAGAAGAGTGAAAGGAAGAGAGATGCCACTCAGTGTAACACTCTGCTATTAATGACGATGAATACTACAGAGACCGGGGAACTTCAACTATTCTATGTTTTTTATCATTAGGTATCAAGTTATCAAGAACCATTTGAAAGGAGAGTTAATTAAACGGGATAAATCTCCACTGAAAGATGAAGAATACTACGGGAGTACTGAAATTGATTAATAATACTAATGAAAATAGAAAGACGATCCTGGATTTACTTTCGACAGCCTCATAATATTCCTTAGAAAATCCCTTATTTTGTCCTTTAGTCCTCACATGCCAAGAGTGATGTTTCTGACAAAAGGGGAAAGGATTGCTGGCTACTGGGTCGGAATCTATGCAGCTAAAACGTATCGTTGGCTAGTTTTTGATCTTGAAGTTTTTTCTCTCTTTTTTTTAGCTTCATATATCTAGTGGCTTTATGCTTTGTCTTGGTCGATTTCAATGAAACATAACAGCATATGATTATTTTATGAAGGATTATGACAAGATTCAGCCGTTATTGGATTTTCCGTTTTAATCAACAGTGAAGTATTCCAGCGGTAACATGCTCACATGTGAAAAGCCACACTCGATTATCTGAAAATCCCCCGTTCCCTTGTTCGTGATGCCATAAGAACCCTAGATATCACAAAATCATGTGGACACGATCGTATCCTTGTTATAATTAAAACTTTTTTGCTGAGGTTACTCCGGTTCACTCCAACTTGGTCTATAAGCATACTGGCAACTAACAATTTTCGAATACTCGTAAACACACATTCCTAATTTATATATATTATATATATTAAAGTGGGCTCTCTGTACTGCGCTCGGAGGTTACTCACACCTGAGAGTATTGTTATATTTTTAACGAGTCTCTAATTATACTTATGATGATGAATGTTCTTTTGTTTACATGTTAAGAAGTGTATGAGTCTTAGGAGGGATGAAGAGACAGTCTTTGAGTCTTATTAGAGTGTTTGTCGTTGAGAGAGAGAGTCTTATTACAAGTGAAGCTGTTGAGAGAGATGTTATGAGAGAGATTGTTCATGTTATGACGATCCATATTTATTAAAATGTTCTTTACTTAGAAGTGTGGAAGAAGAAACTCTTAGAGTGAGGAGATAGTGTTCAGACAGTCTTAGTGTAGATATGAGATGTAGATTCACATTGTGAATATGAGATGTGTATGTCAAGACATTTTATAACACAGACATATAATAACAATTCACTTTACCTTTTTGTAAGAATCACAAACACAAAGACGATGCTTTATCAAAACACATGATGGGTTTATTTCTTCACGACCGGCCGTGGTTTTCATCATCAAGAATTCAAAGCTTCACATTTTAGTTTCAAAGTGATCGTCTCGCTTCCTAGACGTTCGAATTCCCAGCCTCTCTCTGAGTTTCTCACTGACTGTCTCCCTAACTAACTAACTCTCACTTCCTATATTGAGAAATCCATGCATGTCCGGCCTCGTGAGCAAAATTCACGTGCCCTCACATGCGCGAGTCGCACGTTTCCGATATTATGATTTCCCAATAACCTATTTTTTCTTTGTTGTTTTTACAAAGGAATTCAACCTACATATCTAATTTATTCAACCCATATTTTATTATCCACATTCTTTCTAACAATTGAATAGTTTATTTATTATTTATTTCATCAGAATTAACAATTTACTGGACATTCCATTTAAACCTATTGTTCTTTAAAACTTCTATCCAAGCTTCGATTTCTGCTTTCTCTCATTTTATTTTCATTTTAAGTAATCTCTCTATTTTTATACTTACATGAAAAGGGGACAGCCCTTATCATGTAACAGTATCATATATCACTACAAAGCCACTATTCGCCCATGAATGGAATACTGTTGTCACATCTAGGCTAGTGGATCTGCCACTAGTCTCTCGTTCCTAGGTAGGGTTCAAGAAAGAGTCGCCAACCTACTAGGTAAAGTTGACTTGCCGAAATGGATAGTTAAGTGAATGAGTTCACGCAGGCGTAGAAATGAACGTCTGGCTGGAGGCCAGTTAAGCTTTCTGGCCAGTACTTGTTTCCCCACGATATTGGGGAAAACCAGCCCCCCCCAAAAAAGGGGAGCTCTGGCAGTGTTCAAATGGATAACAATAGTCTGATATGAAGGGTTTCTGCCACATTAATCAAAGCTGATTATCTTCAAGACGTCCCGGCCACGAAGGTTTCGCCGATTTAAAAAATCATCTTGGAAATGAAAAAAAGAAAAAAAAACCAAAAAACAAGCAAAACTGTTTTTAAACATTTTTATTCATAAGAATAACGACCTTTACTCTCTATAACTTGACCTTATCTTCCAACGAGTTTATGAATGCCTCGTTCGTTTTCACGTGAAATATGAATCTAACTCCTGTTCAGTCTCTTCTCATGATGTAAACCCTTTAACCTTTAAATGGTTGTGTAGTCCTCGAAATAAGTGATAAGCTGATGAAGTGAGGCCAGGAAAATATGTAGGAATTAGTAATATTTCCCAACCAGATTATCCGACGAGCATTATCATGATGGATTGTGACGATCACTCCGATTCTGTTTAATAAAAAGGTCGTTTTGGGGTTAACATAAGTGGGAATACTGCAGGTAAAAATGAATCATGTTTTTATAATTTGAGAGAAGAAAAAAATTCATAAATTAACCATGGTGAAATGTTTAAGTAATAACAATATGCATGAAACCAATTACAATTGTTTACAAACGTACGAAAGCTTTTGCACTCGATAACATATCTTTCTGGCAACTTCCTTTTGTGTTGTTACTTGAGGTAACTCAATGAGCATGCCCAGCAGAAATCCTTCACGACTGAGACAATTTTTATTTTTGTTCCTTTTCTCCACGTTAAAAAACGACCCTGGTGTCTAACTCTGTCCCGTGGGGAGGCATTGTAAATAGGAACTCAATGAGCATGCCCAGTAGTCTCTCAAATTCTGATATGCAAGGGAGGCAACTAATGACGACACTGCAGATAAAATGTCCGTTAAAGCTTCAACCTTACAATGCTCAAGCCAGGTAAAGAGATAAGAATTCCAGATTACTTATCAATGGATCAACACAAGGTGAAGAGACTGAACTTGACCCAACTGCTTATATAACAATACAGAAACAAATAAGCCAAGAAACTATGAAGAATTGAACATACTAGATTGTGTAATAATAGATGGACGACCAGGGAATGTAAAAGACGCACCTACACTTATAAGTAACAAGCAGGCCGGCCAGGCAATGCCTGGCCGTAAAATACGCTTAAATATGATATTTTGCGTAATGTAGATTTCGCATTTATTATTATATTATATTGGACCCAATATATAGTATGGTTTAAAAGTAAAAAAAAAAATGACTCATTCGATACCACAGAGAATCGAAACCAAAACGTTTAGCTTACAATTTACTTTTTCCTTTAACGTTAATGCCTGGGCTATGAAGACATGTGTGCTACAATGCTAAAACTTAAACCACGAACCAATAGCTATTAGGTTATGCATGCATATTCGTAATGCCGTCGTTCAACCTCCACCTGGAAAATACCATTTTGTTAATTTCCACACTTTTGCACCGATTTTTCACGGCTAAAACCAAAATAAAAAGTTTTGCATGGCTTCAAATACCCTATATATAAAGTTTCATATATGTAGACCAAAAACTGACAGAGGAGTTTGGCAAGCAAAATCTTTTTAAACAAATATATATAGAAAGGATTTTGTGTTTACTATAATATTTTTACGCAAATATTACGCAAGTATAAATTATGTAGAGTATCTGCATGAATATAATTACACGTGATAGTTAACTAGCGATGATCATTCCATAAGAAAAACGAATAAATTAAAATAATTGTTGAAAGAATAAACAAAATTGCAATATCTATAAGAAATTTTTTATTTTCTTTTAAAATTTTTTTTATTACATTTTCACCCCAAACACGGCACATTGCCACTTTGATGTAGGGGGCTACTATGAGAGACATACGCTACAGGGTACTATATGGGTAGTTGGGCAGAAAGATGTCGGTTCACGTTACACTTGAACTTCTGCATGTCAGTACCGTTGGGGAAGCAGGAACCCGGAAGGGAATTCCAAAGTCTAGCGGTTCTGGGGAAGAAACTACTGGAGTAGAAGGCTCTCTTACATCTAGGGATCTCAACTGTGAAGGGGTGGGATTTTGCTGCTTGTCGGGTTTGTCGGGGATATTTACGTCGAGGGGGTACGAGTGTTTGCAGTTCGTCGGAGCATTCACCGTTAAAGTACATGCGGATCAGGCAGAGGGATGCTACATTTCGTCGACAGAGGCTGAAGCTTAGATGACAGTTCAGGACCTATTAGGTTGGCAACTCTCTTTTCAATCTTGTCTAGGAGTGAGAGACTAGTAGCAGATGCACCAGCCCAAATATGACAACAATATTCCATACATGGACGAATGTTGCCCTATAGAGGTACAGGATACTTTCGACCGTCAGTAGCTTTCTAGCACGGTAGAGAGAACCTACCTTTTCGCAGTGGTCCTGGCAATGCTCTCAATGTAATTTCCCCATTCTACTACAGATTGAAGATCATCACCTAGTGTTTCTACAATTTCTTTAGATATGTGTTCATTTGTTTTCCTCTCATGCCCGTTATAGAGCGTGGTGTCATTAGCATATATACCCATCTCACAGACAATTTTGTCAGGGAGGTCATTTATGAATATTAGGAATAATAGAGGTCCAAGGATAGACCCCTGAGGCACTCCTGCATTTATATCATATTGTTTAGATGTATGACCATCGAGGACAACCTGAATTTTTCTCTTAAAAATGATTTTCAATTATTTATTTAATGTAACAAAGGTTTAACATAAAAAAAGTACCCCGAAAAAATTCATTACTTATTAATTACAAAAATGCACTGGAAATTCATTTCTTATTAATTGTGAGAAAATATTTTGTTTACGAAATCCTATAATTTATATTACAAAGTTTTAGCTTAATATAAATGATAAACGTCGTCTTAAGGCATAGAAACAACGTGCGTGTTTTTCCTATTCGCCTTTCGGCATCGTGCCACAAAGAAAAATAAAGTATGTCTGATGTTCAGTAGTAATTTTAAAGCGTTCATAACAGGCGGATAAATAAATAAATAAATATTTATTTTTAAAAATGAAGGAAACAAGTTTAGTCTTGGCAGCATTGAATGTGACCATCTATTTTTGTCCCCATTCCACTACAGATTGGAGGTTGTTCTCTAGTGTTTCAGCCATTTCTTTAGATATGTGTTCATTTGTTTTCCTGTTGTGTCTGTTATAGAGCGTGGTGTCCTCGGCATATATACCCATCTCACAGACAATTTTGTCAGGGAGGTCATTTATGAATATTAGGAATAATAGAGGTCCAAGGATAGACCCCTGAGGCACTCCCGCATTTATATCATATTGTTTAGATGTATGACCATCGAGGACAACCTGAATTTTTCTCTTAAAAATGATTTTCAATTATTTATTTAATGTAACAAAGGTTTAACATAAAAAAAGTACCCCGAAAAAATTCATTACTTATTAATTACAAAAATGCACTGGAAATTCATTTCTTATTAATTGTGAGAAAATATTTTGTTTACGAAATCCTATAATTTATATTACAAAGTTTTAGCTTAATATAAATGATAAACGTCGTCTTAAGGCATAGAAACAACGTGCGTGTTTTTCCTATTCGCCTTTCGGCATCGTGCCACAAAGAAAAATAAAGTATGTCTGATGTTCAGTAGTAATTTTAAAGCGTTCATAACAGGCGGATAAATAAATAAATAAATATTTATTTTTAAAAATGAAGGAAACAAGTTTAGTCTTGGCAGCATTGAATGTGACCATCTATTTTTGTCCCCATTCCACTACAGATTGGAGGTTGTTCTCTAGTGTTTCAGCCATTTCTTTAGATATGTGTTCATTTGTTTTCCTGTTGTGTCTGTTATAGAGCGTGGTGTCCTCGGCATATATACCCATCTCACAGACAATTTTGTCAGGGAGGTCATTTATGAATATTAGGAATAATAGAGGTCCAAGGATAGACCCCTGAGGCACTCCTGCATTTATATCATATTGTTTAGATGTACGACCATCGAGGACAACCCGGATTTTTCTCTTATAAGAAGGATTTAATTATGTTAAGTATTCTTCCAGTTATACCGTATGCTCTGATTTTTCTGAGAAGACCTTCATGCCATACCCTCCCTGTCAAAAGCTTTAGATATATCTAGAGCTACGTCCCTACCGTCCCCTGCTTTTTCAAGTGAATGGTATATACGCTCAGGGATTACAGTTAGGATTTCTGCTGTGGAACGGGCTTGCCTAAATCCTTATTGTTGGTCGGTCAGAAGTTTAGCATCTGTAAGGTGATAGACTAGAGCATCGTTTATTATGGATTCAAATATTTTGGCGAAAAGTGTGAGGAGGCTAATGGGTCGGTAATTTACTGGTCCAGTTCTTTCGCCAGAATTCTTGAAAACTGGTACCACAGAAGCAGTTTTCAGCAGGCACGAAAGCAAGATTCATTAAGGCATTTGTTGTAAAGTTTGGAGAGAACCGGAGCTAATTGTGCGCAACACTTTTTTAATAGCACAGCCGGGATGAGATCAGGTCCACATGCTTTTGAAGTGTAAAGAATTTTTATGATAGCATGCACATGAGCAGGGGTGATTTTCAGATCGTCTAGTGTTGCGTCTATCCGCAAAGGAAAGTCAGGGAGGGGGTGGTAGCAGGGTACAGTTTGGAGTTGGAAGCAAACCGACTGGCAAGCATTTTAGCCTTCTCGGTTGCTGAGCAAACAACCTCATGATTGTTGGATAGTGGGGGAATTGTTGATTGCCCATTATTTACTACACTGTTGCAGATTTTACAGAAGTCAGGAGTTCCTAATTTCTGTGCTTTGATGCGTTTTTGGATGGTTTCAGTAAATTATCTCTTAGCTGTCGCTATTTCTTTCTTACAGTTATTTCTGGCTTCTATATACTTCTGTCTGTTTGAACTGGACTTATGTCGGTTAAATCTGCGATACGCATGCTGCCTTTGCGCGATAACAGCTGTACAAGTAGAAGTAAACCATTGGGGAGAGTGGGGCTTAGGGTTAGGGCTTGCTATAAAACTTCCGCGTGGGACCATGTGCTTCAATTGTTGTTTAACCATTCATTGGTCTCATTTGCGCACTGTTCAGCAGGAAGTGAAAAGATATTTCGCCATGGGGCGTCTGTGATGAGATCCCTGTAGATCCAGCGTAAGTATGGAAAAAGGTGTTATAAATAAAAAAAAAAAACTATACAAAATACTATTAAAAAGCCGCCGAATATATGTCAACCTATGTCACTGTAACATATATTGAGCGAGTTTTTAACAGTATTTTATCCGGTTTTTTTATTTATAACATCTTTTCCCACACTTACCGTGTTAAAGAGAGAATAAGACGCCATCTTGAATGCTCCAATACATCGGTAAACACTGTATGTTTTTCGAGCTGAATAAACATGTTACATTGAATAAAAACACGAAAAATATATCCAGTTTTGTAGAAAAGTAACTTATCTTGCCTTTGATAACATTTATTTGTTATATATTTGTTTTTTGACAACTTTTTTGAATCTATGTGTACAGTAATACAAACCCAATGTCTCTTTTTTATAATTTTATATAAATAGGGATTTTGTCCGTTAGTGAAAATAATTTTTTTAAAAGTAATAAATAAATTGCGAAATCTAACTTCAAAATACCTTCACATTATTTGGATTCATCGGACTACTGTTCTCATCTTGAGTGGGATCTTCACAATGATTCGGTCGATGAAACATACAACCTTCTCCAGATGTATATTGTCGAACTCGTCAATGTATCTACATAGGAACTCAACCCAATACTAATGTTTTCTAAATACAAACCTACTAACGAAGATAATCAGTAAAGCTGTTATTAAATCTTAGAATGTAACTCGTCTTGTCTTTCTCATTCCTACAGACCGAACATACTCGCGAAGGTAAAATTATTTCATATACATGCTGTGAATTACATATCCTAGGGAAAGTACAATTATTTTATACATGTCTAATACCTGGCTAGGGTACATAAAATATTCTTTTGCTCGAAATAACAAATGATACATAGACATTAAAAATTCCTCTATCCTAAGAATAACAAACATTTTTCTCATTGTTTATACGGTCCTGAGCAACGCCGGCTAGCCCTGTCGTTTAGGTACGTCAGACTCCTGTGACTTTTAGACGTGGTAGATGACTGCAGACTGTAGACTTTTCGGTTTATAATTTCGTGATGTTTTAATTAATGTAAGCCCCGACCTTCCCCAGGTGCATCTCTTCAAGCTTAGAAAACACGAAAATAAAACGAAATTTCGTTATAATCACAAGGTCATTCTCGACCTTCTTAAATGACATTTTACGATTATATAAATGTTAATTTTTACTATATTTCTCGGCGCTGTTAACGTTGGCCGAACGGTTAGTTTCTTTGCTAATAGAGTCAGAGATGGTTTCGTGACCGGTTTCGAATCTCTCGAATGACGGTTATCGTGACTTCCTGCACCGATGGTTTCTGAAAGGACAAAACACGAGGTCTATCTGTATTAAAAATAATTATAGTCATAATTATGTCAGCTTCTTTAAGAACTCGTTTCTTATTACGAGAACTTTACGTTAAAATGAAATAAGTCGGTCACTTAAGCCCATGTGCGGCAGGTCGTGGTGTTACAATCAACAGATCACTCAGCTTTCTGTAATAACATTTACGATTTATATAAATGTTACTTTTAGCTATATGCTTCGCCGCGGTTAACGTTGGCCGGGCGGTTTGTTCTTTGCTAGGGGAGTCAGAGATGGCTTCGTGGCCGGGTTCAAATTTCCCAACTCCAAAAGACAGGTGTACACAATGGCAGAATCCTTAGAAAATGACCACCAGACCGCAGTGGAAATCATCTCGAAATTTCTCTGTTTCATCAACACACATACACACATACACACTCTATGCGTATTTACCTTTATTTATATGTCTTTTGCTGAGGAGGTATTTAGTCCCCTCCCACTGAAAGTACTGTTACACTAGGATTGGAAAGTGGAATTGAGAACTCAACGCTTCTAAAGACGGGCACCTTTTGACCTGTTAAAAGTGCTTGGAAAGCCCCGTCGGCATTCCCCGGTTGGGGAATCCCAGGTGATTAGCAATAAACTAATTCCTTTGTAAAAGAGAGAAGGAAAAGCCTAAGAAAGGATAGGCCTCCTAGAACTGCACACCACCAGCACTACATCGCAATCAACAGGGACAAGATCATTATAGCGATGCTCTAATCTCTGTTGGTTTTTGAAGCCGAGGATAAAAAATACACATAAAAATACTATGGGAACGATTTCCAGAATCAAGAGGGTCAAAACCTCACACCTACCGGAAAGTTGGCGGTTTTCGAGGAGGATGAAAGTCAAACCAGAGAGATTTTGATGACTTACACATACACACATATATACACACACGCACACACACTATCTCACACACAAACACTACCGCACACACTATCACACACACATACACACACACTATCACACACACTATCACACACACACACTACCACACACACTACCACACACTATCACACACACATACACACAGAGACTATCACACTCACACTATCACACACACACTATCACACACACATACACACACTATCACACATATACTACCACACACACTATCACATACACACACTATCACACACACTACCACACACTATCACACACACTACCACACACTATCACACACACACTACCACACACACTATCACACACACACTATCACACACACACACTATCACACACACACTACCACACACACTATCACACACACTATCACACACACTACCACACACACTATCATACACACACTATCACGCACACTACCACACACTATCACACACACACTACCACACACACTATCACACACACTACCACACACACTATCACACACACACTATCACACACACTACCACACACACTATCACACACATTATCACGCACACACACACACACACTATCACACACACACTATCACACACACTACCACACACACTATCACACACACACTATCACGCACACTACCACACACACTATCACGCACACACTACCACACATACTATCACACACACACTATCACGCACACCCACACGCACTATCACACACACATACACACACACTATCACACATACACAACCACACACACTACCACACACTATCACACACACACTACCACACACTATCACACACACACACTATCACGCACACACACACACACACACACTATCACACGCACTATCACACACATACACACACTATCACACGCACACTATCACACAGAGTATCAACAAGACTCAAACGTTCTTTTTAAGTTTGAAAATATATAGCAATTTTGGCCGGAGACAAGTTTCATTTTATTGACGACCAGACGGACATATTCTGAGCAATGGTCAGTTCGTTTATGATGGTCATAAAAAAGGCCACACAGGCTGCGAAATGGAAAAAAGTGTTGGTTAGCCGAACTAGCAAATAGTAAATAAGACAGTAAATAAAGTGAAAAACCGAAAAGAAATATAATTGAAAGGAAGCGCTTAGTTAAAATTATTGACCGAGTTTTATGTGCAGTTTCAAAGCCTTTTTTTTCGGATTCATTGGCAACTTGTTGAAGGATGTATTAGATTGTATCCGTGATGAGAGATTGAGGGAGAGGCCTAAGAAATGACCCCCTCCCTCTCTCTTAAAAGTACAATAACAAGAAAACAACAACAAAGCAATAACAAAAAGCCAAAACAAACAAACAAACAAACAAACAAACAAACAAACAAACAAACAACCAAAAAACAAATAAACAAAAATAAAAATACAAACGTTAAGCAAAATGAATGGATCTTTTCTTTTTCGTTATTTTCTTTTTCGTTATTTCTTTTTCATTTTCTTCGTTTATTTCTTTTTTTTAGCAAAGGTAATTCTTTGTTTTTCCCCCACCGTACACGTTATTTTTAACTTTTATTCTGCCAATTTCTGCTTACTTTTCTATAGTGATAGGACGATTCTTATATTTTACCGGATTCTGTTAAAATTACCTATTTTGTACAAAATTTCCGATTCCGATACAATTACAGATTCTGATTCTGTTCTTTATAAATTTCTAAATATTTAACTATAGAGTTGTTATTGTTCCCGATTACTGTAAAAAAAAAAATTAAATGTACAAATATTTTTTCAAAAGTTAAAGTACACTTGTGGGGAGGGGTTGATACATAAATTTTAGCGTTCGATGTAGTTTTAAAAGAATAAATATCAATATAAATATACACTAGCGGAGGTGGGGCGACTTTGCCCGGGCGTAAAATACGCTTACATATTATATTTTTATTAGTCCATATTTCGTATATATTATTATAGTCATGATTTCGAAAGTAAAAAAAAAAAAAAACATTTAGATGACATCAGCGAGAATCGAAACCGAAACTGGTGACGTTACCACTGTACCAACGTAACACGCATCTAAACCGATATAAAATTAGATATTCAAATTATATGAAGATTAATGTACAAAATGTGGAAAGAATTTTTCAATATTGATTCATTTTTCACCACGTAAAAACAATTTTAATCGGCTAAAGACACAGAAAAAAAAGGCATGTAAAAAAATCCAATGATTTGAAGCCTGAGGCTTTTAGTTTCGGGGGAGGTACAGTTTGAAAATATGGAGACCAACAGACAAACCGACAGACAAACCAACAGACAAACATATAGTCGCATATATATTAGCTTTTATCATTATTATTAGGAGTGGAAGATTTTGCTTTGAACAACATTAAAAAAGACAATAAAGAGAACAGTTTTAGCATCGGAAAAAGGGCACAGGTTTTTCCGATACCGACTCTGATTCTGATACCGAATCCGATACCGATTCCGATTCCGATACTCCAAAACGTTTCGATTGTTCCGATTTCTGTCTCCAATTAGTCGTTCCAACATTACTTTTTTTTACTTTGTTTTCTTTCTGTCCTTTTGTTTCTTATTTTCTTATTTTTTCTTTCTGTCCTTTTATTTCTTATTTTCTTATTTTTTCTTTCTTTTCGTTTTTTTTCTTATTTTATTCTTTTTTCTTTTTTTTTCTTTTGTTTCTTATTTTATTCTTTTTTTCTTTCTTTCCTTTTGTTTCTAATTTAATAATTTTTTCTTCCTTTCCTTTTGTTTCTTATTTTATTATTTTTTCTTTCTTTTCGTTTTGTTTCTTAATTTATTATTTTTTCTTTCTTTCCTTTTGTTTCTTATTTTATTATTTTTTCTTTCTTTCCTTCTGTTTCTTATTTTATTATTTTTTCTTTCTTTCCTTTTGTTTATTCTTTTATTATTTTTTCTTTCTTTCCTTCTGTTTCTTCTTTTATTATTTTTTCTTTCTTTCCTTCTGTTTCTTCTTTTATTATTTTTTCTTTCTTTCCTTCTGTTTCTTATTTTATTATTTTTTCTTTCTTTCCTTCTGTTTCCTATTTTATTATTTTTTCTTTCTTTCCTTCTGTTTATTCTTTTATTATTTTTTCTTTCTTTCCTTCTGTTTCTTCTTTTATTATTTTTTCTTTCTTTCCTTCTGTTTCTTATTTTATTATTTTTTCTTTCTTTCCTTCTGTTTATTCTTTTATTATTTTTTCTTTCTTTCCTTTTGTTTCTTATTTTATTATTTTTTCTTTCTTTCCTTCTGTTTCTTCTTTTATTATTTTTTCTTTCTTTCCTTCTGTTTCTTATTTTATTATTTTTTCTTTCTTTCCTTTTGTTTCTTATTTTATTATTTTTTCTTTCTTTTCTTTTTGTTTCTTAATTTATTATTTTTTTCTTTCTTTTCGTTTAGTTTCTTAATTTATTTTTTTTCTTTCTTTTCCTTTCGTTTCTCCTTTTATTATTTTTTTCTTTCTTTCCTTCTGTTTCTTATTTTTTCTTTCTTTTCTTTTGTTTATTCTTTTTTCTTTTTTTTCTTTTGTTTCTGAATTTATTATTTTTTCTTTCTTTCCTTTTGTTTCCTATTTTATTATATTTTCTTTCTTTCTTTTTGTTTCTTAATTTATTATTTTTTCTTTCTCTCCTTTTGTTTCTCATTTTATTATTTTTGCTTTCTTTCCTTTTATTTCTAATTTAATATTTTTTTTCTTTCTTTCCTTTTTTTTGAGTATTTTATTATTTTTTTTATTTCCTTTTGTTTCTTATTTTCTTATTTTTTCTTTCTTTCCTTTTGTTTCTTACTTTATTATTTTTTCTTTCTTTCCTTTTGTTTCTTATTTTATTATTTTTTCTTTCTTTCCTTTTGTTTCTTTTTTTATTATTTTTTCTTTCTTTTCTTTTGTTTATTATTATTTCTTTCTTTCCTTCTGTTTCTTATTTTATTATTTTTCTTTCTTTCCTTTTGATTCGAATTTTATTTCTTTCTTTCCTTCTGTTTCGTATTTTATTATTTTTCTTTCTTTCCTTTTGATTCTTATTTTATTTGTTCCTTTCCTTTTGTTTCTGATTTTATTCTTTTTTCTTTTTTTCTTTTGTTTCTTAATCTATTATTTTTTCTTTCTTTCCTTTTGTTTCTTATTTAATAATTTTTTCTTTCTTTCCTTTTATTTATTTTATTGTTTTTTCTTTCTTTCCATTCGTTTCTCATTTTATTATATTTTTTTCTTTCCTTTTGTTTCTTATTTTATTATTTTTTCTTTCTGTCCTTTTATTTCTTATTTTATTATTTTTTCTTCCTTTCCTTCTGTTTCTTCTTTTATTATTTTTTCTTTCTTTCCTTCTGTTTCTTATTTTATTATTTTTTCTTTCTTTCCTTTTGTTTATTCTTTTATTATTTTTTCTTTCTTTCCTTCTGTTTCTTATTTTATTATTTTTTCTTTCTTTCCTTTTGTTTATTCTTTTATTATTTTTTCTTTCTTTCCTTTTGTTTCTTATTTTATTATTTTTTTTCTTTCCTTTTGTTGCTTATTTAATAATTTTTTCTTTTTTTCTTTTTGTTTCTTATTTTCTTATTTTTTCTTTCTTTTCTTTTGTTTCTTTTTTATTATTTTTTGTTTCTTTTCTTTTGTTTCTTATTTTATTATTTTTTCTTTCTTCTCTTTTGTTTCTCATTTTCTTATTTTTTTTCTTTTGTTTCTCATTTTATTATTTTATTTTCTTTCCTTTTATTTCTTATTTATTATTTTTTCTTTCTTTTCTTTTGTTTCTTATTTTATTATTTTTTCTTTCTTTCCTTTTGTTTCTCATTTTATTATTTTTTCTTTCTTTCCTTTTGTTTCTTATTTTATTATTTTTTTCTTTCCTTTTGTTGCTTATTTAATATTTTTTCTTTTTCTCTTTTTGTTTCTTATTTTCTTATTTTTTCTTTCTTTTGTTTCTTTTTTATTATTTTTTGTTTCTTTTTTTTGTTTCTTATTTTATTATTTTTTCTTTCTTTCCTTTTGTTTCTTATTTTCTTATTTTTTCTTTCTGTCCTTTTTTTCTTATTTAATAATTTTTCGTATTTTCTTTTGTTTCTTATTTTATTATTTTTTCTGTCTTTTTGTTTCTTATTTTATTATTTTTCTTTCTTTCGTTTTGTTTCGTATTTTATTATTTTTTCTGTCTTTCATTTTGTTTCGTATTTTATTATTTTTTCTTTCTTTTCGTTTTGTTTCTTATTTTATTATTTTTTCTTTCTTTCCTTTTGTTTCTTATTTTATTATTTTTTCTTTCTTTCCTTTTTTTCTTATTTTCTTATTTTTTCTTTCTTTCCTTTTGTTTCTTACTTTATTATTTTTCTTTCTTTCGTTTTGTTTCGTATTTTATTATTTTTTCTTTCTTTCCTTTTTGTTTCGTATTTTATTATTTTTCTTTCTTTCGTTTTGTTTCGTATTTTATTATTTTTTCTTTCTTTCCTTTTTGTTTCGTATTTTATTATTTTTCTTTCTTTCGTTTTGTTTCTTATTTTATTATTTTTCTTTCGTTCGTTTTGTTTCGTATTTTATTATTTTTTCTTTCTTTCGTTTTGTTTCGTATTTTATTATTTTTTCTTTCTTTTCGTTTTTTTCTTATTTTCTTATTTTTTCTTTCTTTCCTTTTGTTTCTTATTTTATTATTTTTATTTCTTTCGTTTTGTTTCTTATTATTATTTTTCTTTCTGTCGTTTTGTTTCTTATTTTATTATTTTTTCTTTCTTTTCGCTTTGTTTCTTATTTTATTAGTTTTTCTTTCTTTCCTTTTGTTTCTTATTTTATTATTTTTTCTTTCTTTCCTTTTTGTTATCTATTTATTATTTTTTGTCTTTTCTTTGGTTTCCTTTTTTATTATTTGTTTCTTTCTTTTCTTTTGTTTCTTATTTTATCATTTTTTCTGTCTTTTTGTTTCTTATTTTATTATTTTTTCTTTCTTTTCGTTTTGTTTCGTATTTTATTATTTTTTCTTTCTTTTCGTTTTGTTTCTTATTTTATTATTTTTTCTTTCTTTCCTTTTTGTTATCTATTTCTTATTTTTTGTCTTTTCTTTGGTTTCCTTTTTTATTATTTGTTTCTTTCTTTCCTTTTATTTCTTATTTTATTATTTTTTCTTTCTTTCCTTTTGTTTGTTATTTTATTATTTTTTCCTTTGTTTTTTATTTTATTATTTTTTTCTGTCTTTCCTTTTGTTTCTGATTTTATTATTTTTTTTCTTTTATTTTATTTCTTATTTTATTATTTTTCTTTCTTTTTTTTTGTTTCTGATTTTTCTATAAAATTATTTCTTTTTTTTCAATTTCTGTCCATCTTTTATTCATTTTTTCGCCTTTTCTTGGTATTGTGTTTACATTCTTTCTTTCTGCCACTTTTCGGAATTTTGATTTTTCTCTTCTTTTGCTTTTTAAGCTTGAAAAATAGAAATCCTGACCATCGGTAGAAACAAGCCGACCGTGTCCACTGCTTTTCCATCTGGAAAATTATTTTAAGCAAAAGAAACAAATCTCCATCTTTGTGGGTTGAGTACTGCAGAAACGGAAATCGCCGTTGATAAATAGTGATAATGCATAGCTCTTTAGTCGATTATCATTCTAAAACTAGGAGAGTAATTCCTTCTATTTTTTTATTCTATTCGAATAAATAAGAGGGGGATTGCAAATGGCATCGTTATAATAACTGGCTTTTATTTCCATAATGAGACTTTTTCATCCTTTTTTTCTTTCCTTTTTAACCCTTAGGTTATGCTGGCTATTAATTTGTTAACACCTAGTATTTTCTATTACAAACAACTGCTGCAATGAGGTCTTCAAGGACTATGGAATTCTTCTTTGCCCTAACTGCATTAATCAATGAATGAAACCCATGCTTGAATGTATTGGTTTTTGATAAAAAAATATTTTTCAAAGATCCTAGACTTGATTTTATGTGATGTGAAAAAATTCACACCCATCTTGGGCAACGTGTGTAGCAATACCATCGTAGCCCAAGCGTTAATTTAACTGATTCAAACGTTATTTTATAGGAATAAGAAAATTATTATTAAAAGAATTCAGATGAGATTGAAAAACAGAAGAATTAGAAGAGTTACAATTTTTTTTTTACATAGGCATCACCACATTATCAAGGCACAGAGGCCACTCAAGGATAAGGGTTAAAGAGTGTACAGTAGAAATTGGACAATATAGTAATCATTAGTAATGAAAATTTTGTAAATTTGATAACTTATATGGAACGGCTCATCAAGAACTTATTTACTTTAGACTTGAACACAACCATATTGTAGTCAGCCGGAAAGCAGGAAAACGGAAGACAATTCCACAGGCGTGCAATTCTAAGAAAGAAGCTTTGTTCATGGAATCTACGTTTAGGTTTAGGCACAGATAAAGAGTGGGGGAAATTATTGATAGTGTTTACAGCTAGACGAGTGTTTCTTGTGAAAGTTTGGCGAGGGGGGACCATAGATTGAAGCTCAGTTGAACACTTTCCATGAAAATAACGATACATCAGAGACAAACTCGCAACATCTCTTCTGTGAGATAGAGGTTGCAAGGAGGAGAAAAGGACATCTCCTACGAGGCTACGAAGTCTATTTTGAACCCTATCAAGGCAGGACAAGTCCTTTCTAGCAGCTCCTGCCCAGATTTGGCAACAGTATTCCATCCTTGGACGTACCTGGCTCTTATATAGATAGAGAATAGCATCAGCAGTGAGATATCTATCGGATCGATAGAAAGATCCCACCATTTTTCCAGCGGCCTTGGCAACAGATTTGATGTACGTGTTCCATTTAAGATCAGGAGTAATGGTCAAGCCCAGAAGCTTGTCAAAACTTGAGGCCTCCTGAAGACGAGAGCCATTCATTTCAATTGATGACAAATGTGGATTAGACTGTTGATGACGTAAAGAGAGAAGCTTGGTTTTAGATGCATTAAAAGTAACCAGCCACTCCTTTCCACATTGTACTACGTGCTCAAGATCAGAGGAGAGAGAATTGGAGAGAACTTGGTCGTTTACTGTCTTAGATGTGCTACCATAAATGGTAGTGTCGTCAGCATAAATGTCTACAAATGATGTAAGGATATGATTTGGAAGATCATTAATGTAGATCAGGAAAAGAGTTGGGCCCAGGATGGATCCCTGAGGACACCGGCATTAATACTGTGAGCTTCTAATTTTTGCCCCTCAACTACTACTCTTATGAACCTATCAGAAAGAAATGATTTAATAATTGAGAAGACTTTTCCAGCTATACCATAATTGTTCGCGAAGTTTAAGTCATAATGGTAAGCCTTACACTTACATTCTTAGGAAACTATAAACTGCTAGAAAAACTATAAAAACGTATTCCTGCTCAGAAGGGATAGCATATTTTTCGCAGATAGTGACTTTGTTAGATAATAACATTGTTAAAAGTTTAATTAATTATCGATCCATCTGTCTGTCTATCTATTTATCTATCTATCTAGTGAGATTGTTAAAAGTATTTATACTGGAAATTACTTATTGTTTATAAAATAATGTGTAGCAATGGGTTTTAGCTGAGGAGATTTACATAAATTAGCTAGGTTAAAAAAAAAAAATGACTTTGGGCTGATATACGTAGAAAGGTCGCTCGTTGAGATAGGCGTACTTTTTGAATGATGACGTAACGAAAATAGGGTTAAGAGAGCGGGAAGTTTAGTCAGTCGAAGAGTTTGAGTTTGATCTCTGAAGTGAACAGACGTGCTTCATGCCAGGAAGCGAGGCGGTAACTAACAAGCATGTAGATATGTAATCCAGACTCCTTATGAAGACCATTTGAGACAGCTGAAATAAATTTATATTTTAAAAATATAAAGTGTTGTTCTGTGGTTTCACAAAAAAAGGAAGAACAGAGGTCTCATTTGGTTATGGCGTTGGTCATTTCATGTTTCATCACGGAGGTGAGCAGTGAAGATAGAAGAACTCTTGGAGAAAGAAAGGTATTAAATGATGCCTTTAAGTGAATATAAATTCTAATATATATACCTGTGTGATAACTCTCTGACACAACCCAGTTTATACGTCGATGTCTGGCTAAACAATAATGCATACAATTTATAGGTTTATCTGGTACCGTTTGGAGAACAATATATATATATATATATATATATATATATATATATATATATATCATCCTCTTATCCCTGACTAAGTAATATACCTCTCTATACAACATAATGTATTCTTTGTCGAATATATCTGGACGAAAGGTAAATTTTCTAGCATTATTGACGAAGAGTTTACACTCGTATATACGATGGGCGTTCTTAAAGTAATGTTTCCTATTTTTTTTATTCCGCTCGAATAGATGAGAGAGGATTACAACGTGCATTGTTATGATGACTGAAACTTGTCAGTGATAACTTGGAAGTTTTATTTCTATGTTGCAGTTATTGACGGTGTGAGACTATAATAAAGCAACCTCTGTCATGGACGTGCGTCAGAAGTATAGATGCGTCATCGAATTCATAGGAAAAATATATTAAGAATTGTGGTGACTATGTAAGAAAATTAAAATCTGTAGCACAAAAGGTTGCCCGTTTCAATAATAACGCTTCCGTGTTCGAACCTCTTTTTGAGTCTGTCGCTCCAGAACAGGGCTCAAAAGAGAGTCGTCAACCTGAATTGTCACCTTAGCTTCTACATTTTTCCCATCGACGAAATGTTAAACTTCTGCCTGTTTTAAAAGTATTTTAATGGTGAATGCTTCGATGAACTACAAGCCCTTGAACCCTCTCGACGTAATTAACCTCGACGAACCCTGCAAGCAGCAAAGTCATACCTCTGCACAGTAGAGATCCCTAGATATAAGAAAGTCATCTACTCTAATAGTTTCTTCCTCAGAACTGCTAGACTTTGGAATTCCCTTCCAGATTCCTGCTTTCTTCAACCGTACTGACATGCATAAGTTCAAATGTTTTAATGTGAACAGACATCTTGCTGCTCAACTACCTACATAGTATCCCTGCAACTTATGTCTTTGATAGTAACCCCCTTTATGAAAGTGGAAATGTGTCTTGTTTGGGGTGAAAATGTAATAAAAAGGAGGTTATAAGTTTTTGAACGATTTTAATATTAGGCCTATTAACACTAACTCCGTTTCTTATGCAAATTGATACGTAGTCATTTTTATTTCATCTTATGAAGACCACCCCGATGGAGCATGGCATATTCAATTGATTTTCATTTTACAACGGAAAAAAGCGAGTTGAAATTCTATCCTATTATTTGTTTACTTTGCGACTGAAGCTACAACGTGTTGGGTTACGTCACACACGTGTAATTACATTACAAGTAATCAGTTAAAACAAACACTTAATTAATACCAGAAAACTTATGATAAAAACATTTTGCTAAAAAATTATTCTTTTCAGTCGTAGCGCAGTCTGAGTTGGTGTTGTTTAACCAGTTAACGATGTGTCCCTAACAATCAGTCACACCCTGCCTTCGTTGCTGTTGGGCTGAGGTAGAGTTCTCTTCAGATCTATAAAGGCAAAGTTTCCAGGCTTTACCTTTTCTATTTGAGAAGAAGTTAGTATATTAAAAATAACCTGAGCTTGTCACCTTGTCGAGGAGACAGCTCGGCTATTCCTGTAGGCCAGAACACTAAATAAATAAATAAATGTCCGTAAATAACTCGACAAAGAGTTTATATGCCGTGAAAAATTGAATCTAAGCATAAAGATATTTGACTGAAGGTTTTAATCTCCATGATCACTAATCAAACTAGAATTAAATATCCATCGGTTCTTTCCAACCGGAAGTTCTTGTCTTTGGAATATACGAAACGTATTCTGTTTTCTTTGTGACCCCATCAAAGAGCGATGGAAAGGAAGATCTGAAACCTGACAACACATCGACGTTTATTACCTGATAGCCGAATTCTGGAAGTTAAAGACTTCGCAGATATAGGTAAACATTATATATATATATATATATATATATATATATATATATAATAAAAAACGGTACGCTGACGTGGACGTATGTCAAGATTTAAAAGATTCTGCTCGACAATTGTTTAACGATATCTAAGTTTATTTGATCTTCCAAGGAAGTGAGAAGAGGATCGCTAATAGCGCCTCTCGTAAAATTTGATCCACATCTTGGATAGAACACCGAAATGGAAATGAACACTGAAGGTAGAAACGGTACCATGTTCATAACTCGTTGTGACACTAGAAACATCTATGTATGCAAATGCATTCCGTTTGTATCCGTTTTTTTTGTTGTTGATGAGTTTTTATGTCTTAATGGTACGTTTAGGTTCCATTGGGTGGTCTTTTCTTTACGGAAACGGCTTCAGACGAGATATGAAGCTATTACTGTAAAAAGCTAGAACTAACGAAAGATGATTATCGCCAAGAAAAGAGACGCTTACTGACCCAATGCTTAATCTTTGTCCGTTTAATCTATCACTGTTGATTTTAGTCAGTTTAGTCCGCCCTTCTTAATTTTAATTAGTTATACTTAAGTTTAGTATATCACGCTTTATTTTACTTTGTTTTACTAATCCTTTTTTAGTATAGTCTGTTACGCGTAAGTTTAGTTTGTTTAGCCTGCCACTGAGTCTGTTTTATTTAATTTAATTTTAGTCTGCCACGTTTCAGTTTAAATTTTTCCTTTTTAATTGTTTTCAAAGGAACCATACCCTCTCTACTAATTATCTCTCAAGCGAATTGATTTCGTCTATTTATTTATTTATTTATTTATTTAAAAGATCAATAAATCTATATTAGAATTACCAAAATATTAATATTGGTATTGAGATTTGGGAAAATCTACATAATCGGTTTTCGGCCAGAAATTTGGCTGTCAAAGGGTTAAAGTTCAACGATGTGACCCTTGTCAACAACTCCTCCATTTTTGGGTCGAAAAATGTGAAATTTTAGATGTAGGTTACTTACACATAGATCAAACTTTTTAATTTGATTTGAGCCCAAAATGTTAAGGGGTCAAAGTTTAAAGAAATTGTTGACTTCTGCACTCTCTACCAAATTACCCAGCCAAATTTTGGTAAAAAATTTTGAAATTTTACATGAAGTGCATTCAGACATAGGGCAAGTTTTTTTAATCGAGGTTTTGCCGGAAATCTGGCTTTCAAGAGGTCAAAGTTAAAAAGATTTGTCCTTTGAGGTTTCTAGCAAACTATTCAGCCAATTTTGGGTTTAAACATTTGAAATGTTACAGAAAAGGGTATTCATTCATGCAGCAAACTATTTATTCACGTTTGGAGCAAACATTTGGCTCCCAAAAAGTCAGAGTTAAAAGAGTTGACCTACGCAGACTCTACCAAACTCTTCCGCTAATTTATGAACTAAACACTTGAAATTTTACACGTAGGTTACTTGTTTACAAACTTTTTAATATATATATACATATGCACATAAAGTTATGAACAGTACATAGAGCCCGAGCAAAGCCGGGCTGAACTACTAGTATTTAATAAAAACGATAAATTACGAAAATCTTTTTTTGAAATATGAGGGATATCTTTCGAACCTTATTTTACAAAGGTCATTTAAATAAAATCTACTTTGGCGCACTTCAAAGTAGCCCAGAAAATGTAGTAGAGAGGAGGTACATTCCTTTACTGTTAGCATTGTTTAAATTACCTGTAGTGTTATAAAATATGCTGGAATGCTCCCCGTTGACATCTATACATTTCTGGACACGTTTAACAATGTTTGAGATACTGCCTGTAGATCTCTGGTGATTCTCCTAATAGCATTGGTAATGTTTTCCTTTAGTTGGTCTAGATTGTGAAGATTATTTACATAAACTTTTTGTTTTAAAGTCCTCCAAAGATAAAAATCACATGATGACAAGTCTGAGGAACGTGGTGGCTATAACCCTTTGCTTATTGTTCTTTCTTCCGTAAACATGTCATGAACTCGTTTTAGTGATGTTTTAGACGTGTGCCCTATAGCGCCATAATTGCATTTTGTCTTGTGGTGTCAGTTGGTCGATAAGAGAAAGATTAGAGAGATATAATCAGAAAAAAAATATATCCGGAGGTATATGACAGAGGGAATCACTGAATGCTCTCTCCCCTTCATTTCCTTTCCCCCCTCCCTCTTTCTCTCGGAGACCAAATTTCCTCTTTTTATTATTTTTAAAGGAACCGTACCTCCTCTACGCATCATCACTCAAACGAATTGATTTCGTCTATTTATTTATTTCTTATTTAAGATTAATAAATGTAAATTAAAATTACCAAAATATTAATATTTATTGATATGAATAAATATTAATCTTTAACAGGAAACATTTGTGGGGTCTAGATTCATTCTTATTTAAAAAAATACCACGGATTTACTTCCCGCAAAACACTTTCACCAAAATACCGCATTTAATTTATGGCTGTATCATTACTTTCAGAAGTTACATTATTATAAGAAAGACAAAAATAGAATCAGTGCACAACCATGACATTTTTTTTTTATTTCTTCTTATATTTTTGTAAATTTGTTTGTAAATTTATTTACTTTTAAAATAATGCCTATATTTTTTTTTCCAGAAGTGCCTAACACATGTTTTGTTGTGGTGATTGAAGATATGGTCCATTGCGTCAGCACACAACTCACCAGAGACAAAAAAAAATAATTAAAAATTACAACAAATAGACGAAATAAAAAAAGTACATCCAGGTAAAGGCGGACGGAAATCCAACTTTTAGAAGTACGAAACGAAATTAAATACATATTGAAAAAATGCCTATTAAACATAATCCTCGATTTATGAGGATACGTCTCATATGAAGTAACTAATTCTGATAAAATTGGTGTGGCATCACTTCAGGCCATCAAACATATTCCTCGGATTGCGAATGGCACAGTCAATCTATTAACGTAGGACAGATTTCATCTGCGTCTCTTCTCTACAATTATATAAATACTATTTATTACTTTTGAAAAATAATGACTATAATAATATATAAAAAATCTGAACAAAATAAATATCATATTTAAGTAAAGCCCCCAATCCTAGTGAATCTCTACAATTATATAAATGCAACTTTGTCTCTATGTGTGTATGAGTTCGTTCCTTATAGTCTCCGAAACGGCTGAACAGATTTTCTTTAAAATTTACTGAACTTCAGTGTATAAGTCTGGGAGTTATCTTAGTTAAGTTTTGTCTCAGCATACCCCCGAAAATTACCGATAATTGATAATCGAAACCGTTATCTTAATTTATCTATCGTCGGTAAAGCCATTTTTTCTATGCTGTCGCTTAGGAACAATGATAGAGCAACGGGCTGTGAAAATTCTACTGTGGGTAAGTTGATAGCGTGTTTTTTTTTTTTTTTTTTTTTTTTTTTGCAGAACGTTGTCTGTAAGTTCAAGCTCCACACGTATTTTTTTAATTTTCATTAATTGCAAAGAATCATATAAGACTTGAAATTTATATGTTTTTTAGCAGTGCAAAAGTTAATTAGGTTTTTGTTTTTGAACGTCCATTGCAGAAGGAATTACATAAAAGTCTACACACATATTTAGTAAAACATGTGTTGCAGAGATTTCTTATAAGTCGGTTCAACAAAACAACAACCAAGCTCAAGTAGTATGCCCGGCAACATAAGATAAGGAATTTTTCGACATAGTTGACTAATTGTAGAACTATACAGCGACAGCCACATGAATTCTTACAATGAATAGATAGTCGATGTTGATCATGTGGTTTCTTTCGCATACGGTTCAAGAAATCATGACCCTCAAAACCTCGCCGATGTTGTTGGTTTTGAGCTGGAAGAATAGCTGCTAAGGGGACAAATCAGAGAACTTGGATTGTTGCTGACACGTTACATCAACTGTTTGGGGGCTACCTTGATGAGTGAGGTGTCAATATAACCGAAATTTACTAAAATAATTTAAGGAGTACACAAAAAAAAAATGACGGGTAATACTGCTAGTAACAGAAAAGAATTCGTTGATAACGTGAATTAAGTAAGAAACATAAGATCCAATACGGACAGATCGTACCCAGGATAAAAAGGACCCATCAATCTGTTTAGGCGGGAAGTGGTAAGCAATGCTACAGGCCAAACGGGGATAGCTATCTGACCTTGATAAAAAAGCTTCTAGCCCCTTTATCCATACAAACACTTAGAACTAGCCTGTGGTAGTCATTTGCAAAGTACAGTTTTCTTTGGCACAAGCCTACAAAAAGTAGATCACGTAAAGGTGCGATAACATTATCTAAACTAGCGAGCGATCTACGAAGTCAGTTTCGTAGCCACTATTCTATAGCGGGCGCCCATCTCTAATCTCTTTGTATTAGATAACAGAAAAAGCGGCACGAATCATAAAGAGTTTTAGCGACAAAGGATGTTAAGATAGCAATCAACTGTGATACTGGCTTATAAAAGAAACAAAAAAAAACATAGAAACAAAATGGCCGACGTTAACAACATGGTCGACGTTAACAACATGGCCGACGCTGAAGGATTTTTTTTTGGGGGGGGGGATTTTTATAACATTCTTTCCTCAGTTGCTGTCTCCGTAACGCCCCCATCGTTTTCAAAGGTTGACTTTTTTTTACCAGCTTTTCCTGAAGAGACATCTTTTCGTTCTCGTCTTAATCCGTCTCGTATACGTCTTTAATCTGTTCGTTTTTGTAGGGGGGGGGGAGGAGGGTATTATGATTTTATGTTATCGGATTTTTCTTCTTCTGTCTTTCTTTTTTATTCTTTCTTTCTTTTTTAACCGACAGAAATTTATATCACTTCGTTTGATTTTTATGACAATAGTTTTAAGTTCCCGACTCTTTTATTCCATCATGATCGTTCCCATCAGCGGTTCGGCCGATATACTCTCCTGCCTTCTAAATTCTTTTTCCAGTTTTCTTTCTTCAGTTTATATATCTATGTGCTGTATAACAAGGAGGGAGTTGTATATATGATGTATATATATGATGTGTATTTATTGATATGCATATATATTTACGCGTCGATATATTTGATCGTCTATATATGAATGTGCCTATTGATCGACTAGTGATTGTTTACATAGGACGTATAACGATTATAACACAAAGGTACAAATAAAAGTCTCATCGGTCAATGGGAAAATATGCTTGGTCCATCTTGGGGTGATCTTGATTTGGCGGATACCTAGAAAAGCTGCAAACAAAGATTCGTACGACCCGAAGCCTTGGTGGTATTTACAGCAGCTTTATTTCGGATGTTCCCCCGATTGTATAACTGCAACTATCGATATTTCCCCCATATTCAGAGTAATTACTATCCACGACTGTCTTTCTTCATCTGATTACCAATTGGATACATTCTCTTAGACTTTTACTACCGACATTTTCCCCTACTCGGAGTCGAACATTATTATCCGTGGACCGTCTCTCTTCCAGTGACTACCGACCACGTCTGCTCTCTCTCTCCCTCTCTCTATGACTCCCAACTCTTGACTCATTTATACGTGTATTTTAAAGCTGTTGTCGTACCGTCATATTGTTTATGTTCTAACATTCTTTTTCACCAGTGATTTTTTAAACAGGACATATAACAATCATAGCATTAAAAGATAAATAACAATATCTAGTGTTTAACATCGGCTGATGGGAGAACGTACCTCGTCCATCTTGGGTGATCTTGGTTTGATAGATCCTTGGAGAAGTTGCAATCAAAGATTTGTACAACCCAAAGCCTTGGTCGTATTTACAGCAGCTTTATTTCGGATGTTTCCTCGATTTGAAAGCTGCAATGCTGGTCGTAGACTTTTACTATCAATATTTCCCCCATACTCAGAGTAATTATTATCCACGACTGTCTTTCTTTATCTAATTACCAATTGACTTGAGTTGAGTAACTGATACATGTATTTTTTATTAACTGACGCCATTTTGTTTATGTTCCAACATCTAGTTTCATTTTTGTTGGTGCTAGTTATGAAAATTAACATTACTTTCTATTAAAACATTGAAACAGAAATACTTTTATCTGTAAATATTTGTTTCGCTAAGATAACATTCTTTTTAGACATTCTATTTTTATAAATATTAATAACGATTATAATAATCGTTGACCAACACAGTTTTCGGCATTGCCCGATAAATATCCAACACATGTACCGCCTCCATCGTTTTCTCTCTGTAAAAAGTCGACATTTTTCAGCTTCTTTACGCAAACTTTTTTATTTGCTTATCCCGTTTCAAGTACGTCCTACCCCCTCCCCCCACACACTTTAAGTTTTGGGAAAATAGCTTTTATTCCTTTTTTTTTCGGTTTATTTTTCCCTTTTTTTTTTCTCTTATTCGTTGGCATCATTTCATAGTGATTTATAAAAATCGCGGCCATGGAAGAACGGGAAAAATTGTTTAAGCTTTAAAAGTAGTCTTTTTTTGTAGTTTTCGTTATATATATAGGAAGTCAAGAGTTGGGAGTCATAGAGAGAGAGAGAGAGAGAGAGAAAGAGAGAGAGAGAGCAGACGTGGTCGGTAGTCTCTGGAAGAGAGACGGTCCATGGACAATAATGTTCGACTCCAAGTAGAGGAAAATGTCGGTAGTAAAAGTCTAAGACCAGCGTTGCAGCTTTACAATCGGGGGAACATCCGAAATAAAGTTGCTGTAAATACCACCAAGGCCTCGGGTCGTACGAATCTTTGTTTGCAGCTTTTCTAGGTATCCGTCAAATCAAGATAACCCCAAGATGAGGAATCATGTCCGTAAAAATGAATTTAGTATTATGCATCTAAAATTGAGAAAAGCACGCTTGAAAAATGTCAACGTTATATGAAAACCAGAAACAGAAATTTTACCTATTGTCTATTCGGTTTATTCACATAATGTTGACACTTTCTAAGCGTACTTTTCTCACTTTTAAATACATAATACTAACTACATTTTTAATGAAAATAATACCCTAGTTAAAATTATATAACGAAAACATCAACATAAAATTACTTTTTAATTCCTAAATACTAGCGGGACCTTTGTAAATTCCACAGCGTACTTTTTCATATGCAATATATCGGTGTTGGCATTCTGTGGATGTTACGCGTAAATGTAGACGCCCTGATATTATTAGAGTTCTTTTGTTAAAACTTCAAAAGTCTTTATCTAAGCAAGCAGATATATACGAACTCTGCAAGATTTTAAAAATCATATTTAAGCGTACTTTACGACCGGGCTACGCCGGGCGTCCTTGCTAGCTTAGATAAATACTTTTGCAGTTTTAATAAAAATATCAGAGCATCTCCATTTATATATATATATATATATATATATATATATAATTATTTTTTTACTATAATAATTAAATACCTACAGACACTAGTGTTTCATCCTTTCGGGATTCTTCAGTGCAGGGTGTCACGATTACTACCAGTCGAACGATTCGAACCCCGCGACACGAGACATCTCTGGCTCGATTAGCGGAGACCGTATCCATTCGGCTACTATTAATCGTGTGAAATAGCGTTGAATTTTAAACATTTTTTAATTTAAATGTTCATTACGTCAGACAGACAGTGATCAAATCGTTATACGATGATCTACGCATAAGAGCTAAATTGACCGACTTTTTAATTCAACAGAAAGTACTCAACGATAAGAAACGCATATCTTAAAGGGGCTGTATGTATATATATGCGTGTGTGTGTGTGTGTGTGTGTGCCCTGTGGAATTTTCACAGATCCCGCTGGTTTACTAATAAACTGTGTATTACCCTGAGGTATGTACTCCTATTTTGGACAAATTATAAAGAGAAGAACATGCGGAAAAATCATTTGAAGCATTGCAAGTAAACTATTTATCAATCTCCTATTTTTCCCATTTCTTTCCATCCACCTACTTACATATGTATACACACACACACACACACACACATATATATAAAATTATATATATATAATTATTACTAAAATTATATTTTAATACATACAAACAGTATTTCTTAATCCTATCGGGAACTATCAGGAAGGAGTTACGATTACAGCCGCTCAGGTGATTTGAACTCGGCTAGGAAGCCATCTCAAACTCCATTAGCAAGGAACACACCATACGGCCAGCGTTAACTGCTAGAAATTCAGTTGAACTAATAATTTGTATAAAATGTAAATGTATAAACGACGAGAGTGAACTGATGCTTATAACATCATGATTTGCGCATTTCAGCTCAAGTGAGCGACTTAAATTTCAACTTAAAGTGCTCAACAATAAGAATCGAGTTCTTATAGCAACTAGCATTATTCTTAAGCTTATTTGTTAATGCATACATACTTGAGTGTTTCCAATAAGGGGGGTGGATTTACTAGGATTTGTATTAGAAACTGAGCACTTATTAAAATTATTTAATTGTTGAATTTTTTGCATTTTGGTTAAATTTGTTAGTTTGCAATCGTTGATAGCCCACGTAAAAAATTGAACAAAAGACGAAATTAAAAAAAAAAAATGATACTCATGCACAATTTTCCCGATTCCAGTTATGGTTAGGGTTCGACCGGTCAATTGATTAAAATAAGACAGCTTTCATCTCTATCTGTTCTCTGTTATTATATAAATGTAACTTTGTCTGTGTGCATTTTCGTTCCTTATAGACTCTGAAACGGCTGAACAGCTTTTCTTTACAATTTACAGAACTTTAGTGTATAAGTCTAGGAGTAATCTTACTTAAATCCTGTTCCAGAATACTCCGATAGTTACCGATAATCGATAATCGAAACCGTTATTTAAATCACCGGATTCAGCCGATCGTTGTTCAAATGTTGAAACACCAAATCAACATTTTATTTATTTTTTTTGCAGAATTAATTAATGATGGGAATATTTTTCCTGTTTATTTCCTTTACGTCTGTAGACAAAAAAAAAAAAGATTTGTGCAGTCTCTTGACCCCCCCCCAACTTTTCTCTACTTTCACATAACTATTTACATAGTTCATATAAATTATTCGTCTTTTCTTTTTATAATACAAATTCTGTTTTCAAAAAGAAATATTTGCTGCCAACTTTCTTGAAAAGAAAAGTGCTAGTTTTCCTGAAAAAAAACAAAAAAACTTTCACCTAAGAATTTATGGTAAAAAAATCATCTTTTCTTGGGGTGAAAACAACTTTTATTGATGAAAGAAAATTAAAAAAAAAAAAAATAAATAAACAATACAAAATGCAATTTTTCGTGAGGAATGTGTTCCATTTTAACAAACAAAGCCACAGAAACGCATGGTCTGGTACAGTAAGAATACATATGTGTATATATATATATATATATACACAAATATATACGTACACACATATATATATACACACACATATATATATACCTACATATATATACATATATATACATACAAACATATATATACATTTGTATATATACATACATATATATATACATATATACATACACATAAATATATATACATATATATACATATATATATATATATATGTACATACACACATATATATACATAGATATACATACACATATATACATACACATACATACACACATATATATATATATACAAATATATAATATATATATATACATACACTCAGATATACATATATATACACATATACATACATATATATATACATACAGACATATGTATACACATATATAGGCATACACATATATACACATATTTACATACACATATATATGCATATATACACACATGTATATATACAAACATATACAAACATATATATATATACATATATTACATATATATATACACATAGTAATACATCTATATACATATATATCATATATATGCATACACATATATATACATGTATATATATGCATACACATATATGTACATATATATACATACATATATATGTACACATATATACATACACATACATATGCATATATACATATATACATATGTATACACACATATATATATACATATATATATATACATAGAGATACATACATACATATACATACGTATATATACAAATATATATACATACGTATATATACAAATATATATATATACATATATATATACATAAATATATATACAAATATATAAACATACACATATATATACATATATATACATACATATATATACATATATATATACATACACATATATATGTACATGCCCACACTTATATATACACATATATACATATATATATATATATATATATATATATATATATATATATATATACTAGCATAGGTGTTGGGCGTTGCCCGAGTGTTTAGATGTGAGTGTTAAGCAAAAAAACAAAAAAAAAAACAAGAAGTGGTTGTAGGCATGCAGGTTCGAATCCTTACCGCGATACTCTATGGCTGACGATACTCTATGGCTGACTGGGATAGCTTCCGTACATTCATATCTGATTTACCTCTGCACTCCATGTTTAAAAAAGATATGTCCTCTATAGTATCAGAACTGACCGAATGGTTAATTGTAGGCATAGACCAATTCATACCATCTAAAAAATTTAAACAAAAACCTAACAGCCAGCCATGGTTCTCCCCAGAATGTGCTGCTGCTATCGCGCACAGAAATCACTTTTTCCATAGCTACCAACGTAATAGATGCACTGAAACTAAAGCTGCTTTCAGGTCTGCCAGTAAAAGAGTAATCAAAAATGCAAGAGAGCAATATGCCCAGTCTGTTAAATCCAAGGTAGCTGATCAGCGACTTGGATCCCACCAGTTTTGGCAAATAACAAATAAAATCCTGAACAGAAGTGTGCGTTCTATACCAACCATTATCAATGGACCAGAGGTCATCTTGTCAGCATCAGACAAGGCTAAACTATTTGCAAAGAACTTTGCAGCTAATTCTACCCTATGCGACGAAGGCCATCAACTCCCCATATTTCCTCCTATAACACAGAACACGCTAGGTAACATACAAATATCCGTGAAGGAGGTCGCCAAACTAATAAAGAACCTAGATTCCAGTAAAGCAACCGGCCCTGATGGCATCCCAATTATAGTGTTAAAAAAGCTTCAACTAGAACTTGCTCCCATACTTACGAAACTATTTAAGCGCTGCCTTAAGGAGAAGTGCTTTCCGACTCCCTGGAAGACCTCTTCAGTTTGCCCTATATTTAATAATTCAGGTGAGAAGTCATCTCCCTCTCAATACAGACCTATAAGTCTCCTCTGTGTTATGAGTAAGTTGCTGGAATCCATATTAAATAGAGAAATAGTCAACCACCTCAGCAGGAATAACCTTCTTAGTGACACTCAATATGGTTTCCGCTCTGCAAGATCTACCGCAGATGTGCTGACGGTTATATCCCACAGGATAAGTGAATCTCTTGACAAAGGCTTCCTTTCTAGGGCAATTGCTCTTGACATACCAAAGGTCTTTGACAAGGTATGGCATAAGGGTCTACTTCACAAGATTTCCAGCTACGGTATAACGGGAAATGTTTTCTCAATCATTAAATCATTTCTCTCCGATAGGCTCATAAGAGTAGTGGTCGATGGACAAAAATCGGAGGCCTGCAATATAAATGCTGGAGTCCCCCAGGGGTCAATCCTGGGCCCAACTCTCTTCCTGATCTACATCAATGACCTCCCTAAACACATACTTAAATCATTCGTTGACATCTATGCTGATGACACGACCATCTACGGCAACACATCAAAGGCTGTAAATGACAAAGTTCTCTCTGATTCTCTATCCTCTGATCTCGAGCGCGTGGTTCAGTGGGGGAAGATGTGGCTGGTTACCTTTAATGCATCCAAAACCAAACTCCTATCCTTACATCATCAACGCTCTGATCCCCAGCTGGCATCAATTGTGATGGATGGCTCTCGTCTGGGTGAGGCTCCGTGTTTTGACAAGCTTCTGGGTTTGACCTTTACTCCTGATCTGAAATGGAACACGTATATCAAGTCTGTTGCCAAGGTCGCTGGAAAGATGGTGGGATCCTTCTACCGCTCCAGAAGATATCTCACTACTGATGCAATTCTCTATCTATATAAAAGTCAAGTACGTCCAAGGATGGAATACTGTTGCCATATCTGGGCAGGAGCTGCTAAAAACAGCCTATCCTGCCTTGACAGAGTACAAAATAGACTTCGTGGCTTAGTGGGGGATGCCCTTTTCTCTACCCTGCAACCTCTCTCCCACAGAAGAGACGTTGCGAGCCTATCCTTGTTTTATCGTTATTTCCATGGCAGATGCTCGTCTGAACTCCAGTCTCTGGTCCCCCCTCGCCAATCTTTCACGAAAAACACCCGTCTAGCTGAATCCACTGTGAAAAATTTCCCCCACTCTTTATCTGTGCCTAAATCAAAACGCGGATTCCATGAACAAAGCTTCTTTCCTAGAACTGCACGTCTGTGGAACTCTGTTCCGTCTGCCTGCTTTCCTCCGGACTACAACTTGGATGTCTTCAAGTCCAATGTTAACAAATTCCTAATGAACCGCCCCCTTAAGTAAACACTTCAGCAAATCTCCTCACTAAATTAATGTACTTGCAATAACCCTTATCCCTGAGTGGCTTCCGGGCCTTGATAAGTGGTGATCACTGTGTAAAAAAAAAGAGGAAAAAAAAACATGGAAACAAACGCGACGTCTTTGCTGTTTCGCCCATCGCCATACTGGAAGTCGTGTAGGTTTAAATTAAGCCTAATCAATCGAAAAGAGCGGATGGCTTTCGAAAACATCGGCGAAAAAGCGCCTAGTTGAGGGTGAAGTGATTAATGTTTTTAGACAATTTTTCCATATTTGTTGTCCGAGGGGTCGGCTTCACCACGATACCGATATCGTGAAAATACGTCGCCTGTCGACAGTTTTAGGCTGACAAACATGCCCACTTATATACATTCATTTAAACACACAAGTGAGATTTATATTATAGATTATGGACGCAATATATAGTAATGATTTAAAAAGTAAAAAAAAAATAAAGACTCGTCCGCCACCACCGAGTATCGAAACCAAATCTTCTGCTAGGACTTATTTTTGCCTCTGTCGCCAATGACTGGGCCATGAAACATATCTACTGCAAGGCTAAAAATTAAAACATGAACTAATAACTACTACGTTAGCGTTCGTAATGGCGGCGTTCGACCTTCACATGGTAAATTTCATTTTTTTAAAATTTTCATACTTTTACACTGATTTGTCCGAGCATAAGACCTAAATATAAAGTTTCGCATGGATTCAAATACCTTATTTATGAAGTTTCATGTCTGTAGACCAAAAACTCTAGGAGAAGTTTGATAGGCAAAATTTTTAAAACAAAATATCTACGTATACATAAATATATATGGAAACAACTTTGTGTTTACTCTAAACTTTTTACGCAAATATTATGCAAGTATAAATTATGTAGAACATCTGCATTAATATAATTACACCTAATAGTGAACTAAATATGATCATCCCATGAGAAAACCGAAGCAACTAATAGGAAATTAATTCAAATGAATGTTTAAAAGAATATGCAAATTAGCTAGATCTTCTGCTAGTGAATTTCAAATATTTCGACCAGAAATTGTCTGAGTAATTTGGCAGAGACCGTAGAAATCAATTTTTTTTTAAATTTTGACTCCTATTATGATCCCGTAAAATTTATTGTTTTGGGCTCTAATCAAGTTATTAAGTTAGATCCATGTCAACGGAACCTATATCTAAAATTTCAAGTGTTTAGACCCACAATTGTCGGAGGACTTTGCTAGAGTTCTCAAAAGTCAAATCGTTGAACTTTGACCCCTTAACAGTCAAATTTCTGGCCGAAAACGAATCACAAAGATTTCCCCAAATCTCAGTACTCTGTATATCAAATTTTGAGTCTGTAGACTTAAAATTGACAAAGTTATTGCGTAGGGAATGCACACACACAGACAGACACACACACAGACACACACACAGACACGTTCACTTTTATAGATATACTAGCATCTCAGCCCGGCGTCGCCTGGGTGTTTGGATGTGTATGTTGAGCAAAAACAACAAAAAGGTGGTAGTAGGAAGGCAGGCTCGAACACGTGCCGCGAAGGACGAAAAGAACGGGGAACAAAACCCTTACGTTTGTGGTTACGACCACCAACAAACCTGAAGTTAATTACGTTTAAATTAAGGCTAGATAATATAAAGGAGAGGATAACTTTAAAAAATATCGGCGAAAAAAGTGACCCCCCCGTAGAAAAGTGCCTAGTTGAAGATGAAGATATTAATGTTTTTAGCCAATTTTTCGATATGTGTCGTATGAAAGGTCGAACTTTAAAACGATACTGATCTTGGTAAAATCCGTCGCCTCTATTGAAAGTTTAAGGCAGGCATGCAAACAGACATACATACATACATTTATATATTGGTAACTACAAATTTTCGACCCACACTGATGAAAAAGCTTGCCCTATCTCTGAATACCCTTTATGTAAAATTTCAAAATTGTCTGAGTAATTTGGAAGAGACCGCAGAGGTCAATGTTTTTTAAAACTTCGACCCCCATTATGACCCCTTAAAATTTATTGTTTTGAGCTCTGTTATGTTAGATCAATGTACAAGGAACCTATATCTAAAATTTCAAGTGTTTAGACCCACAATTGTCGGATGAGATTGGTAGAGTTCTCAAAGGTCAAATCGTTGAAATTTGATCCGTTAACTGCCAAATTTCTGGCCAAAACCCGATCACATCCCAAATCTCAATACCCTGTATATCAAATTTCGAGTCTGTAGACTAAAAATTGACAGAGTTATTGCGTAGGGAAATGTACAGCGATACACAGGTACACAGATACACGGTCACTTTTATAGATATATAGATAGAGATATAAATAAAATATATATATAAGTGAACGTGTCTGTGTGCTTGTCTATGTGCGTGTATCTGTATGTATACATTTCCCTACCCAATAACTCTGTCAATTTTTAGTCTACAGACACGAAATTTGATATACAGGATAATGAGATTTGGGAAAATCTTTGCGATCGGTTTTCTTACAGAAATTTGGCTGTAAAAGAGTGAAAGTTCAACGATTTGACCTTTGAGATCTCTACCAAACTCCTCCAACAATTTTAGGTCTAAATACTTAAAATTTTAGATATAGGTTCCTTGGATATGGATCTAACTTACCCACTTGATTTGATCCCCAAACAATAAATGTTAAGCGGTCGTAATAGGGGTCAAAGTTAAAAAAAATTAACCGCTTTTTTTTTTTGCTCAACATAAACCTCCAAACACCCGAGCAACGCCTGGCTGAAATGCTATTATAATATATATATATATCATATGCATATAATATATATATAATATATATAATATATATAATATAATATATATATATATAATATATATATAATATTTCTATAATATATATAATATATATGATATTTTTTTTTTTTTTTTTTTTTTTACAAGGTAGTCACCACTTATCAAGGCCCGGAAGCCACTTGGGGATAAGGGTTATTGCGTGTACAGTATGTTAGTATTGGAGATTTGATAAAGTATCTTACTTAAGGGGGCGGTTCATCAGGAATTTGTTTATGTTGGACTTGAAAGCATCCATGTTGTAGTCAGGTGGGAAACAGGCAACTGGAATCGTAAATCGATCACCCACTTGATTACTCAGCTTCGTTTTACTTCAGTCGAAGTTCTCATAAAAATTAGGGACCCCTTCCTAGGGGCTAACATTTGATCTGTATATAAGATACATAGATATTCGAATATTTCAGTAAAGTTCTTCTTTACGTCTCAAATGTTAAATAAGTAAAGAAGCCGATAATTTTTTTTTCTATAATCCAACGCCACTCGAGGATAAGAGTTAATAAGTGTATAGTGGATAATGGGACAATATCATAAGAATCGTTAGTAGTGGAAATTTGGTAAATTGGATTACTTAAGGGGAACGGCTCATCAAGAACTTGTTTATATATATATATAATATACTAGACTACCCGTGACCAATTGGGTCAGTATTCTATATTAGCTTAGGAATTAATGTATGAGCGTGACACTTGTGACGTAAAGAAAAACATAGTTTTATGATATAACAGAAACATTTCTATGAAAGTATATAATCAGAAAAAAAAAAGAATAGAAATAGATTTCTATGTGTCGTTCTATTTATAATTGTTTATTTAAAAAAAAAAAAAAACATACAACCATTGAATTATAACTGGCTTGCCGTAATTATAGGTAAATGTGCACTGAACGGATACCATGATACTTTAAGTTAAATTCAAATTTTGATATATTGAAACGCGAAAACAAAAACAATTTGGACGCTGAAAACCTACACAGTAAAATAATACGTTTTATTGTCGCGTCGATTCTTTGCTTATGTACGCATGCGCAACCGGAAGTAGTAAACCGGATGTTGGATTACCATACTCGTTACAAGTCCATTTGAGTTTTATAATTATATAGATGTATATAACATATAATATATATAAACATAGTATATAATATGTATATGATATATATATAATATATAATATATATAATATATATAATATATATACACTTGTGCCCGATATTATTCATACCCCCCCCCTTGAAAATTGAGTTTATTAGGTGTAACTTTGTAAGAATTTATTGTTTACGTCCATATTGATACATATTCTTAATAAACCTCTTCTGATCATTTTCGTCATTTTAAAATCTCGGGATACTTGTAATAAAAGAAATATACAGCTATTTATAAAATCTGCAATGTTCAAAAATAATCATACCCCCTTATTTTTTCAGTATTAATCGAATTTCTGACTGTTTGTTTCCTGTTTGATTCTTATTTTGAATGCTTTTATACAACCTTTGATTAATTTCATTTCGTTTTTTTGCATTTTTCAGAAATTAAAATGATATCAACTGAAAACCAATAAAAGAATAAAAATTATTAGAATGGGGAAGAAAAAAGAGCTTAGTAATGATCTTAGGACTAAAATTGTGAATTCACATAAGGATGGTTTAGGTTACAAGTCAATTTCCAAGAAATTTGAGGTCCCTACAGCAACAGTACAGAGCATCATCAAAAAATTCCAGAGCCACCACACAACAAACAACTTGATTGGTAGAGGAAGGAAAAGGAAACTGTCTGCTAGAGCCACCAGGAATATTGTAAGAAGTGTTAATGCAAATCCAACCACCACTACTAAGGACATTTTAGAAAATCTGGAGTCTTCTGGCATAAAAATATCAAGGCAAACATTGCAAAGGACTCTGCATGAAAATGGTCTGAAAGGAAGAAGACCAAGAAGGACTCCATTGCACACCGGAAAACACCTTGCAGCACGTCTAAAGTGTGCTAGGACCCATGTGAATTCTCCAGAGTCCGTTTTCTCAAGTATTTTGTGGACTGACGAAACAAAAATTGAATTGTTTGGCCATATGGATGCTTCTTACGTTTGGAGGAAGAAAGGAGAAGCTTACAACCCAAAGAACACCATACCCACGGTGAAACATGGTAGTGGTAGCCTAATGTTTTGGGGCTCCTTTTCGGCTAGTGGTCCAGGTAGTTTGGTCAAGATAGATGAAACCATGAAGAAGGAGCAATATTTGAAGATATTCCAGAAAAACATTAGACAGGATGCGGAGAAGCTCCATTTAGGACCAAACTTGGTCCTTCAACAGGATAATGATCCAAAACATACTGCCAAAATAGTCAAGAAATGGTTTGAGGATAATCAAATTAATGTTTTGGAATGGCCTAGCCAGAGTCCCGACCTGACCCCTATCGAAAACCTCTGGCACATATTGAAAACTGAGGTTAAAAAGCGGAAACCTAGAAATTTTAGGGATTTGGAGAACTACTGCATTGAAGAATGGTCAAAAATCAGTGTTGATGCTTGTAAAAACCTTGTTGATAAATATCCAAAACGGTTACAGGCAGTTATTAAGAATAAAGGGCATGCTATTGACTATTAGTAAGAGAGGTATGAATAATTTTGAACTAGTGCCATTATTGTTTTTCTTTGTATAATGTTTCAAACTTGCATAATTTATTCATTTGTTGAGTTTTAATTAAATGCTTATGCTTGATTTATTGTTTGAAATCCCTTTAATATTGTCTACCTTCTGGTTTGAGCAATATTCTTATAGAAATCTCAAAGATCCGAGGGGTATGAATAATATCGGGCACAAGTGTATATAACATAATGTATATAATATATAATAATTATTATATATATATATATATATATATATATATATATATTTAAATGGAATGTGTAGAAGGCGGCACAATGCAAAGGTAACGGAAAGACACAAGCTTGTCTTTCGGTTACCTCTGCATTGTACCGCCTTCTACACATTCCATTTAGCTACATACTATACAATGCTTCAAGCAAACTACATCCACCTCATATATATATATATATATATATATGTATATGTATATATATATATATGTATATGATTAGTTTTTTTTGGAAAAAGAATTCCAGCAGAGTGCTCAATTAAAAGGAAAATCCAAATTTAAAGAGCTTACTTATATTTTGTGTACAGAAAGTTGTTAGTTGAGACAGATCATTGGTACCGTCGGTTTCAAGCCCGATAATAAGGCCCGTTTAAGGTATCCTTATCAAGCTCTCTTCAGACGAATATTGGCTGAAGAGAGCTTGATAAGGATACCTTAAACGGGCCTTATTATCGGGCTTGAAACCGACGGTACCAATGATCTGTCTCAACTAACAACTTTCTGTACACAATATATATATATATATATATATATATATATATATATATATATATATATATATATATAAACATTTATGTCAACATCTATTTACCTATAGCAACGATATCGCTTCATTCAGTCGTGCCCTGGCCTATAAAATCTTATTTCTTTTTCAACGCAATTGTTTCTTGTTTGTTATTTTTATTGCTTCGTTTGATCCTTTAAAATGCTCATAACTTTGTACTTCATCTCGCCCGAACTATTCTTCATTTCATTCTAGATTTTCTCCCGTCTTGTTTTTGAGCTGGAATTCACTTCTAAGCTAATCTTTTCTCCTTACCTGAGCAGTATTCCGCGTTCATGGTTTCACTGACTCTCCCACACGCTGGAGGCGGTCCATTATATATCTTATGTGAATAAATAAACGCAGAAAGTTTGTTGCTTTTATTTATAATTCTCATATGTGTGTCTCTCTATGTATAAATATTTAACTGGTAAACTCTAAAATTACTGACCGCATTACACTGAAATTAACAGGAAATCGTAATCATACACCCAGCGTCGTTCATAACGAGTAAAATCTTTGTTTGGATTGGTTGAATAATGTGTCCACAAGTTGGCAAGTTAAAATGCAAAATGTTCATTTAAACTTGCCGACCTATCTGTTAGCTTGCGCCCCCGTAAACTAATCTATATCCATATATCTATAAAAGTGAACGTGTCTGTGTGTATGTCTGTATGTCTGCCTGTGTGTCTGTGTACATTTCCCTACGCAATAACTGTCAATTTTAAGTCTACAGATTCGAAATTTGATATTTGGGAAAATCTTCGTAATCCATTTTCGAACAGAAATTTCGCTGTTAAGGGGTCAAAATTCGACGATTTGTCTTTTGAGAACTCTACCGAATTCCCCCGCCAATTTTGGATCTAAACACTTGAAATTTTAGATATAGGTGCATTGGACATGGATCTAAGTTGATAATTTTATTTGAACCCAAAAAATAAAGGTTACGGAATAATACTAGGGGTCAAAATTAAAAAAAAATTGACCGCTTTTTTTTTGCCAACATACACCTCCAAACACCCGGGCAACGCCGGGCTTAAATGACAGAGGATATCTCAGTGCCAGATAACCCAGATGTTCAGTAGCAACGATTGAAAACCATTTTCAAGGAGACAACAGCTGAAGTACCACGCTACATAACTAGGAAGCTTAGATATTTGTTCGATGAGAATGATGTCGAAATACATGACATCCTACAGAAGACGCGATTCTGCTTTAAGAAGGTACTTGCAAAGCCAGATGTCCATGCAGCAAAAGCTGCTTACAAGAATGCATGCAATGCAATCGAGAACAAGCTGAGAGAAATGCAGAACAAATGGTGGACAGCCCCTGCAGAGCAAACCCAGCGTTACACAGATGCTAAAAATAGCCGAGCATTCAATCAGGTTCTACGTGCAATATAGAGCTCTATGCAGCAAGTGTTAGCTGCCTGGTTATCATCAGACGGTAACAGTCTCCTCACTGAAAAAGAATCAATTCTCCAACGCTGGACTAAGCACTATGGTAATCTAAGGATGCAATTAAGAAGATTTCCCCTGCAACCAATAAAATCAAAGCTCGACGATTCCCCAACCCAACAAAAAGTAGAAGTTGCTCTCAAAAAGTTCAAGTGTAAATCGATGGCATACAAGCTGAATTCTACAGACACGAAAATAAAACACGTTTTATCCAACTCAAGAGCTTGTTCCAGAGTTGTTGGGAAAGAAGTTGTACCACAAGCTCTTCGTGATGCAATCATTGTCTTTACAGCTGCGTGTGAGTCAGATAGGTCAGGTGAAACAGCGACGATTGGTCAGAGTGTTTCCGTATGTGAAATGGAGGCACAATAGTATTGTGTTATTTCACCAAAGTTCTTCGCCATATTCTTCGGTATGATGCTCAGAGAAGCTAAGAGGAATCTCGCGAAAAGGATCTATGTATTTCGAACTGATGGGGGCGTCTTAAACCTCCGCCAACTTTACAGACGACTTCGCTCTCCTGGTGCACAATGAAATTTGCCGGAAACCAACGGCTTTGCCGACGCTACAAAATGCGTTGCCTTAACAATCAGACTCAAGTAAACGTTTGTATTATACTGCACGCCCCTCTGCATATTGTACATCCTCTCCCAACATCACAGTCAGTGGAACTGCACTGAGCACAGTTGAGCGCTTCACATTATTATCTCCAATGATTTTTCAGTCGCCAGGGATGTGAACAACCAACTAGTAAAGAACTGCAACTGCTTTGGCCGTCTTCAGAAACGTGTGTGGAAAAAATACTACCTACGCCTTACAATAAAGATTGAAGTTTCCAAAGCGAGAGTGATCAGCACTCTCCTTTATGGATTGGAGGCCTGGGTTTGTATCGTAACAATGTCTTCACTTCATCATGGGCATCAAATTGATAGGACTTTGTCATCCACAAATAAGTCTAAAAGAGAGCGCATGTCACCAGCATTGAGACCATGCTTCTGACAGTTTGGCTGGGTGGGTAAGACTGCCCAGAGTTGTGTTCTATGGCAAACAATGCCAAGGCAAACGGGACAGAGGCGCTCCATATACATACTACACGGATTAGCTAAGACAACAGCTACGCGTAGTTGATATACCAGAAAAAAGACTAGGAAGGCAGTGACAAAGATAGTCAGAGTTAAAGGGGTTTTATCAAAGCAAGGCACTGCGTCCTTTGAAATCAACAGAAGAAAACCCTCAGAAGGAAAAGATAAACGGGGGAAAGCGTCATCTTCCCAGAGCCTCTCTTCCTAAGGATATATGGTTTGGGTGTCGTAGATTGTGCATGTCAAGGATCGGTCTGCACAGTCACCAGATGACATGCCACCAAAGACAATCTTCCCATAAATTCACGATCCGGCGAACTAGCCAAGAACATTTTTATTGACATTTGCTTCAGAAAGCATAGACGGTATCGACCTGATAATAATCCTAATCGCATATAGAATTTTATGGAAAAAGCAAATTTAATTACATTTGATTATTCTTAAAAACACACTGCAACAAAACATAATATGAAATGACCATTTAGAATAGAATATTGATTTTGTAGGATGGAAAGTATTGCAAAACGTCGAGAAAGAGATTAATTTTAACTTATGTATATAAATATTAAGAAGCGGCCTTTTCATCAGTTTGGGTAGAGATAATGATATTCAAAATTAAGACGTCTGTGGTTGAAATCCAATATATCACATTGTATTTTAATAAAATTATCCATTTTTTACATTTTTATGATACTGATAATCGAAAGGAAACATTTTATTACAAAAAGTTATTGCTTTCACGTTGAACTATCATTTCCGCCACCAGAGGGGTTCGCTCATTGGAGAGCGTATATATATATATATATATATATATATATATATATATATATATATATATATATATAAATATATATATATATACGTATGTATGTATATATATATATGTATAAAGGGCGAATATCTATGTATATATATATATATATATATATATATATATATATATATATATATGTATAAAGGGCGAATGGACTCTTTTTCTGGGTCAACGGCCAACTAGCACCGTGTGTGTGTGTGTATATGTGTATTCGGGTGGAGAGGGCTCCCGTAAGCCGTGGTGAAGGCAACCTTTCTAGGAGAAGCAAATCTCTGATTTAAAAAAACCATAAAGCGGGAGACCAGTACCCGCATTAAGCTGGTCTGCAGTTTAATTTGTTGCTGGCTATCTTGCTCTTGCTTGTTGCTGGACCGAGAGAGAGACTTAGCTGTCGTACAAAGCTAAGACTCTGTAACATCATCTTTGTATAGGTACTCCCTCAGGCATTTGGATTCATGGATTTTAAATGTCTGAGAGAGTGGCACTCGTCTGACAAGACGCTGCAGTCATCATATATATGTATATATATATGTACATATATACACACACACACACATATATATATATATACACACTAGCAAAAGTACCCTTCGTTGACTAGGTTCAAAAACAGCCTACAGAAAATGGACTCTGATTTATGAAAGTATGATAGGTTATGAAAAGGTAGGGTTTTAAATTTGGGTTGAATTTGAGGGTATCAAAACCAAAGCAAAATATGATGAAAGTAAAAATAAAATAGATAAACCCCATAATTTATTATACCATACCTGTTCACACTGAAACACTTATCACAACATTCTGTGGATCTATATTTAAAAAAAACCTTGTTAAACTTTGTGACATATTTGCATTCTATGGAGGTCAGGCGCGAACGAACATTCCATAATTTAATTATCCCATATTTCTTCAAAGTGAAACATAATTATCAAAGTATACTTATGCAGATAGATATTAAAAGTCTTTATTAAAGTTTGTGCCTATTTCCATTCTATGGAGGCCAAGTGCGGACGCAGACCCCGCAATTTTATTATACCATCCCTATTTAAGTTAAAACATACTTATCAACGTATTCTTATGTACATCTATATCAAAAACACTTGTAAAGATTTTTTTAATTTTTAAATTTTTTATTTCCACACTTTGTGGACCAGGTGCGAACGCAGACCCCACAATTTTAATGAACAACCGTTCTGCCAGGTCAAACATACCCATTCCTGTGTCTCGATACATATTCTGTCATTATATGTGATCAGTTTTTTAAAGTAGTCAACCATATAGGGGCCTATTCGTGACCAAACACACACACTCATTCAGCTTTATATATTATATATATATATGTATATAATTTATTATTTAAATATTTAATTATTTAAATATTTTCAAATAAATTAATTACAAATAATACGTACCAAAAATGTGGGGGAGACTAGAATACAAACGAAAGGCAGATAACCCCTCCCTTTAAAGCACTTAGGGAGTGAAAAAAAAAACACCACAGTATCGCTTCGACGCTTAGTTAGAGACAGAGAGAAAATAAAAATGAGAAATAGAATTTACATAAAACTTTATTATATTATCGGATCAATAAGGATGTAAGAGGATAAAGAAATAAAAAAAAAAACCTCGTTGGACCATCACATTTCGAACTAAATGCTTTTCATTAGAAAGGGGAAAAGGGTCAGTATTATACAAAATATAGACACACATAAAAGCTGGCTCAAGAACATTTTGATTATATAAGATTCTGTTCGAAATTTCTTACAGAATCTTCCGTTCGACAGAAATATTCCCGCATACAAGAACATTCACCTTAAGAAGACCTTTTCTTACATTAGTCGAAACTTTGCAAAAATAACACTTAAGATAACAGTAATCCGAATCATTCAAACGATACTTTGCTACGCATTATTCATGTATTGAGTACTGTCGAAGTAAATACTGTAAATCTCTATATGATATATTATATTATCTCCGTATACACGAAATAATAATAAATTATATATGCGTGTGTGCGCGCGTGTACGTGTGCGTAATTGTATTTAAGAGTATGTGTATTTGCCAATATCACTGTCTATAAAATATATGTGATCCGGTCTTCCTCCTTTTTATTCCTTTGCGAGCCGAGGCGGCGACCGTCTCCTTCACTTCTTTCTTCTTATTTTTACGATCTTGCCGGACAGAATATAAACTGTCGGCCATCTTTTTTTATGGGTCATCCCATTCCTCTAACTCCACCCTTGCCGCCTTTTTGCCAAGATCCTAACCCAAGACTTCAAAGATACGGCGAGTCTCTAATTAGGGACCCGAGTCGTTTGACCTGACATTGAGTGGGAAAGAAAATATTCTTGGTGGGTGGTGGCCCCGGGGTCGAAGAAAGGGGGAGATGAGTAAAGTTAAGGTTCAGCCGATAGCCTTACGCGCACACATAAAAGAATGCACGAACAGTCGCATATATACATATTGGTCTTCTACAAGAAGAGACAATGGATAACCTGTGAAAGAGAACTGGCTAGGTGAATAATTCTTTAGTGAAACAACGGTTGCGCCGTACAGCCAAACACATAGGTCGGCATTTCAGAATCAAAGAGGTCCAAGATGCTCACAGTGAATACTGAAATAAGCAAAGTTCACGTTTTATTTTGGAGTTTCCTTCTCCGAAATTAGTTTAGCAATCAAATCTTGAGTATCTAGTCTACCTTATTATTCAAAAATTAACTAGTCATGTAGCAAGGTAGATTTTGGGCGCGTAAAAATAATGTTCCCCCCTCGCCAAACTTTTACAAGAAACACTCGTCTTTTTGAAAACACTATCAATAATCCCCCCACTCTTTATCTGTGCATACACCGAAACGTAGATTCCATGAACAAATCTTCCTTCTTAGAACTTCACGCCCGTGGAACTGTCTTCCGTTTTCCTGCTTTCTAGCTGACTACAATATGGTTGTCTTCAAGTCCAACGTAAACAAGTTTTCGATGAGCCGTTCCACTTAAGTTAACAAATTTACCGAATTTCCATTACTATCGATTAATATATTGTCTAATTGACTACTGTACACTCTGTAACCCTTATCCTCGAGTGGCCTCTGGGCCTTGATAAGTGGTGATGCCTATGTAAAAAAAAGAAAATAATAAAGATTAAAACCAGAACTACTTACGATGATATGACATCGATTGCAAGAAGTTCGAATAGATACATAGCAATGAGGATAGTAAATTGTTCCTCATGGATTGGATGTTGACGTTCATTTCGTAGCTCATTTTTTTCGTCTCCTTCCTCAAGAGCAGACGACAAAAACCTACATCATGCTCTATTACTTTAATACTAAAAAATCAGCAAGTATACTGTTGGTATTTTTTAAAGAATTAATTGATTAAAGTATTAAAGAAGTTAAGAAGACAAAATACTTTGTTTTATCGAAATCACTTCAGACAAGTCATGAAACCAAATGATTGAAAGTACTAAAAGGAGAAAAAATGATTATCCTAAATATAAGATATACAAATTGCCGTATCTTTAAAAGAAAAAAGTGTACAGTAAGGAAGAAAGCAATTAGCAGAAAGAGAGTTCTGCACTCTGCAGTTCTGGCAAAGAAGCTACTGAAATTGGAAGCTATATCATAACGATGTATCTGAACAGATGCTGCCATATGTTCAGCAGAGCTATTACGAGAGCTTTAGATCAACTATAAAGGCAAGAAGGAAAGAGAGAGACGTCACTGTTCCTTGAGACAACTATTTACAACTTTTAAACAAGAGAGTCAACTGTCTATGATGAAGAGAATAAAAGGAATCTGGTATGATAGAAAGTATTACTCATCTAAGCTTATGAGCAGTTTATTAATGCCAGGTAAGTTTACAAAAGTTGATGTATTAGGGAAAGTGATTTTTCGGGTACTTCCATTTCCAAAGTTATTGTAACATAGCGGGGACGGCTATATACAAATACCGAGCTATGAGCGAGATATTCGGTTGGTGCAAAAATAATATTTTTTTTACGTTTAACTATATATAAAAAACGACGTTTTTTTTCACCAACCTAATAACTTCACGGTAAGGAAAAAGAAGACTATAAAAAGGAGAGAGAGCACGTTTAAGAAGGCGATCATGTTAGAGGCGTGGATGTCGTTCGAGAAGACGATCACCTGAAGGACGTCACAGCAGTAACGAGAGAATGAGGCAATAAATGTCGAAACAAACAAACAAACAAACAAACAAACAAACAAACAAAAAAACAAAAACAAGTTGAAGTTCTTTTCTATTCTTTGTCTGCTTTGCGACTGAGGTCACAACGTGTTGGTTTCCAGACCACGTTACATAATGAGACCTGATATTTCTGAATGTTCAACAACTTAAATGTTGACAACATCCAAGAGTTGATTAACTTCTAAACTAGGTGATTCAACGATGCCCAGAACATTCATAAACGGAAGATTTGGCAGCGAAAAATTAAGTAATTTCGGAAAGTCGGAAAATTCGTTAACAATGCAATGAATATCGATTAAAAAATATTTTCAGACCGTTGTGGAAATAAATGTAGCGACTAAGCTGCATATTCTATAGTTTTGAATATTGGTCAACCCACCTCAAATATATAAAAATTTATTTGAAAAAAAAATCTATTATTTTCTAGAAAATAAAATCGATTTTTCGAAATTAAGTTTTCGTTAATTAATCTTAGTCTCAACAACATACTTATAACACGGATCAATAGTTTTATCTTTTGATTGTTATGTTCAAGCTTTTGCATAACAACTTAGTTGTAACAAAAATAATAATATGTCGACATGTTTGGTATAGGAAAAGGGATGGTAACTCTACAATGCCGAAGTTTCGTATTTAGGTTCTACTTGAAAGTAAATTTTTAAAATAACGATCTTCTTTAAGTTTTAAAGAATTTAAAATTGGGTAATGGATATAATTAAACTTTAACCCCTCCATTATTATTATTAATAATTTAGAAGTAATATCTCCTGGTGTTTTGCTTGGCAGTTTATTGATTTCATATTTTATAAAAAAAATACTTCCAACTAGAAGTAACATACGAAACCTCGTAAGTGTAGAGTTTCCCCCTTTCCCTGTATTAAACATGGCGATTTATTTTCTGAATTGTTACAACTAAGTTGTTACGCAAAAGATGTGGAAGCCTGGATATGACAATGATAAATACTATTGACGCGTGTTTATAATAAGTATGCTGTTGAGATTGTAGCTGTATTAATTATAGTGAATTTAGGAAAATTTTTGTTAAATTTTAGTAGGATTAGAAGTATTAGTATTAATAGTACCTATTTACTATGCCTCCCCACGGGACAGAGTTAGACACCAGGGTCGTTTTTTAACGTGAAGAAAAGGTACAAAAATAAAAAAAATGTCTCAGTCGTGAAGGATTTCTCCTCCACCGAAAGAGAACAAGAAATAGAAGTGCAGCATCTGAAAAACAGATGGTATTTATTTGCTCCCCCACCGAGCAAATTAGGCACAAGGCCAATTTTTAATGTGAGGAGTGAAGGGAGGGGGGAGGGAAAAAGGGGACTAGCTCCCGAGAGGTGGGAAATGGGAGCTGGTTAAAGGTCAGGTATGTGGGGTTGCCCCCACATCTGGTCTTTGCTTGCAGTATCTGCCGGAACAGATGGTATTTATTTGCTCCCCCACCGAGCAAATTAGGCACAAGGCCAATTTTTAATGTGAGGAGTGAAAGGAGGGGGAAGGGGAAAAGGGGACTAGCTCCCGATAGGTGGGAAATGGGAGCTGGTTAAAGGTCAGGCATGTGGGGTTGCCCCCACATCTGGTTTTTGCTAGTCATAGCTAGTCATAGCTTGCAGCATCCGCCGGAACAGATGGTATTTATTTGCTCCCCCACCGAACAAATTAGGCACAATGCCGATTTTTAATGTGAGGAGTGAAGGGAGGGGGAAGGGAAAAAGGGGACCAGCTCCCGAGAGGTGGGAAATGGGAGCTGATTAATGGTCAGGCATGTGGGGTTGCCCCCACATCTGGTCTTTGCTAGTCATATCTAGTCATAGCTTGCAGTATCTGCCGGAACAGATGGTATTTATTTGCTCCCCCACCGAGCAAATTAGGCACAAGGCCAATTTTTAATGTGAGGAGTGAAGGGAGGGGGAAGGGAAAAAGAGGACCAGCTCCCGAGAGGTGGGAAATGGGAGCTGGTTAATTGGTCAGGCATGTTGGGTTGCCCCCACATCCGGTCTTTGCTAGTCATAGCTAGTCATAGCCAGTCATAGCTTGCAGCATCTGCCGGAACAGATGGTATTTATTTGCTCCCCCACTGAGCAAATTAGGCACAAGGCCGTTTTTAATGTGAGGTAAAAACCAGCTCCCCTAAAAGTAGGCAAAAAGGGGGCACTCTGGTTATCAAAAATAATAATTGTCCCAGTATAGAGGGTTTCCCCTCCATTGACTGGTACAAATTATCTTAAGTGCAGCATCTGCCGGAACAGATGGTGTTTATTTGCTCCCCCACTGAGCAAATTAGGCACAAGGCCGTTTTTAATGTGAGGTAAAAACCAGCTCCCCTAAAAGTAGGCAAAAAGGGGGCACTCTGGTTACCAAAAATAATAATTGTCCCAGTATAGAGGGCCTCCCCTCCATTGACTGGTACAAATCATCTTAAGTGCAGCATCTGCCGGAACAGATGGTGTTTATTTGCTCCCCCACTGAGCAAATTAGGCACAAGGCCGTTTTTAATGTGAGGTAAAAACCAGCTCCCCTAAAAGTAGGCAAAAAGGGGGCACTCTGGTTACCAAAAATAATAATTGTCCCAGTATAGAGGGCCTCCCCTCCATTGACTGGTACAAATCATCTTAAGTGTAGCATCTGCCGGAACAGATGGTATTTATTTGCTCCCCCACCGAGCAAATTAGGCACAAGGCCAATTTTTAATGTGAGGAGTGAAGGGAGGGGGAAGGGAAAAAGGGGACCAGCTCCCGAGAGGTGGGAAATGGGAGCTGGTTAATGGTCAGGCATGTGGGGTTGCCCCCACATCTGGACTTTGCTAGTCATAGCTAGTCATAGCTAGTCATAGCTTGCAGCATCTGCCGGAACAGATGGTATTTATTTGCTCCCCCACTGAGCAAATTAGGCACAAGGCCGTTTTTAATGTGAGGTAAAAACCAGCTCCCCTTAAAGTAGACAAAAAGGGGGCACTCTGGTTACCAAAAATAATAATTGTCCCAGTATAGAGGGTTTCCCCTCCATTGACTGGTACACATTATCTTAAGTGCAGCATCTGCCGGAACAGATACTACACTTTGATCCTGGCCCAAAGGCCAAGTAAATAATATTAGTATTAACAGTAAGTAGAAGATTAAGTAACGAAGAGTTAATATAGAAAAACAAATATTTAAAAAAAATAATTTTTAAAAATTTCAAATGGGGTTTATACCTATTCAAATCTATGGAATAGGCAGCTTAGTTGTTTTTTTTTTCTTCTACAATGGCCCTAGAATCTTTTATTAATCAAAATATTTTGAATACCATACATGACTTCTTAGAGGTCGAAGGTTTCACCGAATAAAACGTTATGCATATAACACAAAAGATGAAAAGATTAGTTCAAAAATCCAAACAATACAAAGAATCATCTTTTATCTAAAAAATGATGTAACACAGAAAATGTTTGGTATATGATATTTTCTTTCCATGACGGGTACCTACATCATACATATTTTCTTATTTATATATTATACACTAGCAGAGGAGGGGTTGCCCGGCTTTGCCCGGTCGTAAAATTCGCTTAAATGTTATATTTATTTTATCCTGATTTCGTATATATTATTAAAGAGTCGTGATTTTTCAAAAGTAAAAAATACAGTATTTGGGTATAATCAGCTAGAATGAAAACCGAACGCAAAATTGTAGCATTCAAAGCTGGTGACGTTACCACTGTACAAACGTGACAAGCATATGAACTGGTTAATGATAAACTAAGATAAATGTACAAAATGTATAACGATTTTCTTCCAATTTTAACTCCCTTTTAATCCCTTAAAACTATTTTAGACGGCGAAATACCCATAAAAAGAAGGGTCCATAATAAATCCAATCATTTGATGCCCTCAGCGCAATTCGGCGACTTTTAGTTTAGGGGAGTTTGAAAATGTGGAGACAGGCAGACAGACATATAGCTTGTTATATTATAGATTTATTTTTAATAAATCATAGAAAAAAAAGAAGAAAAATCGTATGAGAAAATATTCAATGATTTGAAGACGGCCTAACTTAAAGCGAATTACATCTACAATTATTATCAGACATTTTTTATATTAATTTTTTTTATTAATTTCAAGCGAATTATTCCCCCCGCGTCCTCCTCCGTTGCAATTATTAAAAAGTTCCAAGACCACCTCAGAACTGTTAACCCTTTCAGAGGCTCGCATTTCCGCAAGCATCAATTAACTTCGTAACCGATAAGCAACGCCCACCATTTCTGAACTTTTTACATTCCTTATTTATTTGTTCCTCTTTTCTCTGTTGGGCATCCGCCTGGAGTGGGTGGGACAAGAGAGGGTCTTTGTAAGTGAACACCAATATATTCAACCGCTGTATGAACTACTGACACTAAGCGAATAACTAGGGAGGGACACGACCAAGGAGTCTGGCGAATTGGGGGCCATAAACTAGGCCCGATGATAGCTATGACGCTGGTGGTCCACAGCAGGATGTTGACCCCGTCAGGTGACTTTAGGGGGTTACGGTTTCTGATGAGGAGGTCATTTCGGAAGAGGTAGGAAAAAAGGAAGAAAAGAAAAATAATGTGCGTGAAAAAAAGGGGAAAAGGCAGTGCTATATATATATATATATATATATATATATATATATATATATATATATATATATATATATGAATCTATATAATTATAAAACTCAAATGACTTGTAACGATGTATGTAACTCACTTTCCGGTTTACGACATCCAGTTGCGCATGCGCGCATGATCTGCGCACTGAAATATTACGTTATTATTTCGAAATTATTATTAAACATGGGAAGAGTGGGGTTTAAAATAATTTAAACATAATACAGAAATGAACGATGCAAAAAAAAACAAAAAAAACAGACAGTATTAACAATTGCTTATTTGGATAATTTAAACGCGAAAAAAAAATAAAATAAAAACATCGATTTTTCAAAAGTTCCGATTTTCCTGATTCCCGATTACCATTCTGATTAATCGTCCCAACATTACATTAATAAAACGAGGGGTTTACACAACTGAGGTAGAGAGAGAGAGAGAGAGAGAGAGAGAGAGAGAGAGAGAGAGAGAGAAGTTAATGAAATGAAGAGAAATGCGTTCCACCCCCCCCACACATATATATATATATATATATATATATATATATATATATATATATATATATATATATAGTAGCAAAAGTACCCGTCGTTGACTGGGTTCAAAAGCAGCCCAAACCCGATCACATCCCAAATCTCAGTACCCTGTATATCAAATTATATATTTATTTATGTGTGTGTGTGTGTGTGTGTGTGTGTGTGTGTGTGTGTGTGTGATTTACGTGTTTATTTTATTTACGATACTTTTGAACGAATTTACTTATTAATACGGAAAATCTTTTCAGATGAGGAGTGGCATATATATTTACAAAATTTAATTATCCACGGACACGTGTTTCGTCGTTTCCGATGCATTCGAAAGCAGGACTGCCAGATATAGAACGGCAATAATAGCATTCAAAGAGAGAGAGAGGGAGAAAGAGAGAGAGAGAGAGAGAGAGAGAGAGGATCACAAATGTGGTAGAAATGCAGAAATGGTATACAAATAGAGACTGAAACCGAACGAGAGAAAGAGAGAGAGAGAGAGAGAGAGAGAGAGGGAGAGCGTAAGAATGAGAGAGAAATAAAAAAATGTGCGCGGGTGGAGTATGTTAGTTGGAATCGAGAGATGGCACGAAAGGTCGAAAAAATAAATTTATGGTTGGTCGTAATAGATACGGCATTTGTAATTGCTAAAGAAACGTAAGGAAACATGAGATACCGTGATTTTAATTCCGATTGAACTCGTGTCTTCCCATTCGTTGTTTTGTTTTACGGCATATCAATCCCTTCTCCGGCCATTTAAACTCTAATGCTGTGACTAGGACGAAACAGTCGCCCCGGAAACATTCCACGACACGGACACACCAAGGTAATCTCTCCAGTAAACGATCGTATCATATTATCTGTGTGGACATCTCCAAGATATTTTCTATTAAAACATTTCCAAGAGTATTTCAGAACTGGTGAGAGCCATCGCAACCAAAATAATAACAACGTCAAGATGAGTGCCTCTGGGGTATTCATAATATTGCGCAGCATGATTATTATTGAACATGACTGTAATTTGGTAGTGTTGCGTGTTGCGGACCAGGGTATAATACCCTAGCTCGCTACAAGAAAATAATGAAACGAATGGAATTGAAGGAAACAAAGACTTAATTGATGGATAAGATAAACGTCGTTTATTTATTTTTTTTTTTTACATAGACGTCACCACTTATCAAGGCCGATAGGCCACTCAAGGATAAGGGTTAAAGAGTGTAGAGTAGTCAAAAGGACAATATAGTAATCGATAGTAATGGAAGTTCGGTAAAATTTGTTAACTTAAGTGGAACGGCTCATCAGAAACTTGTTCACGTTGGACTTGAAGACAACCATATTATAGAAAGCTGGAAAGCAGGAAAACGGAAGACAATTCCACAGGCGTGCAGTTCTAAGAAAGAAGCTTTGATCATGGAATCTATGTTTAGGTTTAGGCACAGAGTGGGGAAAATTATTGATAATGTTTTCAGCTAGTCTAGTGTTTCTTGTGAAAGTTTGGCGAGGGGGGACCATAGATTGAAGCTCAGTTGAACACTTTCCATGAAAATAACGATAAAGCAGAGACAAACTCGCAACATCTCTTCTGTGAGATAGGGGTTGCAGCGAAGAGAAAAGGACATCTCCCACCAGGCCACGAAGTCTATTTTGAACCCTATCAAGGCAGTACAAGTCTGTTGAAAGAATGTTTTAGATATAAGACGTGTTCATGTCCGCGCGTGTGTAACCAATGTTCGTTGCGGGACTGGTGTTGTAGAAAGAAAAGGAAATATGTGTTCATCTCAAGTTTGGGTCACTATCGTTTGTTCGCGCGTGGGAAGAGAAATGAGTGTTGTAGTGGAAATTGGAATGATAGTCCAGCGTGTAGACAAAGACAAAGAATTGAGAGTTGACGTCAGTTAGTAGTCAGCTACGCGAAGGTGTTCTCAGGGACCAGTAGTAGATAGATAGAGAAAGAGTGACAATGTGTACATACGGTCTGTTAGCTCGTGCCCCATACATAGTAGTAAGTGGGCGTGACGCACGCGGTTGGTCTGTCCGTAGACCGACCTGTTCGAAAGCTGGGTCTAAAAGGAGGAGCCTCTTGTTGCTCTCTCTTTTATACTCGTTTCCGGTGGTCTTTTGCGCATGTGTGTATTTCCTTAAAAAGCGGAAGTGACGTCGTTCATGTGTGCGTTCGTGTGCGCGTGTGTGAGTACATGTGTGTACGTTAGCGTGTGTGTATATACACGGTAATGTGAGTGTATGTACGCGAACGTGAATATATGTACGTGTGTGGACGTGGGCGCGTATGTTTGTGTGCGCGTATGTATGTGACAAGTAATAAAGCTTGAAATGTGAATGTGTGTTTTTGTGTGAGGCTTGAATAAAGGCTCGTACAGTAGCCAAGTCAGATTTGAAGTTCTGATTTTTTGGCAATGAAAGATAATCCCCTATCGACTATTATTAGAGTTACCTTTCCTTTGTTACCAAATTTTTTCACAAATTCGAAACTAAAACCATAAAATAGATACTAGGCACAGACAAAAATGGACAAATAGAGGTAGGGGGACCTAGTTTCGAAAGCCGATTAATCATAATTTTTTTGTAGTTTTTTGATTACTTTTACATTGTCAATGACGCATTTTTGCTGCTAGCGCACGTCCATGACAGGGTTTGCCTTCTTAGAGTCTCGCACCGTCAATATTTGCAACAGAGAGATGAACGCTTCAGGTTATGAATGCACGCATTCAGTTACCATAAATATGTAATCTTCATTTCCCTCTGATCCCTTTTTGAGCGGAATAAAAATAGGAGGCATTACTTTTGGAACACCCCTCGTAAAAAATGGCAACTTCAAAGCGGGTTGTCAATCAAATTTGTTCTTAGCTAGGGTGTGTACTAAATTGTAGTTGTGTCAAAGCCAGTGGCGGCTCGTGCCTGGAGCTGTGGAACTGCAGCACCCCCAAGTCATTTCTACTCATTATTATCGATACACGTTAAAAAGAATACGGTTATTTTTTTTTCTTTGTATGTGATAATATATCATATTATATATATATATATATATACATATATATATATATATATATATATATATATATATATATATATATATATATATATATATATATATATAATCCTGAAGCTTAATGTCGATAATTGTCCCCATACTCATATAAGCATAAAAGCAAAACTTTGCTTGGGGCTGCGAAATTCACAGTTACACATTCTTAGTGAAATTCGCTTGTGCGCATGCCTGATCTAGAACGGTTAATATGAGTCAAATCGGAACTGTATTTTTCGCAGTTCCAAACGCGGTGTTTGCGCGTTTTCGCTTATTTATTTATTTTTTTTTAAGAAGCTTTGTTTACAAATGTTTTCTTTTTATTATTATTAAAAAGTGTAACGTGTTCTTGTAAATAAAATCTCCACCTTAAAAAAAAAAAAAAAAAAAAAATCCCACACTTTTAAATGCGATTTAAGCAGACAAAAATATATAATATGCCAAACATTTTTTTTTTAATTAAAAGTGTTCGGGCTTTTAGCCTTGAAGTTACAAATGTTATTTTTTATTTTACCTATATGGCTTATTTTATTTGTATTTTTAAGTAGTTTAAAATTTATTTTTTTTGTAGTAATTTAACTTTACAGAATAAAAAATATTTACATTTTTTTATAGAAAAGCGAAGAAAAGTTTATTTTTTAAAATACATTTTAATTAGAAATGTTTTTGCCTTATATATATATATACATATATATACACACACATATATACATATATATATACACATATATATTCACACGCATATATATACACACATATATATATATACACACACACATATATACACCCACACACAGATATATATACGCACATATATATATACACACATATACACACACATATATATACACACACATATACACACACATATACACACACACACATATATATATACACACGATATATATATATATACACATATATATACACACATATATACACGCACATATATATACACACATATATACACGCACATATATATACACACACATATATATACATATATACACGCATATATATACACATATATATATACAAACACACACATATATATATATACATACACACACATAAGTATACACACATTATATATACACGCACACATTATATATATATATATATATATATATATATATATATATATATATATATATATATATAAAGCTTTAGCATTTATTTACATCCCACGAGGACAAAGCAAGAAGTTTTACACTTTGAACAAAGTTTTTTAATTTAAATGTGCAATAACAAGACGAGTATGTAAAACCGTTTTTATAATAAGCTTAGTAAATAGCAAAGTTTGTTTATATTTTTATATAAAAAGTTGTAAAAAGATTTGTAAATAAAATTATGTATCATTAATTTTTTTTTGTTTGCTCATAGTACAAGCATGTAAACATTTTTATTCTATATTTTATTTACAAAGTTTTGTTATAAACACATATTTTTAAATTTTAAATAAAACTGTTATCCAATAAAACCATTTTTAAATGGTAATCTCCTAACTTTACCATCGTTTGCAGGCAAAGATTTTGTTTTTATGAAAAAATAAATTATTAACAAATTGTAAATAAAATGTATTTAAACAATGTTTTTCGTTTGTTTGCCTGCGGTAAAATTTTATTTAATCTGTAAAGTTTAAAAGAAATATATTTGCATATTTTTTTATTACTCTGTAAAGTGTATACAATTTAAAATAGTGTTTTTTGATTAAAATGTTTTTGCGTATTACCCCCTTTTCGACGACTTATAATTGCAAAGTTAAAAATATTTGTATTAAAAAAAGCAATTTTAATGACAAGCTTATTTTGTTATACGTCTATTTTTAATTAACAATAAGCTTTTTATAAATAAAACCGTTGTTAAATAGTAAAACTTTTTTCGTTAATAAAAATCTGTGACCTAAAAGTTATAAAAGTATGATTCAACTCAGTTTGAACTTCCGGTTCAGTTGAATCGCAAAAAGAGGATCACATAAACATTGTATTCCTTCTACCCTAATTGATATTCTACTAATAGACTACCAAGTAGTTACCTTTCCCAATACAATTGATATAAAAAGAATTTAACTATGGTCTCCTTGCACCCCCAAGAAATAACTTCTGCGACGGTAAATGAACTTCAACAGATTGAGTTTTTACAGCAGTCTCTCCATGATAAAGTTGTAATTAAGAAAAGAAGCTGTTCAACGCCTGATATTCAAATATCTCAGCCAGGCATTAGCAACAACAAAGTGTATATTCGTAGCTTTAATGGTACCAACGGAAAAGTTAGCTTTGCGGTTGTGAACTAAAAAAGGCATTGTTCTGCTTTCCTTATTTGTTGTTAGGGGGTGATGTAACATGGACAAAAGATAGTTTCAGAACTATTAGCAAAATGAAAGATAGAACTGAAAAGCACGAGAAGTACGTTGACAATGTAGTTTCCCTATCAATTTTGGGGACCATAAATATTAAAGCAAAACTTAGTGAGGCCTGCAGACTTTCAATCAATCATCATAACATGAATGTTAAGAAGAACCGTGAAATTTTATCTAAAATAATAGATTGTATTTTCTTTTGTGGGAACTTTGAAACTCCCTCACGAGGACATGATGAAAAAGATGATTCAGTAAATCCAAGTGTATTTAGAGGATTTTTAAATTTTGCATCTTAATTAGATCCAGATTTAAAGAATCACTTAGAAACCAGTAATGTCTTCAAAGGTGTTTCTAAGACTATTCAGAATGACATACTTGACTGTCTTTTACAAATATACCATAATGAAATAAGGGCAGAAATTAGCAAAGCTTCCTTTGTAGCTGTCATGGCTGATGAAATAACAGATGTGTCTGAACATACACAAATGATCATTGTTTTACGGTACGTCTTGGATGAAAAAATACTTGAACGCATTTGGGGATTCTTTATTCCAGAAAACCAAACCGCTGATAGGATATCAAAATGTATTCTAGAACAATTAGATATAATCCTTCAAGGGAATCGCCAACAACTGATAGCTCAGACATTTGATGATGCAAATGTCATGAAAGGCAAAAAAGCTGGTGCTCAGGCGAAAATAAAATCAGTTTATAGTAATGCGCATTTCACTCACTGTTATGCGCATCAACTTAATTTAATAATGAGGAATGCAGCAAGCATTACACGAAATGCTAGAATATTTATCTCTAACATTTTGGCTATTCCGACTTTCTTTTCTAGATCACCACAGCGTCTGTCCATTTTTCAAGAAGCATCTGGATGTAAGCATTCTACGTGTATCCGCCACAAAGTGGAACTTTAACATACATAAATAGAGTTCATGAAAATGTTCAAGCATAAAAAAAACTGTCACTGAAATTCAGTCAACATCATATGTAGATGAGACCGTTGCAGAAGCGACAGGAATTCTGAAATATTTGAACGATGAAAATTTCATATTTTGGTTTGAGCTATTTCATAAAATTATGTCTCATGTTGAAATTATTTCTCGGTAAATTAGCATATATAAAGTCAATGAATACATAACAAATTTCAAAACTTCTATTTTAGAGATAAGAAACACCAAATACTGTGAAAATTCTTCACAAACACTCAAGGGCGAAGCTAAAGAACTGTGTGACTATATATCTGTTGATATAACGGACAGATATTCTTCAACTAAACATTTAATATTTGCTAAATTGTTTTACAAGATAAGCTTTGCTAGTTTTAAGAAAAAAAAACTACCTACAGAAGAGATATCCTTGACTACTGAAGCATATCCCATGATTGACAAAGAAAAGTTTGAAACTGAGCTAGAAATATTTTATAGTAGGTCAGATATCCATGAGTATTGCAAAGTAATTGATCTCCTGAAATTTATTTTGGAAAACAATTTAAACGATGTTTTTAGTGAAATCACAAAACCCATAAAAATTATCTTGACAATTCCCATGACTACATAAGAGATAGAGCGTTGTTTTTCAACTCTGAAAAGAATAAAAACTTTTCTAAGGAACACCATGGGTTGCGAAAGACTAAATGCACTTGCAGTGCTTTCAATTGATAAAAAAGTTCTTCAGCAGTCATTCAGAAGTTAAGGAGAAAATTATCAATCTTTTCTCACAAATTAAAACAAGAAGAATGGAGTTTACTTTCAAATGAATGTAATAAGTAAACTATTTAAAATATTTACATCTATTTAGGATTCCTTTAAGTTATTGTATTTTTATACGTGTGCATACGTATAAATTATGTATAATTTTATGTTTGTTTTATTTTTACACAATATTAAAAAAATAGGTGTTTTCTTTATAACAGCACCCCCACTAATCTTAGGCACGAGCCGCCACTGGTCAAAGCAGTCGAGGTTTACAAGTGCTGTGGAAAGGTCAAGTCAAGTTAGCTGACAAGCAGTCTATAAATGTAATAACAAACATCGTTGTTTTTAGTTTAGATTTTCACATGTACACGTTCCCCCTCTCTCTCTCTCTCTCTCTATCTATCTATCTATCTATCTATCTCTCTTGTTTTATTTTTCGCTGCTGGAGAGGATTTGTAAATCAGTTTTGAAGTACGACTTTTCCCGAACAGTAAAATGCCAGCCCAACTCTCGACTTGTTAAAATGCTTCTTCAAATGTAAAATGAAATAATATATTTTTATAACAATATGCATTGCTAGCTTATTTTTTTGTTCCATCATCAAATTTCTGAAGGAAATGGAGAAAACCCTGTCACTAATGACGCCGAGAACTCGAAGATAAGAATCAAACGTAACATATATCACAAAAAAACCCTTGATCTCAAAGGAATGTGTTTTATCATCTATGTTTTTTTTTTATTTAACACCCGGGTAGATAGTTTACTGTGACCAGGACAAAACAGTCGTTTCAGAAACGTTAAGGAACTGCCCCCAATAAACGATCGTGTCATTATCTGTGTTTAAATCTCCAAGATAATTTCTATTAAAACATTTCCAAGACTATTTCAGAGATGAAACGAATCATTACAATCAAAATGATAACAGTTTCAAGGGGGGGTGTATCTGGGTTATTCAGAAAATTGCGCAACGTATCCAGATGTGGTTATTATTAAATATCAAAATGTCAAGGATTGTTGAGTAGTTATGACAGAAAGGCATTGAATGATACATATTTATGACAGGTTAACTTGGGTTGCAAAAATGATTGCGCATTGTGGATGAGATTGTTTGAGGGTTCCTCTTACATTGTTTGAAATCCTTATAAACGGTGGGGTAGAAATGACAAGTGTTTTTGAAATTGCTATTACAGGGCTTGGACAAAATAATGGTATTGGAAAGGGAGGGGCAGAAATGTTTTACACTAGCAAAATTTTTATTCTTAAGGGCTTCGTAGACATTTCTAGGACCACCCCAAAACGACTCGTATCTTGTTGAAAACGCAAACCCAGCAATTGGTAATTTTAAAAAATTTTATAAGTTTAAAGCACCTGCTAATTTATGTAAAACTAACAAGGTGTTTCCATTAGTGTTCCAACCTCTGTCCATTGCCGCAATGATGCATCTTTGTGCCTATTTTACAAGCACTTTTATGCAATGTTCCTTCTTGATGTACATACTCCCGGCTAACACGACAAGCAGCAAAATCCCACCTCATTATTGTTGAGGTTCATAGATGCCGGAAAACATTGTATTCTAACAGTATCTTCCGTCGGACTGCTAGATATTAAAATTTTCTCCCTGTTCCTGCTACCATATCTATACTAATCTGCAGAATTTAATATGAACCTACATGTCGCCCTTAACTCTCCGCAGTTCTCTGTTAGACACGATCCCAAATAGTATCTCCTTTCGTTCTAAGTGTCAATAGGTCTTGTTTGACATGAAAAATTAAAACAAATGCAATCAACCGTTAAGTATTATATTTTTTGCTGGTATGTCTTCATCATAATTAATAACAACTGTTCAGGAGAATTATTGCGTGTTATATTTCTCTGTTACTATAGGAAAAACATTATTTTTTTAACACAGTATTCACCACTTATCAAATCCCAGAGACCATTCGAGGATAAGGGTTAATGGGTATACATTAGTCGGTATGATTATAGCGTAGTAAACATAAGTAGTGGGAATTTTGTAAACTGGATTACTTAGGGGGACGGTTCATCAAGAACTTGTTTACATTGAACTTGAAGACAATCAGATTTTAGTCAGCTGAAAAGCAGGCAATCGGAAGAGATTTACACAGGCGTGCATTTCTAAGAAAGAAGCTTTGTTTATGGAATCTACATTTAGGTTTAAGCACAGATAAAGAGTGTGGAAGATTATTGATAATGATTTGGGCTAGACGAGTGTTTTTCGTGAAAGTTTAGCGGGGGGGGGGGACATAGATTGAAGCTCAGCTGAGCACTTGCTATGAAAATAACGATAAAGCAGAAACAGGCTCACAACGTCTGTGTGAAAATATATTAAAATGCTAGCCAAATAATATGAAATGTTGATAATAGTTTTTATATGAAATGTAATAACTAATTACTAAAATCAATTACGCACTTAACAATATTAGGATGAAACTAATTATATATAAAATAAATATATAAGAAATGAAATTAACATTAATTAAAATACACAGCACATGCAGCTGTGATGTATTAAATAACATTCAATTGATTTAAGATGGGGAACACATGTCAAGAGTTTAGGTTTGATGTCTAGAAAAAGTGGTCAGATGTAAGAAAACGTAAGAACAGCACCATAATATGAGATTTCGTTTAGGGGCCAGGCAAAACCATATGTGTCATATAACTATGAAAATAATAACCGGTGTTAAGATATTACCAAGCTGCCTGCCTCTCTTTATATTTTCTAACTGTAACCAAAGAAAAAACTCAGACTGAACACAATCATATCACCTAAAAAGTCTAGTTTTTTTTTCTCGCTCGCTCTGACACAGATACTAAAAGCCTACTTTTTCTATTTGAAATTAGTAAAACGAACTTTATAATATACTCAGTCATGGGCATGCGAGCGATTACATGAAACTAACTAATTTGCATATTCCTTTGCAAAACGAGTGCTAATTAATTCCTTATTCACTTTTTATGGCTTCTCATCCGAGGATTTGTTTCATTTTACGATTTTTACACTAAATTCTATTTATGCACAATTTCTACATTCTGCTTGATTGTGTAAAATTTAAGATGAAAACTACTAGCACACAGATTATATATATATATATATATATATATATATATATATATATATATATATATAGTATTGGTAGTAATTATTTGTTTGTTTAAAACAAAATATATAAGTGTGTCACCCAAAAGAGTGCTCAATGTTTAGACAGAGCCAAAATAAGTGAATTTATTTGTAAACTAAATTCACTTATATGAGCTGTGAAACAGCGAAACAGTACTGTATGTGGATGACTATATATATATATATATATATATATATATATATAAAATATATTTTAGTTATCGACATACAGTCCTGTTTCGTTGTTTCACAACTCATCAATGCTGCTAGACTAACACCTATCCCAAGCCGGTGTATATATATATATATATATATATATATATATATATATATATATATATATATATATATATATATATATATATATATATATATTGTCGATGTGTGTGCGAAACATGTCGATCAAACCTCCTCATTGAATATTTGATCAACAGAGTTGAAATTTGATATATAGAGCATTTAGACGTGTAGCACACTTTCGATTTGGTTTTGAACCGTTAAGATAGCTGCTAAAATGTCAAAATTGAAAAAAAGTACCTTGACCAGGCACAAGTCAACTATATTCGTTTTTTTTTTCGCATGCGCTAATTCAAAGTTATAGGTTAAACACAGTTATTTTTGCAGTTTTTATATACGTATGGATTTAGATAACAGATGTTAATTGGAGAATTATGATTTGGATTTCGATTCTTGCTGATAGCATACAAGTAACGTTTTACTTTTAAAATCACTATTATATATTAGGTACAATATAATTATCGATAAAAATAGCTATATAATAATAAATATGAAACCTGCAGGAATTAAAATCAACGCCGGGAGTCATACTAGTAAATAATCTATTTAAAGACGGTTTGTATGACAATGGCATTATTTTATGGAAGAAGAACGCGTCATACCTATAAGAATAACATTGACATCTATTATTTCAAAGGAAATATGATTATTAGCAGTAAACTATACAGATGAATGAAGATAGCAGAGTAGAATTTCAACAGGATCCTGCTAATCTCTATATCATTACGGTTATTCGCTTCGACCATTATCAGTCTGACATCCCTAAAAATAAAGCGGACTATTCCAAATGACAAACAAAAAAAGCTAGGTCTCGTTTGTTAAGAAAATCCTAGCTATATTCTGATTGAACAAAAAATATTGCTTACCAATTAAAACGTAAAAAAATCATAGCAACTTTAGCTTTCTGTTCAAATGTATTTTGTTCGTGCAAATAATTGCTTGCGTTAAATTTATATGTGCGTATAACCATTTACTCATAAAACACTTATTAAAAAGCTCCAATTGTTTATTGGAGGTTCTTATTGTGTAAATTTTACATGAACGTAATAAATTCCTTTTAAAAATTTAAATTATTATTTAGTTTTCAAGATGTGGCTTTCCTCATCCAATCCAAATTTGGCTACGGTTTTCCTAACCAGCTACACAACCAATATTTTGTCCCATTATTTAATCAAACATTAGCTGTTTGAAACATTCCAATTTCCATTCAAGGGATGTCAGGATGATAAATATATTTTTTTTCAAATAATATATTTAATGTTACAAAATTTTAACATAACAAATGCCCTGGAAAAGTAACTTCTGATTAATTACAGAAGTACACAAAAAAAGTGAGTTCTGAATTTTTACAAATATGCCCTGTACGAGTCATTTCTGAAGAGTTGCAAGAAAAAGTAATCTGTCGTTCAACTATATATTTAATGCCCTGGAAATTACAAATAAAACTGGAAAACTGATTATTTGTTAGAAAAAATGTCTCCTTTGTTACAAGTATTATATCTAATGTTACAATATCTAAACATTATCAAAATGCCCTAAAAATAACTTCGGATGATTACAAAAATGCCCTGGAAAGGTCACTTCTGATTAATTTTAAGAAAAATGTTTTCTTTTATAACTACTTTATTAATCTTACATATAGTTTCGTTTAATTGCGAGAAGAATGTTTTATGTTTTTATTGTTTTATTTAATGTAACAAAGTTATAATATTATAAAAAAGCCATGGAAAAAATACTTCTGATTTATTACAAAAATGCCCTGGAAAGTCATTTCTTATTAATCATGAAAAGAATGTTTTGTTTTACAAATAATATATTTAATGTTACAAAGTTTTATCATTACAAAACCGCCCTGCAAATGTAACTTCTGCTTAATTACAAAAATGTCCTATAAGGGTTACTTCTGATCAGACGTAAGAAAAATGATTTAGTTTTCAACCACTTATTAAAATGCCCTGGAAAAGTCACTTCTAATTTTTTATAAAAATGCCCCGGGAAAGTTTACTTCTGATTATATGTATGAAAAATGTTTTTGTTTTAACTATTATATTTAATGCTACAATATTTTAGACCTAGAAAAATCATTTCTGATTAATTACAAAAATGCTTATTGTCAGGAAAGATAAATTGTTAGGAAAATAGATTTTGTTTTCAAATGTCATATTTTATCTTACAAAGTTTTAACATAGAAAATGTTTTCAAGTATTTATTTGATGCACTGAATTATTTACAAATATTTCCTAGAAAACTGACGTTAGATTAATTTTTAGAAAAAATGTTTCATTTTGTTTCTACGACTATATTTAATGTTACAATATTGAAAAAAAATATATGAAAATGACCTAAAATATCAAAGCTGATTACTTAAAAACCCTGGAAAAGTCACTTCTGATTAATCATCAAAATTCCCGGAAAAAAAGTCACTTTTGATGAATTGTAAGAAAAATGTTTTATTTTTTCAACTACTTTATTTTATGTAACAAACATTTACAAAGTTCCCTATAAGTTTCATTAATGATTAATTACAAAATGAAGAAGTTACTTCAGACTTATTTATGCCCTTGAAAAGTCATTTCTGATTAGTTGTAAAAAAATTGTGTTGTTTTCAATTACTGTATTTAATCTAAGAAAGTTTTAAGATGATCAAATATGCCCCAGAAAAGTCACTATTGATTAACTACAAAAATGTCTGATTTATTTTAAGAAAAAATGTTTCTTTTTTCAGTTATTATATTTAATGTTACAAAGTTTTTACATCATAAAAATCATCTGGAAAAGTCACTTTTTTAAAAATTACATTTTACTCCCAAACAAAGCAAATTGCCACTTTGATGTAGGGAGCTACTATCAGCGACATAAGCTACAGGGGTACTATGTGGGGAGTTGGGAAGTCGGTTCATGTTACACTTGAACTTTTGCATGTCAGTACAGTTGGAGAAGCAGCGACCTGGAAGGGAATTCCAAAGGCTAACGGTTCTGGGGAAGAAACTACTGGAGTAGAAGGTTCTCTTACATCTAGGGATCTCAACTGTGAAGGGGTGGTATTCAGCTGCTTGTCGGGAGTATTTACACCGAGGGGGTACAAGTGCTTGCTGAAGCATAGACGACAGTTCAGGACCTTTTGAACCTTGTCTAGAAGCGAGAGACTAGTAGCAGATGCACCAGCCTAAATATGACAACAATATTCCATACATGGGCGAATGGTGGCCTTATAGAGGTAAAGGATACTTTCGGCCATTAGTAGCTTTCTAGCACGGTAGAGAGAGCCTACCTTTTTCGCAGCGATCCTGACAATGTAATTGTTCCAACTCATGTTTCATGTGAACGTTAGGCCGAGGAGTTTAAAAGATGTACTTTCAGATAAAGAGTCTTTGGCCATTGCTATTGGTGGTAGAGAAGGTTTCTTGTAGTTATTGAAGGAAACAAGTTTAGTCTTGGCAGCATTGAATGTGACCATCCATTTATGTCCCCATTCCACTACAGATTGGAGATCATTCTCTAGTGTTTCTGCCATTTCTTTATATATGTGTTCATTTGTTTTCCTGTCGTGTCTGTTATAGAGCGTGGTGTCATTAGCATATATACCCATCACACAAACAATTTTGTCAGGGAGGTCATTTATGAATATTAGGAATAATAGAGGTCCAAGGATAGACCCCTGAGGCACTCCCGCAATATATATCATATTGTTTAGATGTACGACCGTCGAGGACAACCTGGATTTTTCTCTTAAAAATGGTTTGTTTTTCAATTATTTATTTAATGTAACAAAGGTTTAATATTAAAAAAAGTGCCCCGCAAAATTCACTTCTTATTAATTACAAAAATATACTGGAAATTCATTTCTTATTAATTGTGAGAAAATATTTTGTTCACGAAATCCTATAATTTATATTACAAAGTTTTAGCTTAATATAAATGATAAACGTCGTCTTAAGGCATAGAAACAACGTGCGTGTTTTTCCTATTCGCCTCTCGGCATCGTGTCGCAAAGAAAAATAAAGTACGTCTGATGTTCAGTAGTAATTTTTAAGCGTTCATAACAGGCGGATAAATAAATACATATTTATTTTTAAAAATGAAAATTTTCCATTGTGTGGTCTTCTTAATATCTCATATACATACATATATATATATAGTCATCCACATACGGTACTATTTCGCTGTATCAAATCTCATCAGTGCGGCTAGACAGGCAACTAACTCAAGCCAAGATATATATATATATATATATATATATATATATATATATATATATATATATATATATATATGAATGGAAATGTGTAAAAAAGAATACGAAAAGTATAAAAGCTTATAACTTTTCTTTATTCGTTTTCAATTGGTGACGTGCAGGAATACAAAATAATATTATGAAAAAAAATTAAAAAAACTTTTTTTACACGTATATATTATATTATATTATAATAGAAAAATGCGAGCATGAAAAGTAATATGGTTAAGCTTAAACATTAGGATTAGTTGTTAAAACTGGAAAAGAAAAGGATTCTAGTAAAAAATATAATACACTTATAACTGCAGCATTAAGAATTGATTGTATAATGTTATAAATTGAATTAAAAAAATTCTGAATGATGCACTATTTTAAGTTGTGAATTTATTATATTTTTACTAGAATACCTGGTCCTTTTCTTCTCCAGTTTTAAGAACTAGTCCTTTACTTTTTCATGTTTAACCATAACCATATTATTTTTCATTCACGCTTTTTCCTATTGTAATTAATGATTTTTCCAGGCTTCCAATAAATTGACCTGTTCTTTGTTTAATTTCAGTCTTATTTTTTGCCCCCATACGCACATGTAATAATAATGTACGGCACTCGTCTGCTTTCAATAAAAACATCCCCAATTATCTCGCTTTCTGCTTTCATTCTTTCTGTTTCACGTGTCACTTCTCTTTTCGAATTTGTATCAACAATATTCGCTGAAGCGACGTTGTTGCTATGGAAACCAGCCATAAAAACGTCGCTCACCTCCTTACATAATTTTACGATTTTAAACACCAGAAAATTCACCATAACTTGTTTTACTGAATAAAAATCGAACTATTTCACAGTATAGCTGAGAAGGTGAGCTATAAACTTTAATAATTGTTTGAAATTTGGTAGAAAATGCGTGAGCGGTGAAGCTTTAAAGCAGTTCTAAATGACTAAAACTGCCACTTAACCATATATTAAAACACAGTAGTGTTTGAATGAGATATAAAACGAAATTCTGAGATTAATTATGTATAATGGATTACAACAAAATTTATTATTTGACAAAGGAGTTGAGATATTATTGAAGTCTTTTCCCTAACCCATGGAAGTGATCTAAGTTTTCATAACTTAATAAAAACAGAATTTATATAAACAATACAGATGATTTTTTAGTGACGACAGAGAACCAACGAAAAAAAAAAATTAGATAAATATACACGGGAGTAATGAGGGGAAAGGAGTTCAATACCTAACGCATTAGCAAACAGACAAGCGAGGTCTTGTTAGGGTTAAGAATTCGTGCCCGTGAAAGTTAAAGGGAATGAGATACCAGAATGTAGACGTATACAAAGCGAGTTAAACTTCGAGAAAGGACCCAGCATAGGAGTAAATATATCCAAATTTAAACCACGTTCTTAATGAAAATCATCTTTAAAAAGCACAAAAATATTGAAAAGGCATGCCTTTTGCTGGAGTCCCCAAAGACAATGCCATTTGTCGTTTTGTTTAAAGAACTGCCTGTTATGTATTGTCCGATATGAAAATGTATTGGGTATATAGACAGCCACAAAGGAGCTTTAAATAAACCGAATCTAACATGCACTAGTACACGTATATATATATATATATATATATATATATATATATATATATATATATATATATATATATATATATATATATATATATATACATATATTTGTTATTTTTAAAAACAGTAATCTACGGACACGCATCTTTCGGAGCCCTACCCCTCTTCAGCGTAGCTTGACTGTTGTTGGGATTCGAACCCCGGACCTTATGTATTGCAGTCCAGCGCCCTAACCAATTACGCTATGATACCATAGGCATTATACTGTTTAGTTGTTATCGTTTATCTGTTTACATAGTTTTTGTTGTTTATTTTTTAAACGATATTAATGTTAACGTCTCCGCGTCGGAGATCCGGTGTTTTTCTAAGAAAGTCGCCCATTTTTTTATTTGGACGTATTTTTTATTTATTTATTATTTTTTAAAACAGTAATCTACGGACACGCATGTTTCGGAGCCCTAATCCTCTTCAGCGTAGCTTGATTTTGTTGGGAGTCGAACCTATATGTGCTTCCGGATTGAACTTGCTCAAACTACTGCATTCATATTTGCACTATCGCCCCCACAACAGCGGAGTTACTATCTTTAAAACATATGTTAGAAAATTGACCACGTCCTATCTGCGTATCCTTCAGCTAATATTCATAATGTGTGGAGACTTTAATGTTTACGATGTGGAATGGTTAACTCACTCAAACAAGACCGATGATGGGGGGGGGAGGTTCTGTCATGATTTTTCCATTACTTATGACATCACTCACATTGTTCACGAACCCACCCGTGAGCCCGATACTGACGGCCAGTATGCAAGTCTCCTAGACCTCTTTCTCACAACTTGCCCTGAACTGTGTTCAGCTTCCGTTCTGGATCTTCCAACCACTCTGTTGGGTCAGTTAAGATAAAAATGAAATGTAATAAGTCCTCAGATGTACCTCTCCATCGTACAGTATACGATACTCTATGGTTGACTGGGATAGCTTCCGTACATTTATATCAGATCTACCTCTGTGTTCTATGTTTAAAAAGGACGTGTCCTCTATATTATCAGACCTGACGGAATCGTTTCATACCCCCGAAAAAATTCCAGCAAAAACCTAACAGCCAGCCGTGGTTCTCTTCAGAATATTCTGCTGCCATTGCGCACAGAAATCACTTTTTCCATTACTTCCAACGTAATAGATGTACTGAGACTAAAGCCGCTTTCAGGACTGCCAGCAACCACTGTAAAAAAGTAATAAAGAACGCAAGAGAATTATATACCCAGTCCATCAAGTCCAAAGTAGTTGAGCAGCGGCTCTATACCCACCAGTTTTGGCAAATAGCAAAAAAAAAAAAAAATCTTGAACAGAAGCGTGTGCTCTATCCCAACTATCATCAATGGACGAGGTAATCTCGTCAGCATCAGACAAAGCCAAACTCTTTGCCAAGAACTTTGCAGCTAATTTTACCCTTTCTGACCAAGGCCGCCAACCTCAATATTTCCTTCTGTATCAGAAAATATGCTATGTGATATACAAATATCTGTAGGTTATGTTGTCAAGCTAATCAAAAACATTGATTCCTGTAAAGCAACTGCCCCTAACGGTATTCAAATCATAGTACTCAAAAGACTTCAACCAGAACTAGCACCCATACTTACAAAACTGATTAAACGTTGTCTTAAGGAGAATTGCTTCCCATCACCCTGAAAAATTTCATCAGTATGCCCTGTATTTAAGAATTAAGGTGATCGATCATCTCCCTCCCAGTACAGGCCAATAAGTCTCCTGTGCGTCATGAGTAAGTTGCTGGAATCTGTGTTAAATAGAGAAGTAATCAGCCATCTTCACAAAAATAACCTTCTTAGTGACAGCAATATCGTTTCCGTTCAGCTAGATCTACAGCAGAGGTGCTTACAGTTATATCTCATAGGATTAGCGAATCTCTTGACGGAGGCTATCTTTCTAGGGCAATTGCTCTTGAAATATCAAAGGGCTTTGCATAACGGTTTACTTCACAAGATCTCCAGCTACAGTAAAGCTGGAAATGTCCTCTCAATTATTAAATCATTTCTCACAGATAGGTTCATAAGAGTAGTGGTTGATGGGCAAAAATCAGAAGGTCTCAGTATTAATGCTGGAGTCCCTCAGGGGTCCATCCTGGGCCCAACTCTCTTCCTGATCTACATTAATGATCTTCCAAATCACTTTCTTACATCATTCGTAGACATCTATGCTGATGACACTACTATCTATGGTAGCACATCTAAGACTGTAAACGACCAAGTTCTCTCTGATTCTCTCTCCTCTGATCTTGAGCAATTGGTACAATGGGGAAAGAGGTGGCTTGTTACTTTTAATGCATCTAAACCAAGCTTCTATCTTCACATCATCAACGCTCTGATCCCCATCTGGCATCAATTGAAATGAATGGCTCTCGTCTTGGGGAGGCCTCATGTTACAATCAGAATGATTTAATCGTTATACGATGATCTATGCACGCACATATATATATATATTAGTATATTTAGGCAGCATTTTGTTTATGCACGTTTCATTAAATAGCACAGATAACTCTTGCTTGTTTTTCTTGCAATCCTCCTTTTCTCATTGTCGAACCATTTTCCGAACGTTTTTTTCTGAGTGAAAAAAGAAATTTCCCATAATCGCGAACGTTTTCGACCTCCATTGCTCATCCTCAGGCGAGTAGTAAAAAACAAAATATCAAATTGAAAAATGAAAATAGCGAGATGAAATGAAAAGACGATTAAAAGATGATTAAAAGACGATTAAAAGATGATTAAAAGACTAAAATCGATTAAAATCATTAAAATACTCAAAAGCACTTGAGCGTGCCCTCCGTTTCGTTTGGAGTCTGGTTAATCATTGGTTTATTAATGTGGATTAACAATGCCTCAAAGATCGGAAGGAAATATATATATATATATATATATATATATATATATATATATATACGTGGTGCCTTTCATAAGTTTCTAGACGTTTTTCGTATGGGCACTTTTACTGATAGTAAACACACGAAACTCTAGTCTCCTTCGAAGTAATCTCCCCCGGCTACGATGCACGTGTACCGCTCCTGGAAGTCCTCTTGTGCCAACATGTCACTGACCCTCGTCACAGCCTCTTTCATCTCCTCAAATATCTCATAATGACAGCCCTTAAGTTTTTCCTTGAGCTTAAGGAAAAACAAAAAATTCTTCGATAGCAAGGACTGGACCATAGGGAGGATGAGGAACTATCTTGATTCCTATCTCTGTCATGACAACGTCTTTCCTTCTGATCTTCTCTGAACTCCCTTGCGAAAAACTTCACGAAAATCTTCTGAATCTGCGGTTCCTCGCTAATAACTGTGTTAACAAATCTCACACCGGCATCAAACTGTGCACTCTATGGACACACGACGGTCCTTATCCATGAAATTCTTTATTTGGCCAATATAAAATAAACAGTAGGTTCTTTACAGTGCAATGTAGACTACAATATATTTTGAACAAAGTCACATTAAGAGGCATGCGAAGTTTTCTCCAGTGCATATGAATGGGTCCTTAAAAGAGCAGAAAATCAATCTATTTGCTTGACAAATGGGCAATTTCATCGATTTCGATGACAATAAAATATAGAAGCATGATTTGTTGACCCATATTCAATCCTGAGCAACGTTGGATCACCCTTGCTATTCTTAAATATTTGTTTTTACTTTCTTTCTTTCACCGTATTATTTACGGCTGCTGAAATAGCCTAAAAAAAGTATATGTTGAATGTATTATGGGGAGGGAAACAATGTGGGAACAAGGTAAAATAGTAGAAATTTACTTTTTTAGAATTTTCAATTAAAATTAATTTTTAACTATGGTTGTGTTCAGTAAATTGTTTGATGAAAGTACAGAACAATGGTTGTGTTCAGTAAATTGTTTGATGAAAGTACAGAACAATGGATGTGTTCAGTAAATTGTTTGATGAAAGTACAGAACAATGGTTGTGTTCAGTAAATTGTTTGATGGAAGTACAGAACAATGGTTGTGTTCAGTAAATTGTTTGATGAAAGTATAGAACAATGGTTGTGTTCAATAAATTGTTTGATGAAAGTACAGAATAATGGTTGTGTTCAGTAAATTATTTGATGAAAGTACTGAACAATAGCTGTGTTCAGTAAATTGTTTGATGAAAGTACAAAACGAGTAAAATGTTTCGACATGTTAATTTTTCAATTTTCTGTTTGATAAATTGTTAGGTGAAAGTCTAGAATAGTTAAATATGTCATCATCATATCCATATTAAGAATGCGATTTTAAATAAAAACATTATTATTTTAACATGGTCCGTTTTCTGCATAAACCCTGTGTATCGCTTTATTGCAGGTAAATATTTTTTTAATTTTGAAATTGCTATAAAACACAGAGAAGTGAAATTTGGTACACTGGAAGGGCATAACCAGGTGTATCATTTTCATGATTTTTATGGAATTTGAATCAATATTTGGGAAATTATGCTAATTTTTCTTGTTTCTGGTAATTTTAAGTGTGTATCACTTTATTGCAGGTCTTTCAAAATGCTTTTGACAGCGAATAAAAACAAACGTGTTTTTTTTCAGGCCTTGCACGAGGTTTATTTCTCATAGATCTAGATATCGAAGAAGATTGTCTTTATTTGTTGAAAATCAAAGCATCAAAGTAAGGAAGGACAAACACGCAAAGAAAGTCAGTTTCTGCTCGTGATGTTAGAAAAATTCGCCGTCAATTTATCAAGCAGCCGGGCAGCAACAGTGCTGCAATATTTGACAAGGCTGGAACACCTTCCTTGTCCAGAGAGACACGTTGCAATGTCTTACACTAAATTACAAGAAACATTTAGCCCGTAACAATACCCGCTACAAACAATAATTAAAATTAGAAGGCTCTACTAAAAGCACTACTAAAACCAAGTTTCAACCCCCCCCTTCTTGAAGAGAAAATATTTTTAAGGAAAGCCCTGAAAAAAAAAACTCATCAGAATCCATAGGAGCATTACTAAAATTAGTAAGTATTGTTATAACTATGGTTATAGTTATATATTGTACATTTATATTTAAATCAGTTTTTTTTAACTCAACGAAGTTCAATTACATTTATTTATAAGGAAAACATGTTAAAATAAGTTTTAAAAAGATTGTTGATCTTCCCTATGCCTTGAATATGGCTTTTAATATCGGACTTAAGACAGGGCGGCCATGGAATAGTAAAGCAGACGAATATTTTGAAACCGGAAGTTACAAACCGGATGAACGGTTTAAACACCCAAGCAAGCTGATCTGAGTTTGATAATTATATATATATATATATATATATATATATATACATACATAATTATATATATAATTATATGTACATATACATATATATATGTGTGTGTGTGTGTGTGTGTGTGTGTGTGTGTGTGTGTGGTAAAAGTTTGTATTAACACAGAAAAATGTCGCGTAGAATTTTAATTAAAAATTATAAATTATTTTTATCGTATATTTGCGATCCTCTATTAGCACGAACCCGTATTATGTCTTTTAAAAGGAAGAACAGGGGCGATAATTCATTAAATACGTTCGTGCTAGCATGAATGTCTGATACGTTAGACTACCAAAGGGTTTTCCTGATGATTTATCTTAAACTGTCATATTTTAACTGTCTACCATTCGGCAGCCTTTTTTAGCGTTAGGTCCCTTCGTACTTTATTTATATTTCAAACGCCCCTTTTAACAATGCCAAATAGTGTTGATAACTTTTAATTATAGTCTGATACCGGTGTGTAAACCAAGTGTACTGATAGCAATTGTGCGTGTTTGCGTCATTGGTTGATGATACAAAAAAAAAAAAAAAAGAAAAGAAAAAAGAAAAAGGCAAGCTAGGAAGATTAGGTAAAAAAGAACGTGGGTTGGTGAATGAAGCGGAAAGCACAGCCATCAAAATGAATAAAATGAAAATAAAGTAATCTTATATTGAATTACATCTAGACTTTTCGAAAAAATACAATGCAAACCAGCAGTTAATTCTTTTCTCGCGTTCAGATGAAATTACTTTCTTGAATAGAACTTTGTGCCAGCGGGTTTATTTTGTATATTGTAACGCCCGATTGTTCACAATCTGACGTTCATGCTTCTATAAATTTCAAAAATGTGTCAAACGAGTTTGTTGAACTAAGCAATGAGTTGCAATTTTCTTTCTCTCTCTCTCTCTCTCTGTCTTCACTTCTCTCTGTGTCTCCCCCTCTCTCTCTTGCTCTCAATCTCTCTCTCTCTATATATATGTCTACCTGTATCTATCTCTGTCTCAGTCTGTCTCCCACCCTCTCTCTCTATATATACATATATGTGTATATATATATATATATATATTTTTTATTTACACAGTGATCACCACTTATCAAGGCCCGGAAACCACTCAGGGATAAGCATTATTGCAAGTACATTACGTTAGTGTGGAGATTTGATGAAATGTTTACTTAAGGGGGCGGTTCATTAGGAATTTGTTAACGTTGGACTTGAAAACATGCAAGTTGTAGTCCGGTGGGAAGCAGGCAGACGGAACAGAGTACAACAGGCGTGCAGTTCTAAGAAAGAAGCTTTGTTCATGGAATCCACGTTTTGGTTTAGGCACAGATATAGAGTGGGGGAAATTTTTCACAGTGGATTCAGCTAGACGGGTGTTTTTCGTGAAAGATTGGCGAGGGGGGACCAGAGATTGGAGTTCAGACGAGCACCTGCCATGGAAATAACGATAAAACAAGGATAGGCTCGCAACGTCTCTTCTGTGGGAGAGAGGTTGCAGGGTAGAGAAAAGGGCATCCCCCACTAAGCCACGAAGTCTATTTTTTGCTCTGTCAAGGCAGGATAGGCTGTTTTTAGCAGCTCCTGCCCAGATATGGCAACAGTATTCCATCCTTGGACGTACTTGGCTTTTATATAGATAGAGAATTGCATCAGTAGTGAGATATCTTCTGGAGCGGTAGAAGGATCCCACCATCTTTCCAGCACGACCTTGGCAACAGACTTGATGTACGTGCTCCATTTCAGATCAGGAGTAAAGGTCAAAACCAGAAGCTTGTCAAAACACGGGGCCTCACCCAGACGAGAGCCATCCATCACAATTGATGCCAGATGGGGATCAGAGCGTTGATGATGTAAGGATAGGAGTTTGGTTTTGGATGCATTAAAGGTAACCAGCCATATCTTCCCCCACTGAACCACGCGCTCGAGATTAGAGGAGAGAGAATCAGAGAGAACTTTGTCATTTACAGCATTGATGTGTTGCCGTAGATGGTCGTGTCATCAGCATAGATGTCAACGAATGATTTAAGTATGTGTTTAGGGAGGTCATTGATGTAGATCAGGAAGAGAGTAAGGCCCAGGATTGACCCCTGAGGGACTCCAGCATTTATATTGCAGGCCTCCGATTTTAGTCCATCTACCACTACTCTTATGAGCCTATCGCAGAGAAATGATTTAATGATTGAGAAAACATTTCCAGTTATACCGTAGCTGGAAATCTTGTGAAATAGACCCTTATGCCATACCTTGTCGAATGCCTTTGATATGTCAAGAGCAATTGCCCTAGAAAGGAAGCCTTTGTCAAGAGATTAACTAATACTGTGGGATATAACCGTCAGCACATCTGCGGTATATATATATATATATATATATATATATATATATATATATATATATATATATATATGTGTGTGTTAATGAAAACAAAGGGATGTAGTGTTTACCTGATATACGCAATGGTAAACTTCAAACTAATATAAATAACAATATTAATATATAGAAAATTTAATCTCAACCGAATTTAAAAAGCTCAATACGCAGTAGAGAGTAGAGCTTATTATAAGAGAATAGAGTAGAGCTTATTATAAGAGAAAGAAAATTAAAACTGTAAGTTGAACTTTACAATCAAAATTTATTGTTCGACTGAATACTCCAAAAACAATTTACAAAGTCCTTATTCCGCGGAGTTTCAAAAAATGCTGTTCTTGTTATTCTTCTCATCAGAGGACATGTAGAGATCAGCAAATTATATTTGTAGCAATGCTAGAATTTGCTAGTTAACGCATTAAGTGAAACCGCAATTTATTGTAGTTATCGATATATATTGGAAAAAAAACGATATATCGATATATATTGGAAAAAAACGATATATCGATATATATTGGGGAAAAAACGATATATCGATATATATAGGAAAAAAAACGATATATCGATATATATTGGAAAACCCCCCCAAAAAAAACGCGCACAATATTTCAGCTTGCATGAAAATCCTCTCAAGTTGATCCGAAATGCAAAGTACTTTTGGACTCCAAAATAAGTCCAGCGTGACGATGCATATAATCCGATTTGAAAGCCTTCGGAACAGCTGAAATAATGAAAATTGGTTTTCTTTTAGGGCAGTGCAGTATCAAAAAGCGAAGTCTGTCCCAAGTCAAATTGAACCTAATAGTAGAAAGAGAGAAAACCAGTATGATAACCTTCATCATCGGCTTAATTAGAAAAAGTGATTTCAGATTAAATTGCAAAGAAATTAAGATCAGGCTAAGCGGGGAAAAATAAGCCCGTGAAAGCTCGTATTGCTCTGACCCGAAATTGTCTAGACAGAATGAAACGGATCTTCCTATAAAGTGTTAAATTCGATGCCATTATTAAAAAAGGTTGGAGGAGTTAGGATTATAAAGTTTTAAGTGTTGCAGAATCATAGCTTATTAAGGCTGTCGAAAGTCATGATGATGATAAAGATTACAATATAATAATAATAATAATAATAATAATAATAAATGCAAAGTAATTCTAATAATAATATAGTCAATTATCATGTGTAATAATAATGATAATAATAATAGTAATCTAGTATTGTAGTAACAAATTTAGTAATAATGATAAAATATTTAGTAATAATGATAAAAGATTTAGTAATAATGATAAAATATTTAGTAATAACGATAAAAAATTTAGTAATAACGATAAAAAAATTTAGTAATAACGATAAAAGATTTAGTAATGACGATAAAAGATTTAGTAATAACGATAAAATATTTAGTAATGACGATAAAAGATTTAGTAATGACGATAAAAAATTTAGTAATAACGATAAAAAATTTAGTAATAACGATAAAATATTTAGTAATAACGATAAAAAATTTAGTAATAACGATAAAAAATTTAGTAATAACGATAAAAGATTTAGTAATGACGATAAAAGATTTAGCAATAATGATAAAAATGGTAATAAAGATGACGATAATTATAATATTTATAATAGCAGCAACAGTGATAGTGATACGAATGATGATGTTAATGATATATCGATATTGATAAAAAGTATATATATATATATATACATACTTACTTACACATATACACAAACATACATACGCATATACATAGACATATATAAAAAACCTACACATATATCTGTGCATGTGTATTTAACATAATTAAATTCTTCTTAGATAAGAGAAAAATCCAGGTTGTCCTCGACGGTCGTACATCTAAACAGTGTGATATAAATGCGCGAGTGCCTCAGGTGTCTATTCTTGGACCTCTATTGTTCCTGATATTAATGACCTCCCCGACAAAACTGCCTCTGAGATGGGTATATATGCTAATGACACCACACTCTATAACAGCCATGACAGGAAAACAAATGAACACATAACTAAAGAAATGGCAAAAACACTAGAGGATGACCTCCAATCTGTAGTGGAATGGGGACAAAAATGGATGTTCACATTCAATGCTGCCAAGACTAAACTGGTTTCCTTCAATAATTACAAGAAACCTTCTCTGCCACCAATAGCAATGGCCAGTGACTTCCTGTCTGAAAGTACATCTTTCAAACTGCTTGGCCTAACGTTCACAGTAAACATGAGTTGGAACAATTATATTGAAAACATTGCCAGGGCTGCTGCGAAGAAGGTAGACTCTCTCTACCGTGCTAGAAAACTACTGACACCTGAAAGTATCCTGTACCTCTATAAGGTATGGAGTATTGCTGTCACATTTGGGCTGGTGCATCTGTTGCTAGTCTCTCGCTCCTAGACAAGGTTCAAAAGAGAGTCGCCAATCTGATAGGCCCTGAACTGGCATCTAAGCTTCAACCTCTATCCCATCGACGAAACATTGCATCCCTCTGTTTGCTTTACAAGTATTTTAATGGTGAAGGCTCTGACGAACTGCAGACACTTGTTCCCCCACGACGTAGACACCCTTGACAAACCTGACAGGCTGCTAAATCCCACCCCCACACAGTAGAGATCCGTAGATGTAAAAGATGTTTCTGCTCCAATAGTTTCTTACCCAGAACCGCTAGACTCTGGAATTCCATTCCAGGTTCCTGTTTCCCCAACTGTACTGACATGCAAAAGTTCAAGTGTAACGTGAACCGACATCTTGCTGCCCAAATCCCAACATAGTGCCCCAGTAGGTGCTGCCCTTGATAGTAGCCCCCTACACCGCAGTGGCAATGTACCTTGTTTTGGGTGAAAATGTAATAAAAAAATATATATGAATATATATATATATATATATATATATATATATATACATACATAGACACACATATGGACAATCATATACACATATACAAATTATGATAGATGCTAAAACCGCTACCACCACTACCACAACCACCACGCTAATACTACCTTACTACTACTACTACTACTACCACAACTACTACTACTATAATAATAAAAAATATCTAGTGAAAGAATAGTAATGCGCCTGAAGAAAATTAAAAATTGAAAATGTATTGGTAATATATATATATATATATAAATATAAAAATATACACATACAGAGAAATATGTATAAATTTCGAGTACTATTTATCTTAATATGTAAAAAAATAAAATAAAAACAGCCGATAGTGGTATTGATAATTTCTATAATTCTCAAGATAAAAGCAATCGACTAGGTAAGACAAGTGGACAAAGTTCGGTAGAATGTGTTGAAAAACTAAAATAATAAGAATGTATAGTAATAATAAAAAATGTATAGTAAATAAAACAATTCTAACGTATTTTTATTTTAAATTTTAACAGGGGGACTACGTAATTTCAAAATTGCAATACTTGTATTTTGCCCTATGTTTGCATTGGAAAATCAGTTCACTCTTTGTATTGATTACATTTTTGGATTGAAGAGACGTTATTATCCTAACTGCCTCAGAAAGGCAGAAGTTACAATATTTAGATCCAGGGGTGTAAGATTGCGATTTACATATAATACTCCAATTAATTGAGAAGCGAATATTCTTACATTTAAGTTTTTTAATTAAAGTAGCCAAAGAGGTTCCCTATTTTTATTGGTTTCATATTTCCTTAGTTTCACATACTTTTACGTTTCATATTTCTATCGGTTTCAGATTTCTATCGGTTTCAGATTTCTATAGATTTCAAATTTCCCAAGTTTCACATATCTTTACGTTTCGCATTTGTATCGGTTTCACATTTCAATAACCTTGTGTATAACTTTGTCTTTTGGAGAGGCAAATAAATAGGGGTATTAACCTCGTGGGGATTTTAAGTATACTTTTGAATCGCAAAGGCAAAATGAAACAATTTTTATGTTGGGGTTTTAATATGATGCAGAGAAAGGGAAATACATCTGTTTGATAATATTACTCAGATAATTCAAACATCTTATATTTCGTACAAAGTTGGGAAATAAAAGCAAAAATTGTATTTTTTTGTATATTATTTCTCGTCCCTCGTGCACTATTCATTTATATCGACCATATTTAAAATATAACATGGGGAGCGGCATTGTAGAAGGTTCCCTCAAAGTTTAGTTCATCCACTTACGCATTAAATAATTTGAAAATAATCGCATTTAATGAACGGACTCGTTTATTAAACTTATTTAAAGAAAATAATAAAAAAATGACGTTAAAAAAGCGAAAAGGCCGAGGTTATAACTTGAGCTTTTAATAATAATAGCAGGTTAAGATTTTTTTTTTTTTTGTAATTTAACGAGAATTTCTTGGCTGACTGGAACCGAGTCTCTTGAATTTGTTTACCGTAAAGTGGAGCCACTGTCTGCCCCAAACCGGAGGTTCTTAAGTGCCCAGCCGCTAGGCGTCGCTAACTTGCTTGGTTATTTAGTATTTGTTGTCATAAAATCGACAGAGATTGCGACACTCTACCGTTGGTAATTCAAGAGTAATTTACTGCTTTGTAAACACCATTTTGTAAGATTTGATCAGTTCCTTTGTTGTAGTGGGTAGTTAACTGTTAAAAGAAAAAGAAGAAAAGAGGTAAAAGAAAAGGACGTAGTTTTGCATACGTCGTCTATAAATAGATCTTAAGTTAAATATCAGTGCAGTTTTTGTTGTTGTTGTTGTTGTTGTTGTTAATTTATCTTATATACTTGTTTGATTATGTGCATTCTAGTATAAATTGCCTTCTTCTTTGGTGCTTATTCTTGTGTTCTTAAGAATCCAACTTCAAGCATCTAGTAATTAAATTTTGTTTTTGTTTTTGTATATTCTTGTGTTTGTGTGCGTCTGTTCTTCCTTTTTCAATTGCTTAAATAATGTTTACCGACACCATGGCGCCATTTCTCTTATCTAATAATAATAATAATAATAATAATAATAATAATAATAATAATAATAATAATAATAATGCGTGAGCCAGACAAATTGCTGCAGAGGCAAAAGAGGAATAATCGTTACAGGGAATGAAGAACGCTGAAGCTGCATATCAACAAGTTCTACATCCCCATCAAATATCCCCTCCATTGTCCCATCACCCCCCCCCCCCAAAAAAAAAGAGAGTGATACCAAACAGCAGAGAAGGGCCAAGGAGGATGGAAAGTCCGAGAAGAGATCGCTGATCAGACCTCCGCTGAACAAGCGCGAAGAGTACTGGAACCTTGGGGAGACTTAGTGCCACTCAAATTCCAGTGTAGAACAATGGCCCCTTCAAACGAGAGATCGGTAGTGAGAGGTTGTTGCGATAACGCAAATTTGCAAATGCTATAGCAAGTGGTGGAGAATGCTGGACGTCTGGGGAGACTTGTTGTCACTGAGCTTCCAGGAAACACCACAGGTTTTTCAATCAGATCTTTGATGACTTGTGTGAAAGCTCTATGTTGGCCAATAATAATGATTATAATAATAATAATAATAATAATAATAATAATAATCATAATAATAATAATAATAATAATAATCATAACAATAATGATAATAATAGCAAAGAAAGTGAGAAATGGAGCAAATACAGAAAGTACGCCGGAGAACTGAAAGGGGTATGGAAGATGAAGAAAATCAAAATAATACCTCTAACAGTAGGAGCACTAGGAACAATCCCGAAAAAAAAAAAAACTTTCAAAAAAGAATGGCAGTAATTGGAATCAAAGAAATGACTGGAAAAATACAACGAACAACAATAATGAAAACTGCTGATATATTAAGGAAAACCCTTGAATGTGAAAAAAAACACACACACACACGCATGAGCAACAACTGCGGACCAGACAAACTGTTGCAAAGGCAAAACATGAAACATTACATGGAAACAAGAACACTGAAGCCGCATATCCATAAGTTATCTAACCACAACCCCACTCCAAGCCTCCCATTACCACATCACTGCCACCCAAAGAGTGAAACCAAATAAACAAGCAGTGTCAAGGAGGAAGGAAAGACCGAAGAACAGACCAGACCTTCGCCAGATAAATGCGAAGAGAACTGGGACCTTGGGGAGACTTATTATCACTCAAATTCAATTTTATACAGATCGCAAGACCTCTTTTTTTCACAAAAAAATTAGACTGGCTATTCAGCTAGTTTCCTAAATAATGTAAACTTCCTTATTACTTCTTAATAGATATTATGAAACAGACTAAAGTCCAAATTGTTTTTTGCCTAAATTGTTTTGTAATATAATTTCATTTTCATATCGGGTTGAGTACGAATACAGACTCCACACTAAGAAATAACATACTCGATTAGACTAAATTTTGGGCGGTCGCAGAGGTCAATCATCCGTAGTGCAACGAATGGATATGCGTCTTAGGTAAGCTACATGTTTTTACAAGTTTCTGGAACTGACCTTCACTCCTCATCTGAAATGGGACACATACATGTCTGTTGACAAGATCGCTGGAAGAATAGCTGACTCACTCTACCGCTCCAGGAGGTATCTCACTGTCGATGCCATCCTCTATCTGTATAGGAGCCAGCTACGCCTTGAAATGAAGCACTGTTGCCACATGTGGGCAGGAGTTGTTTGCCGCGCCCTATCCATAGCCTTGATAGACTTCAAAACCGGCTTTGAAACTTAGTACGTTATGCCTTTTTCTTTTCTCTTCAACCTTTTTCGCACAGAAGAGACGTAGATAACTTGTTTCTGCTCTATCGTTATTTTCTTTAGCAAGTGCGCGACTGAACTCCCATCTATCGTTCACCCTAGGGTGTGTCCTCTACAGTTTCATACGCTCAAAAAAGTTCCAGCAAAACCTAACAGTCAGCCGTGGTTCTCTCCAAAATGTGCTGCTGCCGTTGCGCACAGAAATCACTTTTTCCATTGCTTCCAACGTAATAGATGGACTGAGACTAAAGCCGCTTTCAGGACTGCCAGAAACTATTGTAAAAAGTAATAAAGAACGCAAGAGTTGTATGGTCAGTCTATCAAGTCCAAAGTAGTGGAGCAGCGGCTTGGTTTCCACCAGTTTTGGCAAATAGCAAACAGAATTCTAAACGGAAACGTGTGCTCTATCCCAACTATCATCAATAGACCTGAGGTAATCTCGTCAGCATCAGATAAAGCCAAACGCTTTGCCAAGAACTTTGCAGCTAATTCTACCCTTTGCGACCTAGGCCGCCAACCTCAATATTTCCTCCTGTATCAGAAAACATACTATGTGATATACAAATATCTGCACGCGATGTTACCAAGCTAATCAAAAACCTATATTCCAGTAAAGCAACCGGCCCTGACAGTATTCCAATTATAGTACTCAAAAACGTCAACCAGAACTAGCGCCCATACTTACAAAACGGTTTAAACGTTGTCTTAAGGAGAATTGCTTCCCATCACCCTGAAAAATCTCACCAGTATGCCCTGTATTTAAAAATTCAAGTGATCGCTCATCCCCCTCTCAGTACAGGCCAATAAGTCTCCTATGCGTCATGAATAAGTTGCTGGAATCTGTGTTAAATAGAGAAGTAATCAACCATCTCAGCAAAAATAACCTTCTTAGTGACACACAATATGGTTTCCGTTCTGTTTAATGTACAGCAGATGTGCTTACAGTTATATCTCATAGGATTAGCGAATCTCTCAACGGAGGAAACCTTTCTAGGGCAATTGCTCTTCACATATCAAAGAACTTTTATAGATTATGGCATAAATGTTTACTTCACAAGATCTCCAGATGTGGTATAGACGGACATGTCTTCTAGATTATTAAATCATTTCTCTCTGTAGTAGTTGATGGGCAGCAATAAGAACTCACAGTATTAATGCTGGAGTCTCTCAGGGGTCCATCCTGGGCCCAATTCTTTTCCTGATCTACATTAACGATCTTCCAAATCACATCCTTACATCATTCGTAGACATTTATGCTGATGACACTACTATCTATGGTAGCACATCTAAGACCGTAAACGAAATTCTCTCCAATTCTCTCTTCTCTGATCTTGAGCACGTGGAGGAAGAGGTGACTTGTTACTTTTAACGCATCTAAAACCAAGCTTTTATCTTTACATCATCAACGCTCTGATCCCCATCTAGCATCACTGAAATGGATGGCTCTCGTCTTGGGGAGTCATCATGTTTTGGCAAGCTTCTGGGCTTGACCTTTATTCCTGATCTGAATTAGAACACGTACATCAAATCTGTTGCTAAGGCCGCTGGATAAATGGTGGGATCCTTCTATCGATCCGGTAGATATCTCACTGCTGATGCTATTCTCTATCTATATAAGAGCCAGGTACGTCCAAGGATGAGTACTGTTGCCACATCTGGGCAGGAGCTACTAGAAAGGACTTATTCTGCCTTGATAGAGTTCAAAATAGACTTCGTAGCCTCATAGGAGATGTCCTTTTCTCTTCCCTGCAACCTATTTTTCACAGAAGAGATATCGCGATTTTGTCTTTGCTTTATCGTTATTTTCCTGGCAAGTGCTCGACTGAGCTTCAACCTATGGTCCCCCCTCGTCAAGCTTTCACAAGAAACACTCGGCAGCTGAAAACACTACCAATAATTCTCCACACTCTTTATCTGTGCCTAAACCTAAACGTAGATTCCATGAACAAAGCTTCTTCCTTAGAACTGCACGCCTGTGGAACTGTGTTCCGTTTTTCTGCTTTCCAGCTGCCTACAATATGGTTGTGTCTTCAAGTCCAACGACTTCATTCTATTTCCTGTTATATGCCATTCTACGTGCATTTATAAATGTAAAGGTTGTTTGTACATCGGCAATTAATGTCAAGATCATTTATTACTCAACAACACACCCCGAAGAACACATCAGCTGAAACTATATTGTTGTGTTTCTCCTCGTTCGGACATTGATATAAAAAGCTCATATTTTCTATTTAAAAATATTAAACCGAACTTCTTAATATACTTAGTCATGGGCATGCGAGCGACTACATAATAACTCAGTAATTTGCATATTACTTTAAAAAGAATGAGCATTAATTAATTGATTACTTATTGGTATTCTATGTTTATATAGATGGTTGCTTTCATTTCATAATTACACTAAACTCTATTTATGTATAGTGTCTACATTCCTCATGATTTTGCAGAATTTAACATGAAAACGTTAAGCACGCGGAAATATTATATATATATATATATATACATATATATATATATATTCAAGCAAATATTAAATACAACGGACAGTTATGTTCTTTTATCAAATGTTTATATAGAGCACTAGTATTATTTAGGTTATTATGCATGGTTCGCCATGACAACGTCCTTGTATATATATATATGTGTGTGTGTGTGATATTGTTGTTGTGTGTGCGAAAAGTCTCTACCACACTCGTCTCTGAATATTTAGTCTACAGATTTAAAACTTGATATATAGGGTATTTGTACCCGTAGCACACGTTCGATTAGGGTTTTAACCAGTAAAATAGCTGCTAGCGTGAAAAATTGAAAATGTAAAACAGTTGACCTCGCAAGTCAAATAAAATATTTCTCCTACTATTACTTTTGCAAATGCGCAAAATGAAACATTTATAATTAAAAATTGCTTTATGTTCGTATCTATCTGTCGGTAGCTCAGACAGTAAACAATGCCGAAGAGATAAATAACGATGTCGGTTAGTTTCGATTTAAAAAAATGTTACCCAAGTCATAGTTTTCATAACTTGAAATTATTACTATAGATTGGATGATAATCAACAGAGAATTAATAAGAATAAATAAAAAAAAGCTGCATGAATTAAAATATATTCATGCGTATTTTACGAACGAGCAACGACAGTCGGCATGCCAATATATATATATATATATATATATATATATATTTATATATATATATATATATATATATATATATGTATATATATATATATATATATATATATATATATATATATATATATATATATATGATTAGTTTTTTTGGAAAAAGAAATCCAGCAGAGTGCTCAATTAAAAGGAAAATCCGAAATGTAAGAGCGTATTTATATTTTGTGTACAGAAAGTTGTTAAGTGAGACAAAACATTGGTACCGTCGGTTTCAAGCCCGATAATGAGGACCGTTTAAGGTATCCTTACCAAGCTCTCTTCAGCCAATATTCCTGACGAATATTGGCTGAAGAGAGCTTGGTAAGGATACCTTAAACGGTCCTCATTATCGGGCTTGAAACCGACGGTACCAATGTTTTGTCTCACCTAACAACTTTCTGTACACAATATATATATATATATATATATATATATATATATATATATATATATATATATATATATATTATGTATGTATGTGTGTGTGTTTGTGTTAGTGTGAGTGTTTATAGATGTGTGATTAAGTTTCTTTAGATGTTATGTGTTTCTGAATACCGACGCGTATGTGTACAGATATGTGTATATATTGCTAGTTTTCCTGTGTTCTTCAGAGTCACCCAAACAATTAACAAGGGAATCAAGTGTTGTTTTCTTACCCATTTCCGTTCTTGTGCATTGTTCTTGCATGTCCTTCTCACCACAGACTGATCAGATCTATGATTGCCGTTTTCGTGAACCGTACTTCATTTCCGATAGCTACTGGACTGTTTACGTTAGCAACCGTTTCGAAATTTCACCGCGGAAATTTAAAGAAAAAGAAAAACATCACATTTGTTTATCTCGAAGGTCTTACTAGAAGATGAAAGTGACAAGGATATTAGCGCCTTATTCATAGAATCCCTGACTTAGGGTTTGAAGTTATTCTTTCCGACGTGGCGCCTTGTTGTTTCTTATATTTTTAAGCGTTAAAATATGCTACATTATTTCAGAGCTTATTTATTTAACCATCCAGATAAATGTGATGGTATACAACGCCATAGTTGTCTCCACGCTATTATATCCGTGCGAGGTATTGGCCATCTACAGTAAAAAAAACTTTTAAAAAACTCGAACAGTTCCACCAGAAACAACCGCGGACAATTATGCGGATTTAGTACGACGGTTATATGTCCACCATAATTGTAACCAAGAGAGCCAACGTCACCAGTATCGAGGCCTTGATCATGAAACACCGACTGAGACGGTCTCGCCATTTGGTTCGCATGAAGGACATTAGACTGTCGAAAGAAGTGCTCTTCAGTCAACTAAATGCAGGAAATCGACCCCGAGGCTGGCGGCTATTTAGTTTCAAAGATTAGCTGAAGAAATCTCTATGTGAGGCCAATATCGATCCAAACCTTTGAAGCCTCATCGATCAACAAACATAAATGAAGGAACAGAGTCAAAGTGGATGCACACCAATTCGAAGAAAATAGAAGAGTCAATCTAATAACAAAACGACAATAAAGGACCTTTAGTTCCAATCAACCAAAACTACCCTTCACAATACAATGTGACCAATGCCTCCAACTATTCAGAGCCCAAATTGTTTTTCCAGCCACAAAAGGATTCACCATCCCGATAGTGACTAAAATTCTTACGAAACTCATAAAGCTTTCTTTTCTGCTTCATTTCTGTACTGGACTTGAGAACTATAATATTCGGACACGATTGCATGCCTATGGCGATCTATTAGACATATATTCATAGCATATCTATCATCAAAACGAAAAGTGAGGTTCAAAGTATGGTTAACCCATTCATCACAGTGGACAATTCTGTAAGACAGCAACTCACAATATACAAAACTATAATAAAACATTAGTATTTACTCTATCTTTACAATCACGTTGACACACCAGCTCTCATCAAATCACCGAACTTAAGCAACGATGAGCCTGATCAATACAAGATGGCTGACCACTTGAGAAGACTGAGAGCTGCATGTACCGCGCCAAATCGTAAAAAATTCTAGGTTCATATCTGGGGGCGCGTTTAATTTACTGAAGGAGATATACACTCGAATAAACTCATCCGATGGGTAAGCGAAAAGGCGGTACTCCACCTACTGATGTACTGGAAACTTGTTGTAGTATGCCTTCCTGAACCTGCAGTTCAAGCACATGCTTGCCGCAGCGAATGGTGACATCTAATGTGTGTGCGACACAAAATCGCGCCTCGTGGATAACCATAAACACTTCGTAGCTGGGGCTCGTTCAATCCTTATCTGGTAGCATCAGAATCCTACGAAACAAAATGTATACATGTATCCGAGTTCTGCCAAGGACGGCTAATAGAAAGCATCGATATTCGAGAAAAGAAGATATTCTTTATTTTATGGTAATTTCGTAGACGAGACTCACATATGGCGAATTCCCAATATTTTTTTTAAGAGTGAAAACATAAAAAAACCCTCGTTCACTTCGAGAATCGGTTTCCTATGCAAGCACTATTTTATAGGCATTCATCTTCCAATATGTGATATATTAGATAGTTTACCATCCAACATTTGATCTAAAGATCTGTTTACATTTCATTATAGGCTCTACTAATTTCTTTGTATCTTCAAATTTTTTATTTATGTTGTTGGATTTGGTTATTTTATTTTTACGGCATATCAACACTTTCAGTTTTTGTTCAAAGCTGAATGCTATCATTCTGGTAAATGCTTTTATGATTCAAGTTCTTTATACAGGGTGTCCAAAAACTTACTGATAGGTTTTGAACTTAAATAGATTCGTTATTTTTGATGGTGTATTTCTGTAATTGCAACCCACTCTAACTAAGACATTGGGAAATTTCTAAAACAATGCAAAATCTAAACAATCTTTACTTATAAAAAAAATGTCTTTTAAATGTTGCCTAATTTCAGCTTCAAATATTCGTGCGCTTTCCAAAACATTATTCATGACAGATTGCAGAATCTCTGGATTGCAATTTAACTCCTTTATTTCGTTTCTGATGTTATCCTTCAATTCTTACAGGGTTTGGGGTTTGATGTTTCGACGTCTGCCAGATCGCGGAACGAAAAAATGAGTTAAATTGTAATCCAGAGATTCTGCAATCTGTCATGAATGTTTTGGAAAGAGCACAGATGTGCGAAGTTGAAAATGGACAACATTTAAAAGACATTAGCTTTCATAAATAAAGATTGTTTGAATTTTGCATCTTTTTTTTTTTAAATCTCCCAATGTTTTAGTCAGATTGTGTAACAGAAAGATATCACAAAAAACAAAGAATCTATTAAAGTTCAAAACTCTTTTTGGATACGCTTTATCTTTAGATCTTCAATAATGTATTTTGTTTGGTTATTTTTTGGGGGGAAATTTTCGGTTTTATTCCAGAATTTGAATATCCCAATTTGAGGAAGGAAAGCACAAGAACACAGATGATTGGTGTATTTTTAGTTATGAAGTCGGTATTTTCAGAGAGTCCGAACTGGTCGCATATGGGCAACAAACGGATTTTTCATAAACAGTGTATTTACAATAACTGTCTTACTTATCTCCAATTTAAATGCCAACGTAAAGCTTTCTTATCAATAATCACACATAATTCACTTTCAATCTTCTCATAATAATGCTCACTATTAAACAATCAACCTATCTCATTAACCATTATTCTCGAATGATTTTTAGCCTTGAAAAGAAATGAGTCATGATTTTTTCATATATATATATATATATATATATATATATATATATATATATATATTATGTTGTACGAAAAGTTTGTAAAAGCCTGCACAAATTAAAATTTTATGCAATTTTTAATTGTCTTTTATTGCGTTAATATTATCTTCATCTTTCGAGTCAATATGGCGGTTGATAAAATTGAGCTGCGAGTTTATATTACTCACTACTTGAGACAAGTTCTTTCAGCCAGGAAAGTCGCAGAAGAGATTTCTGCTGCTGAAGGTGAAGGAACTTTGAATGAATTTTGCATTTTGAGTTCGGTCTAAATGGTCGTCTCATCAGTGCCTATCTTTATTGTAAGCAACTGAAGCAGGTCTACGAAAGATTAAAGCAAAAATACCCGGGTTTGATCAAGCCACACACCGCCAGCAAACAAAGACAAGTTTAATGCGTTGAAATCGTACCACATCCAGTTCACAGTCTTGGCGGTTCTCCATGACATTGCGACTTTTTTCGCACAATGCAACACTTTCTGAAGATGTGCCAATTCAGCTCGAGGAATACAGTTAAGAATTCTTTGATTCAAAACCGGTTGATTTGCATTTTGACCAGATTCGAAAGCCTTTAATTTTAGGTTCAGTTTCCGTTTTTTTTATTACTTGACGAGTAAAATTTCATTTTTTGTAAGTGTTTATGACCATTTGAGACAATCTAATATATATGTATATGCAGTTCAGCTCGGTTTTGCTTGGGCCTTATGTACTGTTCATAACTTTATGTGCATATATATATATATGTATATATATATGTATATATATACATATGAAAAAGTTCAACTCATGTCAAGGTAACCTACATTTAAAATTTCAAATCTTTAGACCCAAACTTGGCGGAGGAGTTTGGTAGAGTCTGTAAAGGTCAACTCTTTCACTTTTGACCTGTTGGCAGCCTATTGTCGCCCAAAACTGATTAAAAAGCTTGCCGCATGCCTGAATATCCTTTATGTAAAATTTCAAATGTTTAGACCCAAAATTAGCTGAATAGTTTGCTAGAGACTGCAAAAGTAAAATATTTTGAACTCTGACACCTTGGTAGCTCAAATTCTCGGCCAAAAACCAGTTAAAAAGCTTTCCCTATGTCTGAATACACTTTATGTAAAATTATTAAAAAGATTTTCCCAAATCTCAATACCCTTTATGTCAAATATCGAGTCTGTAGATTTAAAATTGACGGAGTTGTTTGGAAGAAAATGTATTCACACAGACACACACATTTCACTTATATATATACATATACATATATATATATATATATATACATATACACACACACACATATATATATACATATATATATATATCTGTGTTTTTACGATTTTTAGCAAATCTAATAGGAAATTGTAGCCATTATAAGGCCGATTTTGATTTTGATAGTTCGAATTAAGATGTCTTCCTCTTATTTATAATACATGGTGGATCAAAACATAACGTATTACTTCCAAATAAAATTTGATTTTCTTAGTGAAAAAACCTACAGAGGTCAATTAAAAAAACTTTGACCCCAATTTTGACCCCTTAAAATTTATTGTTTTTGGCTCAAATCAAATTAAAAAGTTTGATCCATGTCCAAGTAACCAATATCTAAAATTTCAAGTGTTTAGACCCAAAATTGGCGGATGAGTTTTGTAGAGTTTTCAAAGGTTTAATCGTTGAACTTTGACCCGTTGACAGTCAAATTTCTGACCGAAAACCGATTAAAAAGATTTTCCTCAAATCTCAACACCCCTTATATCAAGTCTCGAGTCTGTAGATTGAAAATTGACAGAGTTGTTTGGTAGAGAAATGTACACATAGAGACACACTCAGAGTAAATTTCACTTATCTACATATCTATCCATTATCTTTAGTTTTTGTCCTGTTAACTTTAAATTTATCAATAATAATATCGCGCATATTAATATTTGGTATAAGAAGATACATAGCCTTCTAATCAAAGAGCAAGACGTTTTATTTCATGGTGAAGGTCGACCTTCAATGAAATGTGATTACACTTTTATTGCTAGTTGAAATTGCAGATTTTCTGGACATTTTTTATTAAATATCCGAAAAAAATATCATAAATTAAATTACACAAATACTTTTGGTGTTTATGAACTTAGTTACCGTGATATTTTTAAAATAGTATTTTTAAATTAAGTTCAAGTTTTACAATATCTTTTGTATTAGATTGTTAGGTGAAAGTACAGAATAGTTACAAAACACGTTCTACTTCTCATTTTAAGAATGAGTTTCTAAATAATAACGTTATGATTTCAACACGGTAACATAAGTTCATAAGTACCATATAGTTTTGAACTTTTCAACACATTGGATAAAATTTGAAATAAATCCGTGAATTTTAAAGTAACGTGTAATTTACTTCTGAGATTAGCCGATAATGAATAAACGCTAACTTATGAAAATGTAAAAAATCAGAATAAATATTTAAATGGTATTTTGAATAATTAAGTCTACTTTAAAATCAATTCAAGTTATATTCGTGATAATTGAAAATGTAAGCATAGGATAAACACAATCGTTTTCTAATGAATAAAATCTAATTTAAAATATATAAAACAATTAAAAAATGTAAGTCTATTTTAATGAAAAATTAAACAGACATCCGTGATAATTAAAAGGTAAACATGAAACACAGAATGGAAACGATTGGTTAAAGAGAGAGTTTTCAACCGGTGAATACTATAAAAAATATCCAATGAATAAATCGACGTGATCGACGTGTGTAAAGAGTTATTCGGTTGAAAGCAAAGTTCTTGCAGAATTTTATTTAAATTTAGAATTTAGATTTAAAATGATGTACTATATATATATACGTCAGTGCAGGGTGAATATATATATATATATATACATATATATATATATATATATATATATATATATATATATATATATATATATAGTCACCCTGCACCCCCCCACACACATATATATATATGTATATATATATATATATATATATATATAGTCACCATGTACTGATGATTCCATAAAAGATGAAACACTAGTGTCTTTATGTATTAAAATAAACCATTATTTTAATAATTATGTCAGCCCCTTTAAGAAACTCGGTTCTTATTGTCGAACACTTTAAACTTGAAATTGAAAGTCGGTCACCTAATTAAAAAAATTATTATCGGTCACCTAAGCTGACATGCATAGGTCACGATGCTATAACCATTAAATCACTATGACTAGATGTTACGACATTTAAAAAATAGAAATAAATGTTAAAATTCGACGATATTTCTCGCGGTTGAGATTGGCTGTAGAATTTGTTCCTTGCTAATGGAGTCGGAGATAGCTTCGCGGCTGGGTTCGAATCTCCGACCAGTAGTAATATGTAAACCTGCATTGTTTGTAGGTATTTTTTACTTTTCTTTTATTTAATTTTATTGAAAATGGCAAAAGTTCAAAAATAAGATTTTATTTATATACATTTTCTATATCGTTTCAACTTTATGATCACCAGCATTATATTTTACTAGTATTTATCTTTGGATGAAAATAATCTATTTTTGGATATCCATGCGTTAAGAAAGTTTTTTTTTATCATTCTTGTTTGAGTTTTTGATGGATTAATAAATATTATTATTTTTCACCTTTTGTATTTAGCGTCAATTTTTCTTGTTTCATTTTTAATTGCTCTATCTTGTATATTGGTTTTTCTATTATCTCAATTAGTTCTTTAGATGTACTTATTTAAGTTATCCCTACGATATAAAACGTGAAGGTTATATGTAGTTTAATGCCTATATTTTTATAAGTTACTAACTAGTTCTATTCTTGTATTGAGAATTGTTAAAGTAAATACTGATAATTGATACATTATATATATATATATATATATATATATATACAGACGCAGACACAGACACAGACACACACACACACACACACACACACACACACATATATATATATATATATATATATATATATATATATATATATATATAGTCTTGGAAGCATTTTTATCCTTGTAAGTCTATAAAAATTAATTTTTAGTCTTCGTTGTAAACAAGTCATTTACTTTCCTTGCTGAACAAACCCGCTTCACGACCTCCCAATAATCCCAAGTTTTCAGAGATCATCACTTGTTTACCATGAGACACTGTTTCGTGGATTTAGAAACAAAACATTATATTAAATCATGCCTCCCCAGCAGTGTTAACCTCCCCTGAGCAAAAGTACTAAATAATGTTTGAGATAATGGATCAAGATTTTTTGCTCCAGATTAATTAGGTTAACCCCTCTCTCTCTCTCCTTCCCTCCCTCTCCCTCTCTTTATATATATATATCATGTGATTGACATAAAAAAGCGCGCTCCAGCGTCCCTCGACATAAAAAATAAGTGTTCATTACAGCTGAGACTCGACGCCGCCAACAACACCAAGACGGAAAGTTGAAGAAGAAGAAAAAAAAACACTTAAATTTATTTCTACTTGAAGATGGTTTTTGCAAACCGAAAATGTGTATTTAAATAAACATTACGTTTATTTACTAAAAAATAGCATTTTGTGGGCTTTCTAAACATTTTCGCGTGTGTGTGTGCTTGTGTTTGTTTGTATGTGTGTGTGTTTGTATGTGTGTGTGTGTGTTTGTCTGTGTGTGTAAGCCGCTTAGATATTTGCCATGATACACCATTGACGCAAAAATAAGTTTTTAGCAAATAGCTTAAAAAAAAACAAAAAAAAAAAACTGTCCCATTCGGATATAATATTGGCGATGCCTATCGTTGAGGGAATTTTAATAGTGTCTCTAGATCCACCACTCGACGGCATGTCTACAGATCACGATGCTCTCATTTTTGCAGTGAGTTTAGGACGCCACTCTAGTCTTGATGATTCTAATTATTTTCGAGTTTGTTTTTCCGACATTTTTTTTTTTGTATAGCTATCTTTTTTTGTTTGTTTGTTTTCGTATTTGGTTTTTGCGCCAGCGATAACGATCGTCTGGTAAGCATTAAGACAACATCCGCTCAAAATGTTTTGTAGGGAATCTGCACTTCCAGATAATGGACATGCTTGCGACATATTTCATCAGTCATGTAGAAACGAAGTGTTAGACTTGACATTATATTGTTGGATATCTGATCTTCGTTTAGTACGAAACTATGCTTCGCACTCAGTGTTAGAATGTTTTAAATGTTTTTTTTTCTAATTAGTATTTTTCGGACTATTGTTCCAATCTGTAGCGGTATCCGCACAACGTTACGGCTGACGTAAAGTCCGACCTTCTTCACGTGTATCTAGTCGAACTGCGGAATCTTTCTGTCGAACTCGGGAATCTGCACAGAATTTCGAACAGAATCCCTTTATTTAATTCACGGGGGTAGCATGCTCTTGTGTAAGGACTCGTGTTTTAACGAATATAGTTCTAGGTTATATTCAGTTAAAAGTGACTCTTCAGGTGGTTGAATGTTCAATTCTCAGTGCAAGCAATACATAAAATACAAGTGTGAATTACTTAAGACTTCTTCCTGTGTCTTTTTTGTTTTTCTTCTCCTTTTTTCCCTCCTAATATCTTCCGATTTTAATCTATGTAAATGCATTGGAGTCCGTGACATCACGCTGACGCCACACCCCAAAATGCTGACACGGCTATTTTACATATGAACTCCACTAAACATGCAGTATTAAGCATGTTTAAGAGTCCTGGATATGACTTTAAACTATATCCAGTGGTGAGGCCCCAGCTTGCGGGATTTGGGGAGTGTGGAGGCACCTTTTAATTGCCATTGCTCCCAGGTCCACTCTGACCCTGAGTGGTAGTATCTGTTAGGGTCCCAGTACAGGCCAATAAGTCTCCTGTGCGTCATGAGTAAGTTGCTGGAATCTGTGTTAAATACAGAAGTAATCAACCATCTCAACAAAAATAACCTTCTTAGTGACACTCAATATGGTTTCCGTTCTGCTAGATCTACAGCAGATGTGCTTACAGTTATATCTCATAGGATTAGCAAATCTCTCGACAGAGGCAACCTTTCTAGGGCAATTGCTCTTGACATATCTAAAGCCTTTGATAGGGTATGGCATAAAGGTTTACTTCATAAGATCTCTAGCTATAGTATTGCTGGAAATGTCTTCTCAATTATTAAATCATTTCTTTCTGATAGGTTCATAAGAGTAGTAGTTGAGGGGCAAAAATCAGAAGCTCACAGTATTAATGCCGGTGTCCCTCAGGGGTCCATCCTGGGCCCAACTCTTTTCCTGATCTACATTAATGATCTTCCAAATCACATCCTTACATCATTTGTAGACATTTATGCTGACGACACTACCATTTATGGTAGCACATCTAAGACAGTAAACGACCAAGTTCTCTCCAATTCTCTCTCCTCTGATCTTGAGCACGTAGTACACTGGGGTAAGGAGTGGCTGGTTACTTTTAATGCATCTAAAACCAAGCTTCTCTCTTTACATCATCAACGTTCTCATCCACATCTGGCATCCATTGAAATGAATGGCTCTCGTCTTCAGGAGGCCTCAAGTTTTGACAAGCTTCTTCGCTTGACCATTACTCCTGATCTTAAATGGAACACGTACATCAAATCTGTTGCCAAGGCCGCTGGAAAAATGGTGGGATCTTTCTATCGATCCGGTAGATATCTCACTGCTGATGCTATTCTCTATCTATATAAGAGCCAGGTACGTCCAAGGATGGAATACTGTTGCCACATCTGGGCAGGAGCTGCTAGAAAGGACTTGGCCTGCCTTGATAGAGTTCAAAATAGACTTCGTAGCCTCGTTGGAGATGTCCTTTTCTCTTCCTTACAACCTCTATCTCACAGAAGAGATGTTGCGAGTTTGTCTCTGATGTATCGTTATTTTCATGGAAAGTGTTCAACTGAGCTTCAATCTATGGTCCCCCCTCGCCAAACTTTCACAAGAAACACTCGTCTAGCTGTAAACACTATCAATAATTCCCCCCCACTCTTTATCTGTGCCTAAACCTAAACGTAGATTCCATGAACAAAGCTTCTTTGTTAGAACTGCACGCCTGTGGAATTGTCTTCCGTTTTCCTGCTTTCCGGTTGACTACAATATGGTTGTCTTCAAGTCTAACGTAAATAAGTTCTTGATGAGCCGTTCCTTATAAGTTATCAAATTTACCAAATTTTCATTACTAATGATTACTATATTGTCCAATTTCTACTGTACACTCTTTAACCCTTATCCTTGAGTGGCCTCTTGGCCTTGATAATGTGGTGATGCCTATGTAAAAAAAAACTATGTGCTAAATAGAAACAGACTTAAAAACAACAAATATATTCTATTAAAAAAATTTCTTCAATCTTTGGATTCGGCATTAAAAAACCTGAAAAGGGTTGATATGCCGTAAAACAACCAACAAACCAACCATTAAGCATGTTTACCCAGTTTTCAACCAGCTATTATTAAAATAATAAATGACTACTAGTAGTCGTAGTATCGTATGAGTTAGACCTCTATACCGCTATTTTTAGCCAGTCTGAGAAATAGTCTTCAGATACGTGGGCTGTCGCATACCCTCTTTCCAGTCGGGTGATTGAATTGCATAGGGTCAAGTAGTCTGTGTCTTGGGGGGAAGGCTTCCTTGCACTTTGGACAGATTTTGGAGTCTATTTGTCTCCACCTGTGTTTGTTTACTGTTGTTACTAATGAATTGCCATGTCGCAGTAATGAAAATATCCAAAACGCACGAAAAACGACAATGTAGAAATTAATTAATAAAGAGTATAGTTTTAAAAGAAATTAGAAATTTTAGATATTTCCCTTGTTTTACGGCACATGTCACGTGACAAAACAAACATGGCCTAAATAATTTTTCTTTGAATGATTGAAGACTTGATAATTAAGTAGATAACATTGTTGATTGTTGAAATCGAACAAGATGTAAGTAGTTATCATTGTGTCTTTAATTAAAAATCAAATTTTCGGCTGTCGGATTTCGCTACAATAACGAAGAAGCACACTTTTTATTGGCCTACCTGTACAATAAAAATATTTTGGTACTCTTGCAGAAGTTGACCCGGATCATCGGGATTTTCTGTCAATTATGGTTCGGGCTGGACCGGCAGTCACCGGATGAAGCCAAACAAAGTAACATACACAGACAACGTTCAATAATGATAATCGATAGTTTACCAACCTAGAGGCTTACCGACCGGAAGTGTTGTATTGCTCATGGCGCCATGTTCTTTTTTTTTTCTTTGCATCCTTTTAAACGAAAAAGTATTAAAACGTGCGTTTTCCCTATTACACGGCATTGTTGAATTGAACTCCAAAACGTTCTTTATATATATATATATATATATATATATATATATATATACAGAGAGAGAGAGAGAGAGAGAGAGAGAGAGAGAGAGAGAGTGTGTGTGTGTGTGTGTGTGTAAGAGAGAGAGAGAGAGAGAGAGAGAGAGAGAGAGAGAGAGAGAGAGAGAGAGAGAGAGAGTGATTCAATCGTGGCGTGAGGTAGTTGCTAAGTTAGCCGTACTGAAGAGCTATGATACAGCGAAACCGCCTGTCTGTGGATGACTATAAATTCTCCCTAGCTTGGGTTGTGCATATTGGGGAGCGAAATAACAAACTGCTGCTAGCGTATAAAGCAATGGTCTTTCTTTAAACAAATAGAGCTTAGGCTTTTGGACTATGTTTAATCATTGTAAGTTCACATAACCATCTTAAAAGCGCTGACTCACGTCTAGAATGTCGGGTTCAATTCTAGCTTGAAGTAGTCATCCATAAACTGACTGCTTCGTTGGATCACAATTTATATATATATATATATATATATATATATATATATATATATATATATATATATACATACATACATATGGTGTCCAAAAAGTCTGGCTATATAATGTAGCCAGACTTTGTGGAAGCATCCTGTAGATTATGTAGCCAGATTTGTGGACACCCTATATATACACACACGCGCGCGTGCGCGTGTGTATATATATATATACATGTGTGTGTGTATATATATACGTGTGTGTGTGTGCCTGTATATATATATACGGTAATAAAAAATAAAACGTATATATATATATATATACACACACACACATATATATATATGCACACACACGCGCGCGTTATTTAGCCAGACTTTGTGGACACCCTGTATATATATATATATATATATATATATATATATATATATATATATATATATATGTGTGTGTGTGTGTGTGTGTGTGTGTGTGTGTGTCCAAAACATATGAGGGATCGTTGAGATTTAAGGGCAACTTACTTCTCGACCTCCTCGGAGACCATTAATTTCGAATTTTATTATGGTTAACATTTACAAAACTCGACACGCACAGAGACACACCTACACACATATGCACACACGTATATATCTAGACATATGCGTACACATATGTATGTATATTAGCTGGGCCCTCAGCGTTGCCAGATCATACAATACGCTGAAACATATTTTAATTTATGTAGATTGCGTATGTATTACTATAGAATCAATCCTCTATTGATTATTATACATTAAGAGGAATAATTTGCTAGCTGGACCAATTCGCAAAAAATAAAAGAAAATAAATAAATACAAAAATAAATAAACTAAAATGAAATAAAATAAAAGTAAAAAATAATGATAATGTCGTTCATCAAGTTCCATCTGTGTTTGTTTACAATATCACGTCAGCTGATATTTGGGCTTGCCGATGAATGCCCTGGAAAAGTTACTTCTGATTAATACTTAATTTTAAAATATGTAAACGAAGAAATGATTTGCGGCGATTTCAAATGGTACTTCTTCTTTTATCGTAAATTGAACTCATTAAAAGAAAAATTAAATACAATTTTGAGGTAGACCTGGGTTTGAACAAGGGGCAATTCGATTTGTAGGCGATACCCTACCACTGATCTATATCTAAAGATGGCAATAGTTCTGTTATTATTTTAGAAAGAATGATTTGCTGAGAATTGAATCTCCCTTAATTTGCTGAGAATTATCTCCCTTGGCTGGTGTAGCGTAAAACATAACCCTGTAAATAAGACCACTTTTAGGATCGGAGTTTTTCGATTTTCGATACTTTTCTGTACAAAACATATCAAAGATCACTGCCAGACATATAAATTACCTTCGTGTGAAATTCGGAAAAGATAGATTCAGCCGTTTCGGAACTCATGGGGAACGAACACACACACACAAAGTGACTTTTATATAATAATAGAAAGATACATAGATAGATAAATAGATAGATAGATAGATACATATATACATGCATTCATATATTTGTGTGTGTATATATATATATATATATATGTATATACGCTAATCTATTCGAATTGTTGATGAAATTGTTTAACTATTCAAACTCATAATTTACCGCACCACTTTAACATATGGATGTTAGCAATTTTCACGTAGTCTCTCTCTTTCTCTCTATATAAATATACACAATGCAGATGCATGTTACAAACGGCAGACCTGTTATTGAAAAATATCTAGCCAATAAATCACTATCAATAATTTCCCACACTCTTTATCTGTGCCTAAACCTAAACGTAGATTCCATGAGCAAAGCTTCTTGATTAGAACTACACGCCTATGGAATTTTCTTCTGTTTTCCTGCTTTCCAGCTGATTACAATATGGTTGTCTTCAAGTCTAACGTAAACAAGTTTTTGATGAGCCGTTCCATATAAGTTTAAAAAATTCACCAAATTTCTTTACTAACGATTACTATAATTTGTCCAATTTCTACTGTAAACTCTTTATCCCTTATCCTTGAGTGGCCTTAAAGCCCTGATGAGTGGTGATTCCCATGTAAAAAAAATATACTATCCAAGAAAGTTACCTGGTTCTTTTAGAAACAGTGTTTTCTTGAAAACAAGATTTCATGCTGATAAAACAGACTACTTGATATTCTAAAATATTAATGACAACTTCGGATAATAGGGAGACTTTATGTATACTTAGTAACCTGTATGTAATTCTCAAGTGGTCTTATGACATATAATTTTAAGATATTGAGAATACACTTAATAAAAAATGATTAGGGTTATATTCAAGATCAATAGATTAGATTTTAGAAAATATAATTATTTGAAGTAAACCTAATAGACGTATCAGGTAATAATTGAAGTGAATTTAATACTGAGATTATAATAGAAATATATAAAACTCATATATAAGTATAAATTTATTTATATTAAAATTTTTTTTTTAATATTAACATTTAAATAAACACTATAATCAATAAATTATACGAGCGAAATAAATAAATATAAACGCAATAAAACTATTTAATTATAAAATAATGACACTTATTAGTAGAGTTAAATCACATCAAATCTAATGAATAATATTAAATAATGTAAAGCTAGACAACTCAATGTATTTATGAGGTAAATAAGACATCTCTCATATGTAATGTAATCTAAATAAATAGTAAATTAAAACTAACTAAATGGCAATATAAAAAAATCTGTTTGAATGTAGAAATATACAGAATAAAACAAAAGAAGGTTTATAGCTACGCAAAATTTAAATCTAACTAATCAACGGTAATAATTAATTATGAAAAAACTTAATCGTCTCTCAACGTGATTTTTTAAATTATAAACGTGATTGTGCCGTATATATATATATATATGTGATTGTGTTTGCTCCCGTACTTACGAAACTGTTTAAGCGTTGCCTTAAGGAGAAGTGCTTTCCAACACCCTGGAAAACCTCATCAGTATGCCCTGTATTTAAGAACGCAGGTGATAAGTCATCTCCCTCTCAGTACAGACCAATAAGTCTCCTGTGTATTATGATAAGTTGCTGGAATCCATCTTAAATAGAGAAATAGTCAACCACCTCAGCAGAAATTACCTTCTTAGTGACACGCAATATGGTTTCTTTTCTGCAAGATCTACAGCAGATGTGCTAACGGTTATATCTCATAGGAGTAGTGAATCTGTTGACAAAGGCTTCCTTTCTATGACAATTGCTCTTGACATATCAAAGGCCTTCGACAAGGTATGACATAAAGGCCTCCTTCACAAGATCTCCAGCTACGGTATAACTGAAAATGTTTTCTCTATCATTAAATCATTTCTCTCTGATAGGCTCATAAGAGTAATAGTTGATGGACAAAAATCAGAGGCCTGCAGTATTAATGCTGGAGTCCCTCAATTTGCAACCATGAACAGACAGCCATATATGTTTTTAATTTTTTGTAAGGAAATAGTTTCAATGATTTTTAACTGATAAAGAGCAACTATAAAGTAACGTAATTCGTTTCTCATTAATGTTCGTGATGATGCTTAATTAATTTCGTGTAAAATAAACATAGATATATACATTATTGATTTGATCGTTATCAATATTATCTATGCAAATAAATATAGACTAATTATAAATAATAAATTAATGAAATATTAAATACATTTTTTTATGTTAATTTATATCAATATGAATACAAATTATGAAAACGTGAATTTGATATTGGTCACTCTACATTAAAATTCAAAGATGGCGTAACAAATAAAAACAATTGCAACCTCTCTTCCGATTTTGGATTTTGTAATCATATCCTTTATTTTCTTTTAAAATTGATGAGTTCTTTTTGTCATGATGAGTTAAGGGCGGAATAAATTAAAAAAACAACATAATAATTAAACGGATACGTCGATACAGAGTGACGACAGAGGTGTTAGTAACAAAGAGCGCCTCTGATACCTATGCACAGCCACCGCCCCATCGCTTATAAAAATGCATTAAGAATACTACTGACTATGTAGAAAAATAAATTCTGGGGCACAAAATGTCGCTTGTTCTAATGGTATTACTCCCGCCTTCATAACCCTTTAATTTTTTGTTTTTACTTAAAAAAAAAAAAACGATGCACTCATTTTGTGACGCTCCTCGTTTATATTCCAACAAAACGTTCAAAGATTGTTTACTATTTCTGTTAGTCATGGATGCGGATAGGCCCTTAAGCTTTAGACTGACGCATTGCTGGTGTTCTTTTTCTTGGACGGGATATTACTTCTGATGTCATATCGATCGTTCGCTAGATAAATCAAGTGTCATTTTAAACCTCGCAAATTAAAACATTGTTTCTTGTTTTATACTTGAGCTTTAATTTTCTTGCAAAGAAAGATTCTTTGTTAACGCAGCAACCAATAACACGTAGTTGACAGTACGACAAATGTTGAAAGAATGCACCGAATTCGGACGAAAACAATGAATGGACGATTTCAACCTGTGCAGTGAAAATACTTACATCAGTTTTATGGACCAACCCTGGGAAGTATGGATATGCCAGCTAGTTTACAATCCACATAAAACCATTGTGATTCTATTATATTTACGAGAATTAATAGAGTATTGCCAAGGAGAAATGCGGAACATGTGAAACGAGATCCGTGGCTTCTTAAGTTGGTGCCAACCTGAAGAGGCCGTCCCAGAGAATTGTGTAAATTGTCTGCGCCGAGGGAGCTTTTGTTTATTCGATCTAAGTGGTTTCATAGGTTTGAGGAGGAAACATACTGGATACCCCAAGAGCATTTATTAATTAGTTAATTTCAAGAAGGTATGGCAGTAAAACATTTCTTTTTTTGTTGTATTTTTAAGGCAATGTGTAAACTATAGTCGGAGGCAAATGTTAGGGTTAGAGGTAAGTTAGGATTATACATTGATTATTATGCGTGAGAAGTTCAAATTCAGTCACAGGTCTTGCTTAGTTTCTTCATTTGTCTGCATCAGCGAATATCGGTCTTTGTTATATTCTTTGAAGCCTTTTATGTCTTTACTCTTCGTTCTTCATCCGATGTGTCAATGTTTTACTAATGTCTGGTTGGCGCAGGTCCTAACATAAATTTTAAATATCTGTATATTAATACCGTAGCGTGTGTGCTATTTTCTGTGTCACGCTTACATTCGGGTCATTTAATTGTTATATACTTCCATTTCTTGTCATAAATAGTTTTACCAAGAATTCCTCATAAGTTTTGTCCTCTGTTTCGATTATAACTGATGGTACTCCATTAATCTATTTTTTTTAATAAATAATTTTATCAAGAATTCTTCATAAGATTTGGTTTCGGTTTCGATTATGGCCGCAGGAACTCATACGCACGCATGTATTTTTTTCATAAGTTATTATTTCGGTTTCGATTCAAGCTGATGCACCCAAGTCATATGGATATTTTTTTTTGAAAACGCAATTTTATAATATATAAAAATAGATAGAACATTACACCTATAATAATATATACGAAATCTGTAAGAATTAAAATTTAATTGTACTTTACGACCAGGCTTTGCCGGGCATCCGTGCTAGCTTAGATAAATATTTTTGCAGTTTTATCAAAACAGCTACAACACTATCAGAGCGTCTCCATTTACAGTGATCATCCACACAATGTCAACATCAACATATTACGTATGAATAAACCCCCTGTTGAATTTCCACAGGTCCCGCTAGTTCTATTTAATTCTATAGCAGCTGTTATAGTAAAGAGTCACGCCATTGTGATGCTTGTCGCTTGGTGTTCAGATATCGGCCGCCTTGTCGTTCAATTTCTCAAGCGTGCACTGCAAACATTTTTTTTTGCTCCTTCAATTTAGCGAAAGCAAACATATTTAAATAAGACTAAACTATTATTAAACCACGTGTCCCATAGTATTTCATGCATGGTTCACCATAATTTATTTTTACCAATAAGTATTATGTTTCAGCAATGGATTATATAGAATTTGAGAGCTTATTGATTAGGAGCGGAAACTACGCCAACCTGATAGGTCCTGAACTGTCACCGAAGCTTCATCCTCTGTCCCATCGACCTAAGGTTGCATCCCCCTGCCTGTTCTACAAGTATGTTAATGGTGAATGCTCCGACGAGCTACAATCCCTTTAGGATTAATCTGATGCACTAGATCAAAAGATCACATCGGTTTTGCGCCACCAGATCCAGTTTTTGCTTGTGTGCACATGTGTGGCGCATTTTAGAATAAATTGGCGAGATAGTTTGGATTAAAAACGATTATTTTAATGACAAGAAGTATCCATGTTTGAGAGTTCTTGATGATTATGTCGAAAGGGGATCAGTTTGAAGTCATAAAAACTCGAAATCTTCCACAAATTGGCGCTCAGCATACACAAAAATGACTGGTCTGAGTGGGAGGAATTGATACTTTGGAAAAAGTATTATATCCCCGTTAAAGAGTTACACAAAAAAAAACAAACAAAAAAACAGAAACGCCAAAATAAAGAAACAACATATGCTGCAAAGCATACAATAGGTGTATTGTTCGTTGTAACCAACGAACGACCTAGGTTGGTCCACCGGATATCGACTGGTTATTTATTTGTTTCCCACGAAGCAAAATGTGACACAAGGTCGGTTTAACGTGGAAGATAACAAGCTCCCCTCAAAAGGGGATTTTGCAAAAATAAAATCACCTTAGTATTGAAGGGTATCTCCCTCTCCATTGACCAAGGACAATTAATTTGAGTGCAGCATCTGTGCAGACACCACACTTTAGCCACCAGCCCAGTACGAGTACCGGATGTTGACTGACACCTTACAGTTTAGTCTTCCGGAATTTATTGAGATTGGAATAGTCTATTAGTAGGTAACATAGGTTAGTTCCGCTACAACATAAATAAAGGAAAGACATTAAGCAACTAATCAAGGCTCTAGACAAGGATGGTGACTGCTTCACTTACTTCTGCCAACCTTTCCCAGGATTAACCATGGACAAATTGAAAGCTGATATCTTTGACGGCAACTTATCAGAGATCAAAAGTTCGAAAGTTCAATGAACGAAGTGGAACTAGAAGCGTGGAAGACATTTTTTCTGATAGTGAAGAACGTTTTTGGCAACAATAACGCCAAAAACTACGCATTTCTTTGTCAGTAAAATGCTGATTGCTTTCATAAACTCAGATTAAAACATGAGCGTCAAGATGCACTACATTATTTTACATATGGGTTGGTTTCCTGAGAAGCTGGGCTCAATGAGTGCCGAGCAGGAGTAGAGATTTCACCAGAACCTGAAATAGATGGAGAAAAAAATATAAGGATAGCTACGACGCAGTCATGAGAGCTGTCTACTGTTGGAATCTGAAAAAAGAACTCCCTGCTGCTGAGTATTCCAGTTTTAAAAAATAGAAGTTCAAGCCCTGAAGTTTGAACAACGGTAAAGCAACATGCAGTTTATGTGTATTACCATTATAATGTATATTATCTTTATAATGCATATTACCTTTATAATGTATATTACCATTATAATGTACATTACCATTATAATGTGTATTACCATTATAATGTATATTACCTTTATAATGTATACTACCTTTATAATGTATATTACCATTATAATGTATATTACCTTTATAATGTACATTACCTTTATAATGTATATTACATTTATAATGTATATTACATTTATAATGTATATTACCTTTATAATGTATATTACCTTTTTAATGTATATTACCTTTATAATGTACATTACCTTTATAATGTATATTACCATTATAATGTATATTACCTTTATAATGTATATTACCAGTATAATGTATATTACCTGTTTAATGTATATTACCTTTTTAATGTATATTACCATTATAATGTATATTATCTTTATAATGCATATTACCTTTATAATGTATATTACCATTATAATGTACATTACCATTATAATGTGTATTACCTTTATAATGTTTATTACCATTATAATGTATATTACCTTTATAATGTATACTACCTTTATAATGTATATTACCATTATAATGTATATTACCTTTATAATGTATATTACATTTATAATGTATATTACCTTTATAATGTATATTACCTTTTTAATGTATATTACCTTTATAATGTACATTACCTTTATAATGTATATTACCATTATAATGTATATTACCTTTATAATATATATTACCAGTATAATGTATATTACCTGTTTAATGTATATTACCTTTTTAATGTATATTACCATTATAATATATATTACCAGTATAATGTATATTACCTTTATAATGTATATTACCTTTATAATGTATATTACATTTATAATGTATATTACCTTTTTAATGTACATTACCTTTATAATGTATATTACATTTATAATGTATATTACATTTATAATGTATATTACATTTATAATGTATATTACCTTTTTAATGTATATTACCTTGATAATGTATATTACCTTTTTAATTTATATTAATAAATACGTAATCTGCATGAATTAAACTAGCGGCCTGCTAGTATGTGCTAGAAGGCTGCCTGGCGCTGCTCGATTTTGGAATGCGCATAAATATTATATTTTAATTCATGCAACTTCCTTATTTATTCTTATCTAATAATCATTATCCAAAATATAATGATTATTTCAAAAGTAATAAAAAGAATGTCTTATGTACAATCCGCTAGAATCGAAACCAAAAGGGTAAGCGCTCCAACAGTTGGACGTTATCTATCTCTCCAGCGTCGTTACTGCCTGAACTAATATTAGATAGAAATGAAAGGTTAAAAATTATTCGACTTTAAGCTATAAACACTTAATTTTGTCCATTTGCAAAATTAACAGCAGGAGCCTTACCCTGCCAAAGTCGACTGCTTTGTTTTCAATTCAGATCTCTTAGTAGCAATTATTGTTGGCTAAACACCAAATCAAAAGTCTACTAGAGGTCCAAAGGCCTATGTACCAAATTTCAACTTTGTAAACCAAATATTCAAATAGAAGTTTGCTAGAGATTTTTCACGCACACATCGACAAGTGAAATTATATTAAATCCCCGAAACAGTGTTTCATGGTAAACAACTGATGATCCCTTAAAAAAAATAAATCATTACTGGTACTATAGTGAATTCGAGAGAGCAAGTTGATGCAGTGATTGCAGGTGATTGAATGACTTACTGACTAAATAGTTTTCTAACGAATGATAAAAAATATTTTTTTGTATAGTTTTAAAGGTTAAAATCTTCCAAGACTATATATATATATATATATATATATATATATATATATATATATATATATATATATATATATATATGTATATATATATATATATACATGGTGACTGCTACTTCTTTACAGAAGACGGCCAACCCTCACGATACGATGGCGTGTGAGTGAGTCCGATATGATTCCACATAGCCCCACCCGGCCTGCACAGTTTGCCGCATATTCTGCAGGATAACCTTGTTGGTGACCGCCACCCTCCCTCCCGTGCTCCCAGTTCATGTCCCGCGTGCGTAGTTCCATGACTCTTGAGGCCTGCCTTTGACAGGCACACCCTGCCGCATATCCCGCACGAGTACGCGGGGTCGAGATCAAAGTCCTCTGTATCCTCTCGCTTTCGTAAGGCTCGCTTTATAGTGGCGTGCTCAACTCTCAAAACCTCAAAATTCTCACATCCCGCGTAGACGTAGCGCCTCCAACCTTGTTATTTCTATGCCAAGTACCCGCAGGTTTCCCTTAACTACATGGGGAGATTGAATGTGGCAAACGACCCAATAACAAACCTCGGAAAAGGTACAAAGATATATATATATATATATATATATATATATATATATATATATATATATACTAGCAAGCCGCCATAGTTCCCCAGTCGTAAAATACGGTAAAAAAATCCATTTAATTTATGCAGATATCGTATTAATTATTATAGAGCGAATTCCCCATGACTTGGTTATCATTAGTTAGAATCGAAACGAAACCATACAGCTTTCCGGCCTTGTCCGTAAGCGTATGCCCTAAAACCATATGTTGTTTAACTTTTAACTGTTATTTAGCGCATGCGCAGAAAGAAATAGGGATAGTCGACTTACGCCAGCCCAAATTAAATGTTTTATTTTATGTTGACTTTTTAGCAACTATTTTAACGACGGAAAACTAAATCGAAAGTGTTCCACATGCCCAAATATATCAAGTTTCCAGTCTGGAGACGAAAAATTCAAAGAGGAATTTTGTAGAGAATTTCCGCACACACACACACACACACACACACACACACACAGGCAATATCATATAAATGATTGAGTATATTACGAAGTTCGTTTTAATAATTTTTAAATAGAAAAATTAGAATCTAATATAAATGTCGGAGCAAAAAACACTCAACTTTATATATATATATATATATATATATATATATATATATATATATATATATATATATATATATATATATATATCCGTGTGCTAGAACGTTTTCATCTTAAATTTTACGCAATTATGCAGAATGTAGAAACTATGCATAAATACAATTCAGCGTAATAGTGAAATAAAACTAATCATCTAATGAGAAAACATAAAATTCTAATTAATAAGTACTAATATCCTTAGTCGTGAATGTAACAGCGATTTTCAAAAGGAACTTTTATTAATTCACTGTTTGTTTTTTTCTGTTTTTTTATTAGGTAATTAGTTTTACTCTTATGTTACTATTACGCAGAGTTCTATTTGTGCATATGTTTACATTGTGCATCATTGCATAACATTTGTAGCATAATTCAGTATTTTTCCGTGGAACAGTGTCCACCAAACTACTCTGTCAATGTTTTTGTTTTACATACTTGAAACTTGATATATGTGGTATTTAGACCTGTTGAACAAAATCGATTTGGTTTTTACCGGAAAACTAGGAGCTTAGGTGTCAAAATTAAAAAGAGGGACTCTACAGACGTAATTCAATGTACTTTGTATTCTCTACGCATGTGCTAATATATATTTATACGTTTAACTGCGTTAATTTGTTAAGTTTTGATATGCATTAATATGCATGCGGCATTAGCTGGATTTTAGTTTTTAGTTTCGATTCTAGCTGATGGCACCAAGTCAGATTTTTAAAACTTTTTTAATCACTACTGTATATTGGGTACAATATAATAATCAATAGAGAATTGGCTCAATAATAATAAATACGAAATCTGCATAATTTAAAATGTCATCTTTTTTTTACATGGTGGTCATCACTTATCAAGGCCCGGAAGCCACTCATGGATAAGGGTTATTGCAAGTACAGTACGTTAGTGTGGAGATTTGATGAAGTGTTTACTTAAGGAGGCGGTTCATTAGGAATTTGTAAACGTTGAACTTGAAGACATCCAAGTTGTAGTCAGGTGGGAAGCAGGCAGATGGAACAGAGTTCCACAGGCGTGCAGTTCTAAGAAAGAAGCTTTGTTCATGGAATCAACGTTTTGATTTAGGCACAGATAAAGAGTGGGGGAAATTTTTCACAGTGGATTCAGTTACACGGTCATTGCCATTGCTTATGACCTCACTCAGATTGTTCGCGAACCCACCCGTGTGCCCGATACACCCGGTCAATATGCAAGTCTCTTAGACCTTTTTACTCTCAACTTCCCCTGAGCTATGTTCATGTTCCGTTCACTCTTCTCTAGGATCCTCCGACCACGTATTTTACAACCAGGCTTGAGAGTAAAATATTACCACTTGGGTGAAAAACGCTCTAAACACAATATATCTGCAAACCTGTAAACAAATAATGTATGTATAAATACAAACATTTATACATGAGTAACAGCTCTGTTGAGAGTATTTTATATAATCACAGAAAGAATACAGAAAGAAAGAGAGGGAGAGAGAAAGGGAAAAAGTAATAAATAAAGAGGGAGAGAGTTTTGTTTATAAAAACACGGAAGAAGTAGAGAGAAAGAGAAAGAGAGAATAAGAGAGGATAACAGATACGAAATTTTTAAGTAGGTCTATAATCTAGTACCCAGCATATACACGTATTTCAACTAGTAATTATTTAAGAAAATTGAATTAGCCCGAACATTAAATCAAACAAGACTGATGAATGTCAGATATATAAATAGAGGTTAATGCGTACATTATATGTACTGTGAGAGAAATCTATTCACACACACACACACACACACACACACACACACACATACACCTATAATTTTTTTTGTGTATGGATATTCATATGAAAACTGTGTTTTCTATTTATTTTAAAAAGAAAATATACCTTTGTTATATATCAGTCGTGAAATTGCATCTGCAAAAGATCTAGCTAATTTCCATATTTTTTAAACATGCGTTTTGATTAATCCCCTATTCGTTTTTTTTTTCGTTTTTTATGAGATGATCATCTTTAGTTTACTATTACATGTAATTATCTTCATGCAGATATTCTACATGATTTATACTTACGTAATATTTGCGTAAAAAAGTTAATAGTAAACACAAACCTCTTTCTTTATATATTTATGTATGCGTATATATGTGTTTAAAAAATTTGTCTACCGCTGTCAGTTTTTAGTCTACTGGCATGAAACTTAATATATAGGATATTTGAACCCATGCAAAACTTTATATTTGCGTTTTAGACGAGGAAAATCGGTGCAAACTTGTGAGAATTAAAGAAATGGAATTTGCCAGGTGAAGGTCGACCAACGGCATTACGAATATGCATTGGTTCATCTTTAATTGCCTTGCAGCAAACATTTCCTCTTAGCTCAGGCATTAACGTCAAAGTAAATCGTAAGCTAAAGGTTTTGGTTTCGATTCTCGGTAGTGGCGCACCGGTCATTTTTTTTTAAGTTTAAAAGCATTACTATACTTGGGGTCCAATATAATATAATAATAAATACAATATAATATAATAATAAATATAAATACATTAATCAAAATATCATATTTAAGCGTATTTTACGACCGGCAAATGTTGGGCGGCCTTCTAGCGTATGTATAATTTTATACATATATATATATATATATATATATATATATATATATATATATATATATATATATATGCATATATATATATATATATATGATGAGCTGTGAAACAGCGAAACAGTACTGTATGTAGATGACTATATATATATATATATATATATATATATATATATATATATATATATATATATATATATATATCAATATGGTTATCCACTTAATCCACTGACGTGATGTAACTCGTTTCTATCGAATTGATCTTCGTGTAAAGTACATAGTATGTCAGGTGGATCATTTCCCAGACGCACAGCTCAAGTCTGTTGAACTCTTTTCTTTCCCCACACGTCGGATCAACAAGTTTTTCTTTGCGTGACGGTTGGACTTAGATGTTTTAAACGATTTTCCTCCGTTACAATTTCTAACACCTTTTAAACTTTGAATAGCATTCTTGTTGCATTTTACGTTTTCTCATAGAAGAGGCCAATGGCTAAAGCACCCCTGAATATACAAAGATCAGCTGGTATGACTCATAGGTCCACGTATTTAATATTAATGGAGATCACGCATCAATACCATTTTTCCTTGCGATTTACGCGCAGCGAAACACTACAACAGAGACACATGCACGACTGAGCATGCGCAAAGGACAATCCTCTATGTTGTTCAATCGTGGCAATTTACTTCAAATGGCGCGTGCAACTTTAATTGATGAATCGATACAGCATACGTTTGTAGAAAATAGCAAACACTGAGAAATAAGTAAACGTCCATTCGCGAACAGCCTCGCCCCATGTATATTCATCGATTAATGACATACGTTAGAGACCGATCAGGTGTACTCCTGATTATTGATAATTTTTGGAACTGCAGAAAAGTTTTAAGCTAATTTATTTGAAATTATTATAGAAATGGTTTTATCGGATAGGATATCGAGCTAATTATTTTGACAGGACTGCCCTGTTTAATTGGATTCAGTTCTAATTTTGAAACATTAAAATATATATATAAAAACCATCTTACTATATATATATATATATATATATATATATATATATATATATATATATATAATATTACATATTTGTCTTGTTTTTTGGTAAGGTACTTTATGTCCCTTACCATAAAAGCAAAATATATATGCTTATGTATTAAGTGCGTCTGAAAAATGACTGAAGGGTTTCGAACTTAAACAGATTCTTTATTTTTGATGATCTCTTTCTGTAATTTTAACAGAATCTGACTAATATATTGAGAAAATGTTTAAAAAACCCAAAACATTATCCATGACAGATTGCAGAATATCTGGATTGCGATTAAACCCCCTTATTTCGTCCCTGATATTTTCCTTCAATTCTTGCACTGTTTGGGGGTTTGTTAACACAGACGCTTTGTTAAATATATCTCCACAAGAAAAAGTCGGAACTTGTCAAATCTGGGGAATGTGGTGGCCATTTGACATTGAACACTGAATATTTGTTGGACAGACGCCATTCCATTGATTAATGAAGACAATAACCCGTTGGAGGGAATAACAAAACATCTGATTGGTTAACTCGTTAGACTCAACACAATGTATATATATATATATATGTATATATATATATATATATATATATATATATATATATATATATATATATATATATATATATAATA
>NC_136490.1:115189019-115256519 GCF_053919585.1 Euprymna scolopes | reverse complement strand
ATGGTATGATCTTCGACTGTCGGTAAAAAAATTCTTGATGTACTTGCTTAACTAGTCACGCTGAAGGACACGGGGGGGGGTGCGCGATAGAAGGAAAATATGAGGGACAGAGAGAGAAAAACAGAGAGAGAGAGAGAAAGAGGGAGAGAGAGAGAATGTGTATGCGCATAAGTGATCTAGAAAGATCAAACAAGTTTATCTCGATAATATATTGAAGAGCGGATGCTTTAATCGATCTTTATTGATTGATCTATAATGGATGACTGCATCCATTTTAAGCATGTCAATGCGACACTATCATCCGAGTTTTAGTATAATAAGCAAGACAATACAACATCCTCAGTCTTGAACATCCGGCATTTATTAGTACACTAACACCTCTTACTCGGTGGTACCCAGGAGATTTTTAGTACTCATGCAGAGACGTAACTCAGATTTCGTTCGGCTTTCCTCGGAACATGCCGTCAACAGCTGAATAATGCCGAGCGTTGCCGATAAAATAATAACAACGCTACGTACCCTACGCGCGGTGGTTTTCAACTTGACTTCCTCAGCGTAGATTGAGATTGTCGGACTGACTTCCTCATCTTGGTTGTTATCGTCACAACGTTTCGGCCGTTTTGCCTTCCGGCCTTCATCAGGTGTTTTGTATCGAACTGGGAAACCGTTTGTTAGGAGTCTCGACCCCAACCCTTTATTATTATTACGAGGGTACCGTGTTCGGACTCCAGCTAGGCTCTGGGACATGGTTGCTGATTCTCTATTTTGTATGCTACTTTTTACTGCCTTCGTTCAGGATTGAACTCAGCACCTTTTTTGGGTAACTGTGAACTTTGATACAACGTCTAGGACCACGCGGCCATATGTCACTGATTAAGGCCGGAGAAGAAGATGAGGAAGTCAGTCCGACAATCTCAATCAATGAAAACATCTCATCTCAAAAATACAGACAATTACTTTCCCATCGTAGTAGAAACACATCCAACCTCATCATGTTAGGAACGGCTTTCAGAATACCCCCTAATCTCCCTATGTTAAGAACAGCTTTCTAGTTGATGGATCTTTATTTCGAAAGCCATTCTTAACATGGGGTGGTTGGGGGTGTTTATACTACGCCTGGGGAAGGTTGTAAAAAATACCTTTAAAAAAAAAGTATTTGCTTAAAAATTATCTGAGACAAAAGAAAAAAAAATTCACACACTTAATACAAATTAAAAATTACGATATTTTTTTTTTCGTTTGTTCTGTTTATGTTATTACATTTAATTTTTTTTCTTTTACGTAACGTTGTTATTATTTCATCGGCAACGCTCGGCAATAATCCTTCATGTCCCGGGAAAAGCCGAGCGAACGTTGAATTACGTTTGGATCAATATCTGTATGAGTACCGATTTTTTAAAAACTTTTGACGAATGTTTGCAATCCCCCATTTTGCATTATGTCTTAATTTAAACAAAGAAGAAAGTATGTACATTTTTTGAAAGATATTTCGATAAAAAAATATAATTAATTTCATAAAATCGACCATCTAATAAGGTTAATAAAATCGACCATCTAATAAGGTTAATAAAACCCCTTCTAAATCTTATGCTTTCCAAATTTAAAAGCATGCTCGTTTTTTTTTTTTTTACTTAATTAATCTTTTTAATCAAATTTTTAAAATTAAATTAAACTTATAATATCCAGTGGTCATTAAATTGATATCATCCATTTATTTTTAAAATTACAGGGTGGAACGATAAATTTGTTGCCATATAGAAAAGACAACATGATTCCATTTCCGTTTGATGAAAATCGTTTTTTTTTTTGTTCAAGGTCATGTACTATTTGACCAGTGGTGTAGAAATCCCAAGTGCGATAGGAGCCTTCTATCATGTCTGAAAGTGACACAATGTTCATCGAGCGAGATTGGAGATGCGCCGCTGTACAACTCATATCTTCTATCGATCCAAGTTATAACAAGAGAACCTTATCATTGCTTTGACATTGCCTTGACATTGCCTTGGCATCCTCAAAATGCAAATCCGGATAACAGGGACGTATCCAGGCTGTTGAAAACATAGTTTTCAGCCAGGGTTATTGTCTTTGGTGTGGTTTCAAGTGAGGGCCACATCATGCTACCTCACATCTTCGAAGTCAGCTTGAAAGTCAACACCAAAGTGTACCTGGATGTGCTGAAGTGTGTGGTGATCCCCCTGGTGCAATCAGGTGGTCTCTGGCAGACCTTGGGTGTGGTAGCAGGACTCGGTGCCGGTCCACGTTTTGTCACATAAAAATAAAGAGTATGGATCTCCTGTCATACAGTTGTAAGGTTCTAATAGGGAAAGATGTAATGCAACACAATGAAGTATGTAAATATCTTCATTATTCACTCTGTAAAAATTTTAATATCTAGTGTAACAGAAGATTTTGGGAGGATATGTCCGAAAGGGTTGTTCGAAATAAATCATAAACCATTCGCAGGTACATGCCTAAAAAAAACTGAGCTCTTAAACCTGAGGTATGGGAAAAGAGGGAAAAAGTTGCAACCATAGTTGAAGTCAGTATCCTTAATGATGCTGGTTTTAACAGGGACGAAAGCAAAAAGATAACTAGATATTTTATACACAACATTAAAAGAAAACTGGTGTCTTTCCAGTAATTATAGGAACAACCGAACCTATAAAAACGTATTAAAAAAATTATCTGACGAATATATCCGGTGAACTAAGTGCGAGAGAGTTTCAAACAATTGCGCTTAAAATTACGGTTAGAACCCTAAAAAGATCTATCGGTTAGAGACCCTCAAATAAAATCCCTCAAACACGTAATGACTTTCTGTCACGTGTTTTTAAAAAAAACAATGACAAAAAAGAAGCAGACTATCAAGAACGGATTAATTAAAATTGGCGCGTCTTCGGAAATGTAGTTGATACAACTATTTAATTGATTATGCAGCTCAATGAAAGTCTATCCAACCAAGCTTTTTCTGCTTTAAGAAACAATTAATTGTTGTTAATCGTCTGGGATACCCATATAGCGAATATTAACGGGACTGGCAAACAATTTTTGCAATCCAAAATGCGCTTCCTCCAGGATGATGGGTTTTCAAATCCTACTTCCTCAATTTTTTGTCATATCTTCCCGATAGATAGGACCTAAAAGGCGCTGTTTGGGTTATAGTGGCCGTGGTACTATTGCTGTTAAGAAATATCCCCACGTTCTTCGAACCTTCTAAATTGAGCTTTCATTATCAGAGGCAGTTTCGTATATGAGAAAAACTATTTTAACATTTTAACATACTAGCAGGTGACCCGATGTTGCCCAGAATTGAATGATGATTGGCGAATGTTTCACACTCCCGTATTTTTATTGCCATCGAAATCGGTGAAATCACATTTTTAATCTAATCGATTGATTACCTGCTACAGTTGGGGATCACCCCAAGTGCACCGGGAGGGAGCTTCACATGCCTTCCCGTAATCACTAAATCCACTATATATAATAGTCTATATTGCACTGCAGAGAACCTACTGTTGATTTTATTTATAATGGGTTGACGCATAGTTTTAAATGCAAAAGTCAAGTATCATGATCCAATCGTGCTCTTAACATAAATATTCATTTATAAAGAACCCAGTGTTGATTTTATATGCCTGACCTTACTGCTTGTGCGGTGATAATGGCTTGAATTAAAGTTCAAAATGAAAAAGTAAAGTATCATGGTTTAATTGTGCTTTAAACAGAAACATGCATCTCGAACGCGGCCCTGTCATATAAAAAAACCCTGCTGTTGATTTTATATGTCGGGCTTTATTCGGCTTATACGATGTTGGATTGTATAAGATGCGTACTTTAATCAAAATTACCTATCACCTTCTGTCATCGGATTTTTTCGATTATCGATTATCGATACTTTCCGAAAACATCTCAACACATAACCTATCTAAAAACAGCTTCAAACACAGAAAGTAAATTCGTGTGAAATTTCATAAAAAACAATAGGCCCACCTGTTTCGGAGTCCATACGGAACAAACTCACCCAGATAGTTTCGTTTTATATAATAGATAGATAGATAGATACATACATATGGCAACCAAAAGAAACGAACAATCGTGCCGAAAAAATGACTTCACAATCTCCAAAGCTCCCAAATTAAGGTCGCAATATCATATATGTTATCTACCTTATAGACAGAAGATGGCGGTGGCTAAGTTGTTAACGACGAGAACTAAAAATCGGGATATGCCAAGTTCTAATTCAGTTCGTTCGACAGAACCACTTTCACTTAGGATGTTGACAACCTTCACTTTTTTAATTTCCGTAAGTGCCCGATGTTTTTCTAGAAAGGATTATAACTATAGAGAAATCGCGTAGACCAATGTTAATAACCCAATTATTTGATTTACACGCAATGACAGAATGTATGACTTATAGATTCGGACCAATCAGAAACTAATATTCAAATCAGAATGGACTCGGAACAATGGCAAATAAAGGATAACTGCGAAATGTATATTTCATTACTGAATAGTGTTGTATCATAGCTGAGAAAAGAAACCAAAGTTAGAACGTTTTTGTTTCATTTTACTTCAGGTGAAGTTCTCATAAATCAAGCCCCCCCTTCCCTAACTGACACATGATCTTTATAAGAGATACATATATATTTAATCACGTTGACACACCGGTTCCCGCTGGATCACCCAAGTTAAGCAACGTTGAACCTGGTCAGTACTAAATGGGTGACCATCGGGGGCGTCCATGTGTTGTATGTGCTCTCCGCTTATCTCGGCATTGTTTCCAGTCGTCTTGGACTTCTCCTTGCCACTGGACTCAAACAGTGCCGATTCAGGAGAGGCGTGGTTGAGGATTGCGCAACCCTTGCCTCACAATTTCCTTACATTTCAAACACGGAGTTAGTAAAGACGTTGAGAACATAATTTTCCCTTTCTCTAATTGCCCGTGTAAATAGTTTTTAGTATATCTTTCTTTTGATTTCTGGGTCTAACTGGAATCCAGGACAAGAATTCATCTATTCTGGTGGAGTATCAAGTTTTGTGCTGTTACTTGAGGTAACATCATTTGGAGAAAGTGCACCATTCTGTGTAAAATCCAGTGTGAGTTAACCATACTGAGACAATCTTAATATAATATCCTTATACCAGCTTCTCTTGGCAAACCCACGCACAGAGACGCTTTAGAGACTTAAGGATAGCATTTTGTAGGCATTCTGCACACTTGAGTGTGCGAACCAATCTAATAAGCCATATCATGTCCCGGGAAAATCCGAGCGAACGTTGAATTACGTTTGGATCAATATCTGTATTAGTACCGATTTTTTAAAAACTCTTGCTTTTGACGAATGTTTGCAACCCCACTTTGGTATTATGTCTTAATTAAAAAAAAAAAGAAAAGAAAATATGTACATTTTTTGAAAGATATTTCGATAAAGAAATATATTTAATTAAATAAAATCGACCATTTAATAAGGTCAATAAAATCCCTTTTAAATCTCATACTTTTCAAATTTAAAAGCATGCTTATTTTTTTTATTACTTAAGTAATCTTTTTAATCGCATTTTTTAAATTAAATTAAACTTATAATATCCAGTTGTCATTAAATCATTGATATCATCCATTTAATTTTAAAATTACAGGGTGGAACGATAAAATTGTCGCCATAGAAAAAAAACATGATTCCATTTCCGTTTGATGAAAATCGTTTTTTTTTTGTTCCAGATTATTATTTGAGCCGCGAATACGTGATTTTTAATATTTAGTTAGGGAGCAAATGAAAGTGTTCTTATGCCAGTTCTACTGACAAACCCCCACACAGAGAGGCCTTAGAGATTCAAGGATAGTATTTTGTAGGCATTCCGCACAGGTGAGTGTGTGAACCAATCTTATAAGCCACATCATGGTAACAAATCTAGCACTTAAGGACAGCTTCTTGAAATTGAATACGACTATAATACTAATGGCCAAAATAGCAAAAAGCTGGAAACGTTCACTTTAAATGTAAAAAAAAAAGAACTGATTCTATTTATCCGTTAATTTATGACGTGTTCGCTGAAACTTAATCTACACTTAAATAAGTCTAAAATAAAAGAAATTCAAAATTCAAAGGGTTAACCTTTCTCTGATCCTGATGTGGGTGGGGATCAGTGAGGATGTCCCTTTTGTGTAAGGCTGTTACAAGGAACCAGGTATATAATGACAGGGGCAGATGAAACTAAGGTCAGATGATACAACTGTCTTGTTTGTTTAGTGCCGGCAGATTGGTAACAAGAGAAAGGTCTTGGCTACACAAGGGCCTATCTTTCAATAATTAACATGTGTTTTATGACTTCTGCAGTAATCTTATCACCGGATTCTCCTTGTGGTTGTATAACAATGAGAATAACATCGCGTTGCTGCGTTTTGCTCGAATGGTTGCCAAGTAGAAGGTCAAATATTTTGCTATAATTTTATTGTTGCCTACGTTAATGCAATAATCCTCTAGTAATCTACTTATACTTCAGAGGCACTTTGTCTATATGCGTGTGTTCCCTAGAGACTCCGAAACGGCTGGTCTGTTTTTAATGAAATTTCACACAAAGTACTTCATATGTTTGGAAGTCTTCTTATATAGGTTTCGTATTGGAATGCCTCCGATATGTATCGAAAATCGATAATCGAAAAACTATCATTAAAGAAGAAACAGTTCGGTGTTGACGAAAGTTCACATCCTTATACTACCTAACATCAAAAGGGCATTTGAGAAATTTTATCATCTCTAAAGCAAAAGAGCTTGGCGTATAAAATCAACATTAGGTTCTTTGATAAGACAGTACGTGTCTTCTTTGAGCACAATTGCACTATACTATTTGATTCTTGTACTTTAACTTTCATTTATATAAAAATAATTTCATAAAGTCAATGATAAGGTCTGTAAAGTTCAATGTAGACTACGACGTATTGAGAACAGGAAATCAATTGATTTTATTGACGAATTGTCGATTCCACAGATTTCGATGACAATAAACGTATAGAAAGTTTGGAACATTTGTTGATTATCATTGGATCCCGAGAAACTTCTGGTGTCCTGCTAGTATTAGGTATTGGATATTTCAGTTTGGGGATTTGTATATTGTTAATTTCCTGCAAGGTCAATAAAAACTCTAAGACTTCTAAGACTATAAAAGAAGAGATTTATATATGAAAGGAATTCAATCTATATAACGGTGGATCGTCTGGCAGTGCTTGTTTGGATCTTATGGACGTGGCTCAGGAGCTAAGGAATGAAGGGGAAGAGTTGTATGTTTTGATTTCGATTCTAGCAAATGGTACACAAGTCAAATCTATACATATTTTTTAGTTTGGATGTCACGACTATATATTAGGTTAAATATACTAATGGATGGAGAATTGTCTCTATAATAGTAAATAAATAATCTGCATGATTTCAAATATCATATTTAAGCATATCTTACGACCGGGCACCGCCCAGCGACCTGCTAGTATTTAATAAAAATTCTAATTTTATATATAAAAAGATATCTGTGCTATTAGGAGTTTATAGTTAAAAAAAGACTCCTTCATCGCAAGCCTCACTTCTCATTTTTATTATTTGGATTATTCAGACTACTGTTCTTGTATTGACTGTTATTCACACAGTGTTTCGACCGATGTAATCTCCGACCTTCTTCATTTTTCTCTTGTAGAACTTGATAGCCTTTTTGTTGAACTTTGGGAATTTTTATCTCTAACTCGCATATTCTTTTTATTGTTTTGACTCTTGAGTATATATCCGTTTATATCTTTTTATGTTTTTATATAGATGGACGTGGTTCTCGGTTGATTGATCGTGTCATACTTTGTCGGATATATACTTAAGTCCAAAGAATGAAAAGAATATTCTTTTGTCACAGCCCTAGTAGGTAGACGTCTTACGTTATTCGCAATTGTATGCTTAGTATAAAAAAATCAAAATTCGTAGTTACTTAAGATATCTACTTGGTTATGGCTGACAAAACAAGAACATACTACCGCATTTTCCCCTTTGAAACTAAAAAAAAAAAAATGATTTATGTAAAAAAATATTAACTACATAAAATCTATTTTTGTTTGAATATATCTTATTTTTATTCCTAGTTTATGCATTAAACATATATTGGAAACATATCTATCTGTATAAGAGCCAGGCACTCCCTAAAATGGAGCACTGTCGCCACACCTGGGCAAGATTTACGCCCGGCGTTTCCCGGATGTTTGGAGGTGTTTTGAATAAAAAAAAAAGCTTGGACGCGTACCGCGAAGGAGGAAAAGAACGGAAAAAACCTGACGTCTTTGCTGTTACGGCCACCGCCAAACAGGAAGTGAAATAGATTTTAATTAAGGCTAGACAATCGAAAAGAGGGAATGACTTTTGAAAATATTTTTAATCCAATTTTTCGGTATTTTTCGTCTGAAAGGTCGAACTTCAAAACGATAATGATCTTGGTAAAATTTGTCGCCTCTGTCGAAAGTTTTAGGCAGACATGCAAACATATATGCATACATTTATATATTGGTAACTAAAAATTTTCGACCCAAATCGATTAAAAAACTTGCCTTATCTCTGATTACCATTTATGTCAAATTTCAGAAATTGTCTAAGTAAGTTAGAGCAATGTCCAAGGAACCTATATCTAAAAGTTCAATTGTTTAGACCCAAAATTGGCGGAGAGGTTTGGTAGAGTCTTCAAAGGTCAAATCGTTGAACTTTGACCCCTTAACAGCTAAATTTCTGGACGATTTCTGGTCTAAACATTTGAAATTGTACATAAAGGGTATTCAGAGATATAGCAAGCTTTTTAATCGTTTGGGTCGAAAATCTTAAGTTACCAATATAGAAATGTATGTATGTATGTATGTATGTTTCCATGTCTGCCTAAAACTTTTGACAGAGGCGGCACATTTTCAGAAGCTCAGTATCGTTTTGAAGCTCGACCCTTTAGATGACAAATACCGAAAAATTGGCTAAAATATTAATTTCTTCACTCTCAACTGGGCACTTTTCTACAGGGATGAGTCGCTTTTTTCACCGATATTTTCGAAAGTCATCCCCTCTTTTCGATTGTCTAGCCTTAATTAAAACCTACGTCATTTCCGATTTGGCGATGGTGGTAACAGAAAATCCGTCAGGTTTTCTTCCCGTTCTTTTCCTCCTTCGCGCTATGGGTTCGAGCCTGCCTTCCTACAACCACTATCTTACTCACCCTCCCAATTGAAAAATAAGAGGCTAATCCCTGCGAGGATAGTTTTATGACACCAAAACAGATGCTACACTATTCTCTAAAATGGGCATTACATGATAGTACATTTATCTGAAAAAGTATAGTAAACTAAGTTGAACATTAAATTAATGATGGGATGATTCCAATATTTTTCCCAATTCCGATACAATTACCGATTCTATACTAAATTCTCGATTTTGATACAATTACCGATTCCAGCTTCGATTCTTTAGAAATCTAAAAATATTTAACTATAAAATGGTAATTTAGCTCTGGTCATCGTAAAAACACATTAAATGTGCAGATATTTTCTCAGGCGTAATACACACACTTGTGGGAGGAGATAATCTATGGATACTGAAAGTTTAATTAAAAGAATCGGTGTTGGAATCAGAAAACAGGCACAACTATTTTGATTCCGATACCGATATCTCTACCTGAAAAGATATCGATTTTTCAATTACAAGATTCCAATGAATCGTCCCAACACTATATTAAACTCAAATAAGTGCAAGAGTACAATATTATGGTTAATCTTCATTCTTAATAAATAAATATTATTTTTCTGCTTTGTCTGCCTCAGGGAGGTTGTTTCTCAAAACTATTGTGATGATTATGGAGGAGCATAAGTGGCGTAATGGATATCACTGCAGAGTATGGAATAGAAGTTTTTCGACTCTTGTCTATATATCTATAAAACTGAGAATATGCGTGTGAGGACACTGCTCAACCTATACACTCAACGAATTTTTGATCTACAGACTTAAAATTTGGTATATAGTGTATTCAGACATGTGAAAAAAAAATAAATCGGTTTTTATCCGAAAAAAGGCTGCTAATTGATCAAAATTGAAAAAATGCCACGTGGGAGGTTGTCAATTATATCGTTCACATGAAAAATTACTTACGTTAAGAATAAGTAGGTTTGAAAGCACTTTTAGACATCGTGTCAAGCTGGCCTAATGGTTAGTGTATTTAACTCGCTGTCTGTAGGTGTTGGTTTCGATCTCAGCTCGGGTATTTTTTATACTTACAAAAAGTGAACTGTCTAAATAAAAAACATTATAATCGCATGTCTCAATTTCCTTCCTTGTTGACTTCATTTTTTTAAAAAGAATTTAACGTTACATTTAATACCTGCGGTAATTCTTTTATATAATGAACTAGCAAGACCCGTTAATCGGCGTTGCCCAGTATAAGCCTGCTCCTTTTCCCGTGAAAAAGTAAACTACGGTTGTTGTTGGTGGCAACTGCCGTCCTTGGACAATTGCGGACACTGGTATCCGTGGTCGAAATGAAATAATTTGGCTTTCACTGGTGATTAGTGCTGGTTTGGGGCTATAACATGCAGGCACTGTTTAAATTTATAAAAAGAAAACAATCAAAGGAATTCGTAAATCAGTATGATTTAATAAAAATACGAAAAATGGTCCATAAGAATAATAATGGAATGTAAAAACAGAACTTTTAGAAGTTAGGGATTCTCACTGTATATGAACTGTTTAGAGTGATCAAAATCAGTAGTAAGAGTCCTAGTTGTTTCCATTTGTTGTTCAAGTCTTCATTTTCTTTTCAACTCTTCCACTAAAAGTATTAAATTAAATTCTAGTTTTATCTCGCCTTTTTTAACGTGTAAAACAAAACAATTACGACTCACTTCTTTGAATATTGCTATGTTAAGAACGGCGTTTGAAATAGACATTCCAGATTCCTCGTGTTAAGAACAGCTTTCGGAATAGACACCACCAACCTCCCCATGTGTAGAAAGGTTTCGGAGTAGACAACCCATTTTTGTTTTGGGAATGGAAAAATAATTCCCCCAAAATTTAACCGTGATAATTGTTGCCAGCATTCCCACCCGTAGATGCAAAAAAATAAATAAATAAATAAATAAAAATAAATAAATTTGAGGGTGACTATGTCGGCTGAGAAGAAGTAGATTTGTTTATCACTCGCGTATACAAATCTGGTAGATAGTGAATTACAGTGCATAATACAGGTCTTTATATCTCTACAAATAATTGTCTCCGCAAAATTTGAATGAAATTTTCTAAATTAGAATAGTCGAAAATTTATAAAAGTAGTCATTCTAAAGAAAATCATGGAGGATGACCTAATGTACAAATTTACCCTACTCATAAAAAGTTAACGGTTAAGGCGTGTTCAATGTCGAGAATCCAGTAGATGATACTACCAAAACATTTATTTTTAATTCGGCGATGATTATATCAGATTGCGCAGGTTTAAATAATATATATATAGATAAAGTACATAAGAAACGTAATTATATTTGTAAAAATATAATTATTTACTGGAACAAATGAACAAAGTGAGGGAACGAGAAAGAGGAAATAAATGTTTTTTTTTCATCGACATTGCCGTAAAGAAATGTAAAAAGCGAGCGAGAGAGACAGGAAGCAGAGAGAGGGCAAGAGAGAGAGACAGAGCTGGAGAGAAAGAGTTGGAAAATATATATACATAGAGAGATAGGAAGAGAGCAACAGAGACAGGAAATGCAAACTTACGCCGTTAAATGTAAGAAAATAAACGCAGCAATTTACTCAGAGGCAAAAGTGGGTATCATTGCGAGACCATATTTGAATGATATATTAGCGCTCGTTAAGCATGCGAATACGGTTAATCCGGAATATAGAAATAGTCAGAGGTCAGCCAATCAGATTGAGTGAAATTATTCTGGGGAGACTTTATTATTTTTTAATCGAAAAAGGGAAAGACTATGTAATGTCTAGAAGGTTATGATCGAAAGTGGAGAATTTCTCCCGGTGATGACTGGGGGCGGTAGGAGGTCTTGATATTTAACGGGGAAAATAGGAACTACTTCCTGAAAAGATGGTTGCAATTGTGATGATGTTGCTCCAATGATGAAATATAGGATTTTGTTATAACGACTAAATGTGTTTAAAATGGCGCCCTAAAGTTCCATAAGATAGTGGTTATTAGTATAGATATAATACATATATATGTGGCATCTGCTGTTGTAAACCTACGTCCAGAGGGGAATTTTTGCAATCAAAATATTGTACATGGAGATAAGATCTTTGCATTAATTAAAATATAATATTTATCTATATTTTACGACCGGGAAACGCTGGGCGGTCTGCTAGTAAGGAATAAAAAAAGAGAAGCTTATCTAAATACTGCAAACTATCAGCCAAACAAACGTTTTTTTTCTACCTATTCCTACCCCTTCTCCAGTTTTTAATTTTACAAAAGGCACTGTTGCCTGGAACGTTATACGGTTTCTCAAACTCGCTTAAAACTATCCCGATCTATAAATACTAAATCAATAAAATGGCATATACGTATGCTCTATTTATTCGGTTTCTATATTGAAGTCTATATCTCATATTATGCACCTAAAACACCATTGTCAATGAATATTGTTAGTCCGGGCTGGTTTCTAGGAGATAAAGAGAAGCACGATAATTTATTCAGGTCATTCGTAACAATAAAAGTCTAATATTTATAAATGCATTGTTCTACCGAATCTCCATTCCCCTTTGTCTTCCACCATATCTTTCTTCAGACCCCTTATTTCTATGTCTATGTACCGAATCCTCATATTCTGCTAGTCCTTCTATTCTGATTTATCTCCCTTTGCTATTTTCATTAAACTCTCTTACACTCGGTCTTTCTGACAAATACAATCCTAGCCTATTCATGCTGAACCGCAGTTGATGTACGAGTGATGAGGGCCTCTGGCGCCCTGGCTGGTTTTCTGAGTGGTGGTCGCTGGAGTCCGATCGAGATGGACCAGCTGGACAGCCACTCGTCACGGCTTGTCTGTCGCCACTACAACTTTATCAAAGCTGAAAAAAAAAAAAAAAAAAAATTGAGGGATACCGGAGTACGCAACATTGTTATATGGAAAATATACGATGTTTTTTGGGTTACATTATTAAAAGATATCTCTAATTTTGTATCAGCGGATTGTAATTAAGTAAACACATAAAATATATTTCCGGCAATATTTTGAATACCTTTTAGAGAACACTCATGTTTAGCTAGATAAAAAATAGTTGAATTAAACAATTTTATATGGAGCTATAAATAGACGATATATATATATATATATATATATATATATATATATATATATATATATATATATATATATATATATATATACACGGCATAAATACGTTGGAACATAACATTTCGCCAGATCACCGAAGTTAAACAAGGAGGAGTTTGGCAGGTACTAGGCGCTGTATAAGGTAGCGGGGTGGAAGCACTTCCACTATCGGGAGCAGTAAAGCGACACTGTACCCCTGCTATCAAGTAGAAGATATTTGGGCAAGTTCAGGTACCAACTAAGCTCCACCCCTTCCATCAGGGTACGTAAAGTTACGTTAGCCATTATGGTTGATGAACTGTTGAGCAGCGTGATAGTTTCTTTCTTAAATTGGCCAACTCTTCATTGTATTAGGCAATGATACTGATTGAGGTACAATAGCTCAGATTACTTGATTTGTATGAGTACTGACCTATATCAAGTAACTGCAACCTATATAGGTAATATACTATATAATATATAGGTAATATACTATATATTATATAGGGTATAATACTGTAAGGAACATAATGGTGAAACGATTCATATGTAGAAGGAATTGATGAACCATGATCATCGATGTCTGCGAAAACAGACTTAATGCATGTGAAGTAAACGCAGGTATCTTTACATAACCAATGTTAAACAACGTTGTGCCTGTTCAATACAATATGGGTGACCATTTGTGAATACCAGGCACTGTATGTAGGAGGATGTGGACACCTCCCTGCAAGAACTGCGAGCGCCTAACATCGATATCGTCCCTGATGAAGATATACATGCGACTGGGGACTACTTATGAAGTTGATATTTTCTTGATATATCATCCTCCGAAGGAAGTTGGTTCAACCTGCCCAACCTGGTTAAATATAGAATAGGGAAAAATGAAATCTGAACATGTCTTGGAGTTTATCATATATATTTGGGGAGTGAGATTGCATACCCTTGTCCATTAAAGTATCACGTGATTCCGCCAAAAGTTAAACTCAATACTTCAAAGTTGCATATAAAAACGAAAATGAGTACATTTTAGGAATAGGTATCCAGATATTTGCAGTCGTGGCATAAATGGTATCAACTACAGATGAAGACATCCGAATCAAGTTCTGCGGCTTCTACACAATACGCACCGAATTAAACCGAATTCGCAAATTAAAACCTATGTTAGGGTTAGGTTATAATTAAGTTACTGGTAGGTTATGGTTATGGTAAAAATAACAAAAACTGCGCGGTTTAGATTGTGTAGATATTCAGTGAAGTTCATTAACGTTCGCCAGTCTCAGAAATGTTCGTGTAAAACTGTAAATTGATGACGTAAGTTCTGTGATTTTCTTGGATACGTATAACTAAAAAAAATACCTGAAAATATTTAATCTGTTCGTTTGCCGCTTTTTTTCCTCATTGTCATTATTTTGGTCAGTGTCAGTTAATGCGGTAACGCATTACGCTCTACTCTGGAATTTGAACAGAAATAAGTTTCCTAAAGTTTTCAATATAATTCACACATTCTTACGGCGGAGATCTAGATAGTTCAGTTCTCCTTGATCATTTCCGATTATTTTCTGTTAAAAAGAATAAAAACAAAAATAAAAACAAAAACAAAAAACCGAAGCCAGTTCCATCATTTTATATTTTGAAATAGAAGTTCAGATAAATGGATTTCTGGTAGTTTCAGTTACTTTCATTTCGTACAATATTTTTACTTTATTTTTTGCTATATTTGTATTTCAACTTATCCGTTTGTTGGTGTTTTGTGATTAGGTGGGTTGGTTTCCACACTTGAGAATATTTTTTTAATCCTTTAGCAATATTCTGCATTATATGATGTGAAGTCGTCACTTATTTTCAGTTTCAATTGAAGACATTGGGCATGTATTAACTAAACGTATAATTAGTTTAACAAACAAGACACAAGGCAAAATATGTGAGAATTGTAAGACAGTATCCATATTCTATCTGTCCAGTACTTCATTACACGCTTATCGACGCGTTAGTTAGGCATTGTTTTACAATTGTAATGAACAGTTACTAAAATACACCATATACCCTATTGTTATCTTAATTAAAATATCCTCAAAGGTTTGCAATGATTCTATTTACAAAAGAATTTACACTTTGAAAATAAATTATGAGTACCGAAAACACCAACACGAACAAAACACACACAATAATGCATCCCTCTGCCTGTTCTACAAGTATTTTAGTGGTGAATGCTCTTACGAACTGCAATCACTTGTGCACCCACGACGTGAGCACCATCGACAAACCCGACAGGCTGCTAAATCTCACCCCCACACTGTAGAGATCCCTAGATGTAAAAGATCTTTCTACTCCAATAGTTTCTTCTCCAGAACCGCTAGACTTTGGAATTCCATTCCAGGTCCCTGCTTCCCCAACAGTACTGACGTGCAGAAGTTCAAGTGTAACGTGAACCGATATCTTGCTGCCCAAATCCCTACATAGTACCCCAGTAGTTTTTGCCCCTGATAGTAGCCCCCTACACCAAAGTGGCAATGTGCCTTGTTTGGGGTGAAAATGTAATAATAAAAAAAACAATAAAAGAAGAAATATATATGAGATAACTAAACAAATTTAGGGAGAGAGAAACAAAAGGCTTCGCTCTGTTTTAAAGTAAACTTCCACCATTTTCTGGCTTACTTAGCACCCAAAAACAAGCAAGTCACTATCTAAATAGGAGTGGGGGTTTAGTTGGAGGAAATAAGATTGGAACTTGGGAATGGATGGTGTCTTTCAAAGATACATGTTAGCTTGAAAGCCTAATATAGTAAAATACATTTAAATTGTTTTTAATTGATTGATGACTGTGTTTTTAAATGACCAGGAACCCTGAACAGAAATAATAACACATTGAGTTGCGTTTACGTACTGTTCATAATTTGATGGAGCCGAAGAAAATGGTTGGATGATTATACCATTAAAGAATTTACCAGCTTTCCTGACCAAATCCTTACCTATCTGGTACGTCGTAAAAATGACTACTACTGCCGTATATTGATACATGCCGTTCAGAGTACTCTTGCTGTTACATAATTCAAAATCAAGTGAGGATGCTATCCTCCCTTCCATTATAGTCCTTTTTCCACGGAAAAGACGTTGCTCTATCGTTATTTTCATGGAAGGTATTCTATCGAAAAATATAATAGAAACTCGTCTAGCTATTGCCATTGACAAAAAGGTCTCTTTCATCTTTTGTATGACTAAAATTAAAGCAGATTTCCATGAAGAGAGTTTCTTCCCAAGAATTATTTATCAGCGAAACGCAATAATACTAAACGGTTTTCCTGCTTATATAAACGTCTTTAACTCAAATGTAAAAAAAAAACTTGTTTAGTCGTCATTCTCAATAATACAATTCTGCTTCTTTTATCAATCGTTTCTAATATATTCATAACCTTTTGGCATTATCCAACCGATAATCTCTTTAAATCTTCTCATCGAGTGGCGTTTGCATTTCGAAAGTTATGACTTAATATATTAAAAATAATTGGAGATCGCAGAAATACTTTTCAAGCACGTTTATTCTTGCTGGACATATCTAGAGATTTTAGAACTTTTTTTTACAAAGGAGACTTAAGGCCCGAAGGCCACTCGAGGATAACGGTTGATGAGTGTACGATGCTGACTTTGACAACAGCTTACTGATCATTATTGATGTAAATTGGAAATGATTTAATTAGAGTAACGGCTCGGCGAGAACTTGTTTACATTGGACTTGAAGACAACCATATTGTAATCAGCTAGAAAGCAGGCTAGCGGAACAGAGTTGCACAGGCGGACAGCTATAGAAAATAGGCTTTGTTCATGGAATTTACATTTGAATTTAAGCACAGATAGAGAGTGGGGGGAAGATTGCTGATAGTGGTTGTACGTAGACGAGTACTTTGTGTGAAAGTGCAGCAGTGGGAACCACTTTCAATGAAAATAATGATAGAGCAGACAGGCTCACAACTTTCCTTCTGTGGGAAAGAGACTGCAGGGAGGATAAAAGGGTCTTGCTGGAAAAGTGTCCTTGCGGAAGGAAACTGACCTTTCGGGATTAGAACTTCTGGCCGCCATAAGTAAGCATACAGCGTGGCGCACGAATTTCGCGAAAGTTTCAGAATTACTTGTTTGATAATCTGATACGGAAAGAAGAGAAAGTAGAAAGAGAAGAAGTACAAGAATAAGTTTTCTCTCAAGACACACACGTTTCCATGCATTAGGTCTCAAGAAGAGAGTGTTAATAAGCATTGAAGAAACTTCCGCTTTTTTTTTCTTGTGAAAGCTATACAGCATTAATGATAGACAAAAGGTTAAGCAAAAGTACCGTCTTTTATCAACTCGACTTTAATATTATATGAAAAATAATTGCTACTTTGTGTGAAAAGATCTGTAACAATATTAATGTCACGTAGTCGTAATTCTCCGGCAACCAGATAACCGCAGTGTCACCGAATGGTTTTTTTACGCTTGCTTGGGTGTCGAAGTGCCAACAGGAAAGTCCAGACGTAATTTACGACTCCGAGCTTTATGCCTACATCATCCAACCTTGGTGGGTGGTTGCGTATCAAGTTACTCTCCTGGGTAAGGGGATACGTAAAACGACGGCTGAATGAATGGGGATCGTGTAAAGTATCGGCACATGTCATTATGTAGAGTCACGTTAGGGGTTAAAAAGGGATGTTTGCTAGAGATATTGTACTCGGAATGATTTGTAAGATGAGAAATCTGATGCAGATTAGTATATATATGTGTGTGTATGTCTGTGTATATGCATATGTATGCGTGTGTATGTGTATATGCATATATATATGTATGTGTGTATTGTGCATATGTGTGTAAGTTTATATGTATATATATTTTTTTATACGGCATAATCACGTTGACACACCAGTTCACGTCAGATCATCGAAGTTAAGCAACGTTGAGCCTGGTTAGTGCCAGGTGGGTGACCATTTGAAAATTTTAGGCGCTGTGTTTGCTCTCCGCTAATTTCTGCATTGTTTCCAGTCGTCGTGAACCTCCACTTGCCACTGGTATTTTACAACCCTTACTCAGGAGAGGCTGGAAATTGCACAACTCTTGCCACAAAAATTCCACGCGCACGCACTCTAGCAGTGGATATCCATAGTCTGTACGTTTTGAAGAAATGTTGACAAAAAGACACAAATATTTAAAAAAAAAATGTTCTAATAATTTTGATTTAGCCGAAGATGGAGAATCCTACCGGATGCCAGACATTCATCCGCTATTTCATACATTCTAACCGATACATCCTTTAACGATCCTAACAGCCTTTTCGAGTGCAATTGTTTTATCTATTTTGCACTTGGTTCACAGGATATATTTGCCAGATAGTTTTGGAAGTTGCCCCTATAATTACTGGAATGATGTAGACTTGGCTAAGATTTTAGTTTTTTTTTTCATGCACACGTTGATATTTCATTATCTTTTCTTATAAGCTCTGTTTGACCCGGCGTCATTGGGAACACTAACTTTTATCAAGGTTGCTTCTGCCTTCCTTTTCCCCATATCACTATATCAAGTTTTCTTGGTACGTTTTCTTGGTACGTTTTCTTGGTACGTAGCTGTAAAACTTGGGTAATCATGGTGAAGATGTATGACTTATTTCCTACTGTTCTTTTAGGTATATAATTCCAGGACTTGCTGCTACATTCAATATTCAACTTTCTACATATAGTCCAGTGGAAATATTTACAAACGCCATTTTGTCGCATTGTATAGTGTCATAGATGTGCGTGTATGTATGTACATGTGTATATGTGCGTATGCATTATATAAATCAGAATGTATATTTTTCAAGTAAACAGCATACCGTACTTTGAGTTAATTGCGCCAAATAGTGTTCTTTATATGCGTGCTTTCCAAAAGAGAACTTTTAGCTAGTTGGCGTAATTACCCCAAAGTACGGTATATATTACTCATTATCTCATCGTCGTATATAATTGTGTCTCTTGATTCGGGGTTAAGTTTAAAAACAATATATATATATATATATATATATATATATATACATACATATATAATGGACTAAAAAATATTTCCCATGAATAAAGGTTTTATGATGTAAAATTTTTTTATATAAATTTGGAAAAACAAAACAAGCTAAATGACGGCCTTTTTATTGGGTTCCAGAACATGTATAGTGTAATATAACGGTTGTCTAAGCTACAAATATACAATTTTCTCAATTGGTTGTTTATTATAGTTTAAAAGTAGCCATCTCAATAATATTTCGTATTACGACTAAGAAATCTACAAAATAATGTGTTTGCTGCATATATAGACACATATTCATCAGATTTTAACTTAGGCAAGGAATAAATACTGCAGAGCTCGCCAGTTATATGAATCATGTAAATTGTTCAAAATGCTGCTATTTATAAGTTTTTAAAGGTAAATATCTGATGAGTATGTGAATATCAGATGAGTATATGTATGGTTAAATATGCAGCAAAGATATAATTTTGCAAACATGTTAGTCACAATACGAAGCAATATTGTAATGGCTACTACTATTTGAAAAGCAATAAACAACCAATTGAGCAAACTTGATATTTGAAACTTAGAAAATTATATATATATATATATATATATATATATATATACATATATATAGTAATTTATAATATATATATATGGCGATTAAGCTACACTGAATATTCGGCGTTTCATCCACTCTAGGATTCCTCAGGCTTATGCGCGAATTCTGTGGTTGTTTATCGTTTTTATATGGTCCTCTTCTATTGAGGATTTAGTTAGCCAATCAGCTTTCTAGTATCCACCGCGCCCCTTCCTATCAGCCAATGGGCATGCATTTTATCGGACAAAGGATCTGTTTTAAAACTAGGTTAGTGTTTTATTTGTTTTTTTATTATTGTTAGTTTATATATAAATATATATATGTGTACATACATATATGCACATATATATAATATATATATACATACATATATCACATCTCATTTAAATCCCCATTCCAAAATGGAGATTTAGCTGAGGTGTGATCATTTTGCGTTAAATTTATATACGAAACTTATTATTTGGTGTTTTATTTTATTTTTACCATTAAATTTTTCAAGCTGTTTACATGTAATCGCCTATTTTAGGTGTATTAGAATATAAGTTAGATTTTTAAAAATGATAATCTTAGTTTTTAATAAGTAATTTCATGTGTATTGGCTAGATAAATGTATAAAGATTACTGTAAAAATAAATTTTATTTATTTTTAATCGTTAGAAAAATATTTTCCGGATTTAACAAAAAAGTTTAATTTTTTTTAAGAAGCAAAACGTCGACTTCAGTTCTGTTGTTGGATTTTAAAAAATAATAAACAGGTTTTTCATATGTTAGATAAAAATGTGAATATTTGTTTTTATCACAGAATGAAATTTGACACACTAGCATACTTTTTGGCGAACCAAAATGGCGGATTGAAATCTGACGTGCTCATGTGACTAAAAAGAATTACCCAACGATTTGTATGCAAAATAAGAAAACAGTCTAGGGAAAGACCTGTCACATGCTAAAAATGAGTTTCTACATAATAACGTGCGTTTTAGAAAAGAATTCTTAACATTAGGAAGGATTTCTATTAACTGTTTCTGTACCTTCCCTCCTGGAAAATAATTTCATATTTTTTCTCAGAATTATACGCATTTGGTCTATTATTAGATTATTTTGTGTTACTGTAAAAGAAAAACAAATTATAGATACTACTACTACTACTACTACTACTACTACTACTACTACTACTACTACTAATAATAATAATAATAATAATAATAGCAGCAGTAGCAAATATATGAAGCCTTTTAGCTAAATCACTTCCCCAAAACGGGATTTTACATTTTTAAATGATTATGTGTCGAAAATGTTTTTTTTTAAATTTTGCGTAGGAAAACTATTCCGCACATAAAATTAACGTAAAATAATAAGTATTTCCGGTCCATTCTTGCTCAATCGCTTAAAAATCGATAATTAAACAAATACTCGTACAGCATAACATTTTCGATCGATTATTAATATTTATTCATGTGTTTCTACCACCGTTTGTTTAATTTTCAATTTTGAGCAGTTATCAATGTTCTTTCTACCGCGGTTATTGAGTAGTAATTTAAAAAAATTCTAACTCAAAGAGGGACACCATGTTTTTTCTTTTTTACTAAAAACACCCCATTAAAGAAGTTTAAACACATTTGTATTGTTGGTATCATAAAAGGGTACCGTTGTATGATCGTCTAAATGTTGCTGTCTATTTGTGATATATTCATATCTAATTGTTCATATGCAGTTGTGTGTGTTTGTGTGCGTGTGTGTGCGCGCGCGCGTGTGTGTGTGGTACATGCATTTTGGACATACCTTAACTTCGTACGTTGTTGATCTTGTCCACCTGGAATTCATCTTGTTTTTGGACGAATATTCATTCACTCCAAGACGATACTTGGTTTTATATAGTTTCTATTCACCTTCTAAGTGTAGATCGCAGAAGAATGGAAAGTGAATGTTTTTGCTTGCGTGGTTCTCAAGGTCTTATTTTCACACACGTCAGCGCACCCCCACCCCCAGTGAAGGGGGGACGACCTGTTAAGCCGTCTGTTCTTCTCTACGTCCAAACCAAATACTATATTGACTCCAGCTAACCTGATCACGTGACTCACACGCAGATCCGATCAGCTGACCCTCACTTCCGGTAAAACGTGTCTACAATATGATTTACCATATTTCTTTCTTATGTTCGACCTATTTCCTAACACAGAAATAAATTTATCGGGGCATGTAGAAGAGTCTTGCCTTTGGTAACATTCATTGGTTGCATATGTTTTTATTATTTCTTATCTTTTTCTGTTAATTACACTAATAAATGTCCCTATTCCATTCTTCTTTTTGGGGTACGTGTATAAGTTTCATCAAGGGAACCTTCAGAATGTTTTCTCTTGGTGCATTTTACCTAGATTTTGATCAACTCATCGGAGATTTTCATCTATATTTTTCGTTCGCGTCTAAAGAGAACTGTAATTATTTCATACGCGATGACAGACACCATGTACAGCTGGCAGCAACGAAATTTGAAGTTTGGTTATCATAAATGAAAGTTTATAATCATAAATGAATGTTGATAATTATAAATGAAGTTTGATAATAAAAAAGAATGTAGATAATAATAAATGAAGGTTGATTATTATAAATAAAGGTTGATATTCGCAAATTAAGGTTAATAAATATAAATAAAGGTTGATAATCTATAATTTAATCTCACCTGTCTGTTTAAATGTATGTATGTATGCCAAAAACTTCCGACAAAGGTGACGCATTCTTACGAGATTGGTATAATTGTGAAGCGTGACCCTTCGGACGACAAATATAGAAAGAATGGCTAAAAACATTAATTCCTTCACCCTCAACTGGGCACGTTTCTATAAGGGAGTCGCTTTTTTCGCAGATATTTTCGAAAGTCATCCACTCTTTTCGATTGTCTAACCTTAATTTACACCTACGTCACTTCTGGTTTTGTGATGGGCGCAACAGCTAACGCGTCACTTTTTTTTTCACGTTCTTTTCCTCCTTCGCGGTACGGGTCCGAGCCTGCCGAACTACTACCACTTTTTTTTTGTTGTGCCTGCAATTTTCTTTTTTTTATCTTTCTCTTGCTTAATCAACACCCTTACACACACCTCCACGTTTTTTTTCCGTCTTCGCGTCACGGGTTCGAGCCTCCCTGCCTACCACAACTTTTTTTTGCTCAACACACACTTCCAAACACCCGGGAAACACCAGACACGAAGGCTAGTCTATAATATAAATCTCACCTGTCCGTTTTAATGTATGTATGTATGTATGTATGTATGTATGTATGTATGTATGTATGTATGTATGTATGTATGGTAGGTCATGTCATGTGCTACTGGTACCATGTAACCCAGTACTACCTGCCTCATGGTCGGGTCATCGGCGACTAAACTGGTTCCCCCACCAGACTTGTTTGGTGAGGAGGGCGGCTAGTCTCCCTGAAGGATTAAAAACAAGACCTTCCAAAGGGCGAATGAACTCTTTTTCTGGGTCAACGGCCAACTAGCACCGTGTATATTTGTGTGTGTGTATATGTGTATTGGGGTGGAGAGGGCTCCCGTAAGCCGTGGTGAAGGCAACCTTTCTAGGAGAAGCAAATCTCTGATTTAAAAAACCATAACCCGCATTAAGCTGGTCTGCAGTTTAATTTGTTGCTGGCTATCTTGCTCTTGCTTGTTGCTGGATCTCAACATTTTGAACCGAGAGAGAGACTTAGCTGTCGTACAAAGCTAAGACTCTGTAACATCATCTGTGTATAGATACTCCCTCAGGCATATGGGCTCATGGATTTTAAATGTCTTAGGGAGTGGCACTCGTCTGATAAGACGTTGCAATCATCATGTTCATAACGGCACAAATCCACAACTGTACAACCGGCGAAGCGAACGCCTCTCTATTCTATGTTCTGTGTATTTGGGATTGTTTTACTTTTATTCATGTTGAATTCATCTATTCGTAACAACCATCATCATCGTCATCATAAATGCTCCTTCATATATATTCTACATGTACGTGTATGTGTACGTGTGTGTGCATATATATATGTACATGCGTGTATGTATGTATGTTTGAGTGTATGGGCATGTTGTCATGTGTGCTTGTTCTTGCGTATGTATGTTTGCGTGCATCTGTTTGTATTCATGCTTGTATGTGTACCTGTATATCTTTATTTCGATATGTGTGTGGGGTGGAGAAGACTCCCAAAAGCCCTGTTAAGGCAAGCCCTCTGGGTGAAGCAAATCTCTGATTTAAAAAAAAAAATACATAAAGAGGGAAACCAGTACCCGCATTAAGCTGGTCTGCAGTTTGATTTGTTGCTGGCTATCTTGCTCATGCTTGTTGCTGGATCTCAACACTTTGAACCGAGAGAGAGACTTAGCTGTCGTACAAAGCTAAAACTTTGTATAGATCTTCTTTGTATAGATAATTCCTCAGTCATTTGTCTATAAAAATTGTCCGTGGCGATGGAAAAAGTGTCATGTGTGTAGCCCTGAAATGCTGGAAGATTGTAATAATTGATCTGCTATCATTCTATATATGCATATGTGTGTGTATGTATTATGTATGTATGTTAATTTAATGTACGTATGTGTATGTATACCTATGTGTATATGTATGTATATATGTATGTGTGTATATATTTTTATTTATTTATTGTGTATACATGTTTATGTGTGTTTGTATGCATATACGTATATATATTTGTGTGTATGTATATGTATATGTATATATGCGTATATATGTATGCGTATAGGTGCATATACATGTATGTGTAGGTATATGTAGGTAACTTTATGTGTGTGTATGCATATGTGCATACACGTGTACGTATATGTATGTGAATATGTATATATATGTGTGTATGTATTTGTATATGATAGTATATATGTGTATGCATATATATGTGTATGTGTGTGCATGTGTGTATGTATATGTTTGTATGTATGTGTTATATGTATTGTGTATGTATAGATGTATGGATGTGTGCATGTGTGTATGTTTATGGGTATGTATGTGTATGTATGTGTGTATATGTATATATATGTATGTATGCCAAGGACCGTCTTCAATGTCATATCTGCTTGAGCGTGTGAATTCGCTGGCAGGGCTAAAAAAAGGTTATCTTCAGGCTCATGGACTTTCAGTGCCTGAGGGAGTATCACTCGTCTGACAAGACGTTGCAATCATCATATATGTATGTATTAATGCATGTATGTATATATGTATGTATCTCTGCCTAAAACTTTTGACAGAGGCGATGGATTTTCACGAGATTGGTATCGTTTTGAAGCTTTACCCTTCGGACGACAAATATCGAAAAATGGCTAAAAACATTATTTCCTTCACCCTTAACTGGTAACTTTTCTACAAGGAGGGGGTCGTCTTTTTGTCGATATTTACGAAAGTCATCCCTTCTTTTCAATGTACTAGCCTTAATTTTAAAGCTTCGCCAGTTCCGGTTTGGCGATAGACACAACGGCAAAGACGTCACTTTTTTCTCACGTTTTTTTCCTCCTTCGCAGTACGGGTTCGAGCCTGCCTGCTTACTACCACTTTTGTTTTCTTTTGCTCAACACAAACCTCCAAACACCCGGGCAACGCCGGCATCCAGGCTAGTCATATAAAAATTTAAAAAATTATAAGTGAAGGTTGATAATTATGATTGAAAGTTGATAATTATAAATTAAGGTTGGTGATTATAAATAAAGGTAGATAACCGTAAATTAAGGTTAATAATTTTTCATGAAGGTTGGTATTTATAATTGTAGGTTAATAATCATAAATAATGGTAAATAAAGGTTAATAACCATAAAGGATGGATGATAATCAGAATTAAAAATTTGATAGTTAAAATAAAAGTTGCTAATCATAAACACAGCTTGATAATCTTAAACAAAGATAATTATATGTAAAGGTTGATAACTATAAACGAAGTGCGATAACTATAAATAAAGGTTGTTTATCATGAATAAATTTGATAGTTAGAATAAAAGTTGATAATACTAAATAACGGTTGATAATTATGAATAAAGATTGATGACTATAAACAATAGTTGATAAGACTAAATAAAAGTTGATAATCTTAAATAAAGTTGATAACTATATATAAAGGTTGATAACTATAATAAAGATTGATAATTATAAATCAAAGTCTATAACTATAATTGAATGGTGGATAATCATAAATAAATGTTTATAATAATAAATAACGATTGAAACTATAAATAAAGCTTAATAAATTACAATAAAAATTAAACACTATATAAGAATTAAGAAGGTTGATAATAAAAATTACAAATTGAGAATAAGAAATGATAAGTGATAATCATAAAAATGCAGTTGATAAATATAAATGATGATTTATAATCATAAATAAATTATAAATAATAGTTGATAATCATAGATAAAGGTTGATAATTTTAAATAAAATTGATAACTGTAAATCAAGATTGATAACTATAAATTACAGTTGATAACTATAAATAAAGGTTCATAACTATAAATAAAGGTTCATAACTATAAATAAAGGTTCATAGCTATATATTAAGGTTCATAACTAAAAATAAAGGTTCATAGCTATATATTAAGGTTCATAACTATAATTAAGGTTCATAGCTATATATTAAGGTTCATAACTATAAATAAAGGTTCATAGCTATATATTAAGGTTCATAACTATAAATAAAGGTTCATAGCTATATATTAAGGTTCATAACTATAAATAAAGGTTCATAGCTATATATTAAGGTTCATAACTATAATTAAGGTTCATAGCTATAAATTAAGGTTCGTAACTATAAATTGAGATTCATAACTATAAATAAAGGTTCATAACTATAAATAAAGGTTAATAGCTATATATTAAGGTTCATAACTATAAATAAAGGTTAATAGCTATATATTAAGGTTCATAACTATAAATAAAGATTAATAGCTATATATTAAGGTTCATAGCTATAAATAGAGGTTAATAGCTATATATTAAGGTTCATAACCATAAATAAAGGTTAATAGCTATATATTAAGGTTCATAACAATAAATAAAGGTTAATAGCTATATATTAAGGTTCATAACTATAAATAAAGGTTAATAGCTATATATTAAGGTTCATAACTATAAATAAAGGTTCATAACAATAATTAAGGTTCATAGCTATTAATTAAGGTTCATAACTATAAATTGAGGTTCATAACTATAAATAAAGGTTCATAACTATAAATAAAGGTTCATAGCTATATATAAAGGTTCATAGCTATAAATAAGGGTTCATAGCTATATATTAAGGTTCATAACTATAAATAAAGGTTCATAACTATAAATTAAGGTTCATAACTATAAATAAAGGTTAATAGCTATATATAAAGGTTCATAACTATAAATAAAAGTTAATAGCTATATATTACGGTTCATAAATATAAATAAAGGTTCATAACTATAAATAAAGGTTAATAGCTATATATTAAGGTTCATAACTATAAATAAAGGTTCATAACAATAATTAAGGTTCATAGCTATTAATTAAGGTTCATAACTATAAATAAAGGTTCATAACTATAAATAAAGGTTCATAGCTATATATAAAGGTTCATAGCTATAAATAAGGGCTCATAGCTATAAATTAAAGTTCATAACTATAAATAAAGGTTCATAACTATAAATTAAGGTTCATAACTATAAATAAAGATTAATAGCTATATATTAAGGTTCATAACTATAAATAAAGGTTAATAGCTATATATTAAGGTTCATAACTATAAATAAAGATTAATAGCTATATATTAAGGTTCATAACTATAAATAAAGGTTAATAGCTATATATTAAGGTTCATAACTATAAATAAAGATTAATAGCTATATATTAAGGTTCATAACTATAAATAAAGGTTAATAGCTATATATTAAGGTTCATAACTATAAATAAAGGTTAATAGCTATATATTAAGGTTCATAACTATAAATAAAGGTTAATAGCTATATATTAAGGTTCATAACTATAAATAAAGATTAATAGCTATATAGTAAGGTTTATAACTATAAATAAAGGTTAATAGCTATATATTAAGGTTCATAACTATAAATAAAGGTTCATAACTATAAATAAAGGTTCATAACTATAAATTAAGGTTCATAACCATAAATAAAGGTTAATAGCTATATATTAAGGTTCATAACTATAAATAAAGGTTAATAGCTATATATTAAGGTTCATAACTATAAATAAAGGTCCATAACTATAAATAAAGGTTCATAACTATAAATAAATGTTCATAGCTATATATTAAGGTTCATAACTATAAATAAAGGTTAATAGCTATATATTAAGGTTCATAACTATAAATAAAGGTTCATAACTATAAATAAAGGTTCATAACTATAAATAAATGTTCATAGCTATATATTAAGGTTCATAACTATAAATAAAGGTTAATAACTATAAATAAAGGTTAATAGATCAAGGTTCATAACCATAAATAAAGGTTAATAGCTATATATTAAGGTTCATATCTATAAATAAAGGTTCATAACTATAAATAAAGGTTCATACCTATAAATAAAGGTTCATAACCATAAATAAAGGTTCATAGCTATATATTAAGGTTCATAACTATAAATAAAGGTTCATAGCTATATATTAAGGTTCATAACTATAATTAAGGTTCATAGCTATAAATTAAGGTTCGTAACTATAAATTGAGGTTCATAACTATAAATAAAGGTTCATAACTATAAATAAAGGTTAATAGCTATATATTAAGGTTCATAACTTTAAATAAAGGTTAATAGCTATATATTAAGGTTCATAACTATAAATAAAGATTAATAGCTATATATTAAGCTTCATAGCGATAAATAGAGGTTAATAGCTATATATTAAGGTTCATAACAATAAATAAAGGTTAATAGCTATATATTAAGGTTCATAACAATAAATAAAGGTTAATAGCTATATATTAAGGTTCATAACTATAAATAAAGGTTAATAGCTATATATTAAGGTTCATAACTATAAATAAAGGTTCATAACAATAATTAAGGTTCATAGCTATTAATTAAGGTTCATAACTATAAATTGAGGTTCATAACTATAAATAAAGGTTCATAACTATAAATAAAGGTTCATAGCTATATATAAAGGTTCATAGCTATAAATAAGGGTTCATAGCTATATATTAAGGTTCATAACTATAAATAAAGGTTCATAACTATAAATTAAGGTTCATAACTATAAATAAAGGTTAATAGCTATATATAAAGGTTCATAACTATAAATAAAAGTTAATAGCTATATATTACGGTTCATAACTATAAATAAAGGTTCATAACTATAAATAAAGGTTAATAGCTATATATTAAGGTTCATAACTATAAATAAAGGTTCATAACAATAATTAAGGTTCATAGCTATTAATTAAGGTTCATAACTATAAATTGAGGTTCATAACTATAAATAAAGGTTCATAACTATAAATAAAGGTTCATAGCTATATATAAAGGTTCATAGCTATAAATAAGGGCTCATAGCTATAAATTAAAGTTCATAACTATAAATAAAGGTTCATAACTATAAATTAAGGTTCATAACTATAAATAAAGATTAATAGCTATATATTAAGGTTCATAACTATAAATAAAGGTTAATAGCTATATATTAAGGTTCATAACTATAAATAAAGATTAATAGCTATATATTAAGGTTCATAACTATAAATAAAGGTTAATAGCTATATATTAAGGTTCATAACTATAAATAAAGATTAATAGCTATATATTAAGGTTCATAACTATAAATAAAGGTTAATAGCTATATATTAAGGTTCATAACTATAAATAAAGGTTAATAGCTATATATTAAGGTTCATAACTATAAATAAAGGTTAATAGCTATATATTAAGGTTCATAACTATAAATAAAGATTAATAGCTATATATTAAGGTTTATAACTATAAATAAAGGTTAATAGCTATATATTAAGGTTCATAACTATAAATAAAGGTTCATAACAATAAATAAAGGTTCATAACTATAAATTAAGGTTCATAACCATAAATGAAGGTTAATAGCTATATATTAAGGTTCATAACTATAAATAAAGGTTAATAGCTATATATTAAGGTTCATAACTATAAATAAAGGTTCATAACTATAAATAAAGGTGCATAACTATAAATAAATGTTCATAGCTATATATTAAGGTTCATAACTATAAATAAAGGTTAATAGCTATATATTAAGGTTCATAACTATAAATAAAGGTTCATAACTATAAATAAAGGTTCATAACTATAAATAAATGTTCATAGCTATATATTAAGGTTCATAACTATAAATAAAGGTTAATAACTATAAATAAAGGTTAATAGATCAAGGTTCATAACCATAAATAAAGGTTAATAGCTATATATTAAGGTTCATATCTATAAATAAAGGTTCATAACTATAAATAAAGGTTCATAACTATAAATAAAGGTTCATAACCATAAATAAAGGTTAATAGCTATAGGTTAAGGTTCATAACTATAAATAAAGGTTCATAGCTATATATTAAGGTTCATAACTATAATTAAGGTTCATAGCTATAAATTAAGGTTCGTAACTATAAATTGAGGTTCATAACTATAAATAAAGGTTCATAACTATAAATAAAGGTTAATAGCTATATATTAAGGTTCATAACTATAAATAAAGGTTAATAGCTATATATTAAGGTTCATAACAATAAATAAAGGTTAATAGCTATATATTAAGGTTCATAGCTATAAATAGAGGTTAATAGCTATATATTAAGGTTCATAACCATAAATAAAGGTTAATAGCTATATATTAAGGTTCATAACAATAAATAAAGGTTAATAGCTATATATTAAGGTTCATAACTATAAATAAAGGTTAATAGCTATATATTAAGGTTCATAACTATAAATAAATGTTCATAACAATAATTAAGGTTCATAGCTATTAATTAAGGTTCATAACTATAAATTGAGGTTCATAACTATAAATAAAGGTTCATAACAATAAATAAAGGTTCATAGCTATATATAAAGGTTCATAGCTATAAATAAGGGTTCATAGCTATATATTAAGGTTCATAACTATAAATAAAGGTTCATAACTATAAATTAAGGTTCATAACTATAAATAAAGGTTAATAGCTATATATAAAGGTTCATAACTATAAATAAAAGTTAATAGCTATATATTACGGTTCATAACTATAAATAAAGGTTCATAACTATAAATAAAGGTTAATAGCTATATATTAAGGTTCATAACTATAAATAAAGGTTCATAACAATAATTAAGGTTCATAGCTATTAATTAAGGTTCATAACTATAAATTGAGTTTCATAACTATAAATAAAGGTTCATAACTATAAATAAAGGTTCATAGCTATATATAAAGGTTCATAGCTATAAATAAGGGCTCATAGCTATAAATTAAAGTTCATAACTATAAATAAAGGTTCATAACTATAAATTAAGGTTCATAACTATAAATAAAGATTAATAGCTATATATTAAGGTTCATAACTATAAATAAAGGTTAATAGCTATATATTAAGGTTCATAACTATAAATAAAGATTAATAGCTATATATTAAGGTTCATAACTATAAATAAAGGTTAATAGCTATATATTAAGGTTCATAACTATAAATAAAGATTAATAGCTATATATTAAGGTTCATAACTATAAATAAAGGTTAATAGCTATATATTAAGGTTCATAACTATAAATAAAGGTTAATAGCTATATATTAAGGTTCATAACTATAAATAAAGGTTAATAGCTATATATTAAGGTTCATAACTATAAATAAAGATTAATAGCTATATATTAAGGTTTATAACTATAAATAAAGGTTAATAGCTATATATTAAGGTTCATAACTATAAATAAAGGTTCATAACTATAAATAAAGGTTCATAACTATAAATAAAGGTTCATAACCATAAATAAAGGTTAATAGCTATATATTAAGGTTCATAACTATAAATAAAGGTTAATAGCTATATATTAAGGTTCATAACTATAAATAAAGGTTCATAACTATAAATAAAGGTTCATAACTATAAATAAATGTTCATAGCTATATATTAAGGTTCATAACTATAAATAAAGGTTAATAGCTATATATTAAGGTTCATAACTATAAATAAAGGTTCATAACTATAAATAAAGGTTCATAACTATAAATAAATGTTCATAGCTATATATTAAGGTTCATAACTATAAATAAAGGTTAATAACTATAAATAAAGGTTAATAGATCAAGGTTCATAACCATAAATAAAGGTTAATAGCTATATATTAAGGTTCATATCTATAAATAAAGGTTCATAACTATAAATAAAGGTTCATAACTATAAATAAAGGTTCATAACCATAAATAAAGGTTAATAGCTATATGTTAAGGTTCATAACTATAAATAAAGGTTCATAGCTATATATTAAGGTTCATAACTATAATTAAGGTTCATAGCTATAAATTAAGGTTCGTAACTATAAATTGAGGTTCATAACTATAAATAAAGGTTCATAACTATAAATAAAGGTTAATAGCTATATATTAAGGTTCATAACTATAAATAAAGGTTAATAGCTATATATTAAGGTTCATAACTATAAATAAAGATTAATAGCTATATATTAAGGTTCATAGCTATAAATAGAGGTTAATAGCTATATATTAAGGTTCATAACCATAAATAAAGGTTAATAGCTATATATTAAGGTTCATAACAATAAATAAAGGTTAATAGCTATATATTAAGGTTCATAACTATAAATAAAGGTTAATAGCTATATATTAAGGTTCATAACTATAAATAAAGGTTCATAACAATAATTAAGGTTCATAGCTATTAATTAAGGTTCATAACTATAAATTGAGGTTCATAACTATTAATAAAGCTTCATAACTATAAATAAAGGTTCATAGCTATATATAAAGGTTCATAGCTATAAATAAGGGTTCATAGCTATATATTAAGGTTCATAACTATAAATAAAGGTTCATAACTATAAATTAAGGTTCATAACTATAAATAAAGATTAATAGCTATATATAAAGGTTCATAACTATAAATAAAGGTTAATAGCTATATATTAAGGTTCATAACTATAAATAAAGATTAATAGCTATATATAAGGTTCATAACTATAAATAAAGGTTAATAGCTATATATTAAGGTTCATAACTATAAATAAAGATTAATAGCTATATATTAAGGTTCATAACTATAAATAAAGGTTAATAGCTATATATTAAGGTTCATAACTATAAATAAAGGTTAATAGCTATATATTAAGGTTCATAACTATAAATAAAGGTTAATAGCTATATATTAAGGTTCATAACTATAAATAAAGATTAATAGCTATATATTAAGGTTCATAACTATAAATAAAGGTTAATAGCTATATATTAAGGTTCATAACTATAAATAAAGGTTCATAACTATAAATAAAGGTTCATAACTATAAATTAAGGTTCATAACCATAAATAAAGGTTAATAGCTATATATTAAGGTTCATAACTATAAATAAAGGTTTATAGCTATATATTAAGGTTCATAACTATAAATAAAGGTTCATAACTATAAATAAAGGTTCATAACTATAAATAAATGTTCATAGCTATATATTAAGGTTCATAACTATAAATAAAGGTTAATAGCTATATATTAAGGTTCATAACTATAAATAAAGGTTCATAACTATAAATAAAGGTTCATAACTATAAATAAATGTTCATAGCTATATATTAAGGTTCATAACTATAAATAAAGGTTAATAACTATAAATAAAGGTTAATAGATCAAGGTTCATAACCATAAATAAAGGTTAATAGCTATATATTAAGGTTCATATCTATAAATAAAGGTTCATAACTATAAATAAAGGTTCATAACTATAAATAAAGGTTCATAACCATAAATAAAGGTTAATAGCTATATGTTAAGGTTCATAACTATAAATAAAGGTTCATAACTATTAATAAACGTTCATAACTATAACTATTACTATATATATATATATATATATATATATATATATATATATATATTGTGTTATGATCCTGGAAGAATAATATATATCGTTTGAAGTATTTGAGCGGTCTTGCGTATGTTCGAGTAATAAATCTGATATGACATCGTGTGGAACAGGGGTGGTAGATAAAGCAGGTGTTCTTACTATGAGGTTTGCATTCCTTTCGACGTCTTTTTCAAATATTTCTACCAGCCGGTATTTATGGCTTAACCAAGCAATCACAATATTACAGGAGGAAAGATTCGAATGTATTCATACAGGGTGGTTCATAAGTCACTTTACATTTTTTAAAATAAAACAACTTTTTCTATAAAAGTGATAATATGTGTGGGCAAAGAGACTTTTCAAGCTATATACTCAACAGGCATGACATTTGTTATATAGGGTATTCAGATATGTGGAAAACTTTTTAATCGGTTTTCATCCGGAAAAATAGGGCTGTAAATTAGTCAAAATTGAAAATTTGGAACTTAAGGCTTATCGGATTTTTATCTGTTTATCAACTGTTCCCCGACTAGGCATGCGCGAATTGTTTACATTATATTAAGAATAATAAAGTTTAAAAACAAATTTTCAAAATTGTGTACAGCTTGTCTAATGGTTATCGTGCTTAACCTACTGTTTTTAGGCTGTGGTTTCGATCTCAGCTCGAGTGTTTTTACTTTACTTACAAGAAGTAAGAAAAAAAAAACATAATACTCGCATGTACATGACTCCCTTGCACCCCCTTTTTACTTCACCGAGTAAACTTCTAATGTATATATATCAAGCGGCTTGCTTGATCTGTGTTGGTTAATAGAAATTCTTGTGTGCAGGGCGTTTGCTCAGTTGGTAGAGTGCTTGCCTTGCATGCAAGAGGCTCGGGTTTCGAATCCTGAGTTCGGATGTGTCTAACTGATGAGCACAAATGAGGGCGAACGTCGAGTCTTGGACTTCCGGTTCTTTGACTGTCATGGCTCTTGTGAGCTGCGACGTTGTTTGTCTGTGGAATTTATTATATATATATATATATATATATATATATATATATATATATATATATATATATATATATAACGGAGGTGCGTTGTTGATTCCAACAAACAAGGAGGGCGCGTCCTCTGCTTGTCACCGCGAACATTGAAATGAGCCTAGAAGATGATAGATTTAATTTAAGTTGCCAACCAGAAAATCATGCAATGATGTCTTCCTAGCCCCCCCCCCCAAAAAAAAAAACAGAAAAGAAAAAAAAAAGAAACAGCAAAAAACAGAAAATCATCTTTTTGCTACTGGAAATACAAAAACTAAAATGGCGAGCATGTTATATTCGGGAATGATTTCGAGATTGAAACGCGATTAAAACACAAATCTATTTCATCAGCTCCTCCATGACATTTATTTGTTTCCAGCGTTAATTCAGCAGTAGTGTTTGTGCGGACGCAGACTCGCGCGTTTTTATTTATTTATTTTTTAATTTTGCACATGGCAATGGACCCGCGCACGTGCATAAGTGCACGGTTAAATAAACGCTATGAAAACGCGCTCTTACACTAAATCACGTTTCAACATTGAGAGGATTTGACAAACACACCGAACAGCGCGATATTGCTTGACTTTATTTTATTAATACAAGCAACAACACAAATAAATTATTTTCAACTCATTTTAAAACAAGAATGTCATTTAATAAAGGAAACAAACAGAACCCTGGAGCTAATGCAGCATTCACCCTGTCGACTGGAGACAGCAAAAAAGTTTCAAGGGAATATTAAATTCACAATACGACAACAGTCGAATATACAAGGATCGTATCAGAAGTAAGACCTCCTATTTTTAACTTCAAAAATTAAAGAGCTACGAAGACCCGAGTGTAACCATTAAACCGAGCCATCTTTTGTGTTTCATATTTTAATAGTTTCCATAGTCAAAACCATTCTCAATGTACTTTTGTCAGCGATGGCTGTGCATAGGTGCCTGGAGCGAGCTTTGTCCTACGACAATCGTTAAAAAAACAAGATTTCCTATTTTTTTTAACTCAAAAAGTTGAAGCGCAACAAAAACTGGAGTGATACCATTAAAACGAGCAGCCTTTTTGCGCCAAGATTTATTTTACTACATAGTTGCCATCATTCTCAATAAACAATGTCATTAGTAAGGGTGCTGGAGATAAACGTTTTTCTGGACTGACGTTATCCGCTTGATAGTCAGGGACCCAAACCTTGAACTAACTACTAAGGAGGCCGTCTAATCAGCAGGTGTAAAGTACTAGTTGCTGTATTGCCATTTGGTGAATGGATTCTGGATCATGCCTTCTGTAGTAGCTTCTGGTGGGGCTTCTTGATGACATATTAGTGGGTAATTGTTACGGCTTTATCTTATCATGGTCTACAAACAAAAATATTTCTTCACTTCTTTTTCTTCCTTAGTGTATCTCTCTGGGTTGCTCTAACCAAGTCTGTCGACCTATTCCACACATCCAAAAACTCCACCAAGAAAAGTCTCCAGAAAAAATACAAGAATAATCCCAGCACTCCAACTTCCAACGTAGACACCCCCCACTACCATGCCTCCTTCTCTAACATCAGGGGTTTACGTTCCAAACATTTAGAGGTTGAAATCCAATTACGGGAGACCAAACCTACTCTATTCTTGCAAAGTGAAACTTACATTGGACTGACTATTTCCCTAGTTTGTAATTAAAGGATATTCTAATTTAACATCCAAATCTGACCCCCGAGATCGACATGGGCATGAAATATGTGCCTACATAAGATATGGCTTTCTATGTGGCAGGGACATCTCCAAAGAGGACCCTAAATTTCCCTATATGTGCTTTCGGATTGCACTTGGTCACACGACGGCGTTTATATATTCCCTCTATCACCCCCAAAACAGCGGAGTTAGTATATTTAATAGCATATCTGAGAAAATTGACCATATCCTGTCTGCTCATCCTTCGACTAATATTCACGTCTGTGCAGACTTCAATGTTCACAATGTGGAATGGTTAGCCAACTCAAAAAAGATAGATGATGAAGATTCTGTCACGATATTTCCATTGCTTATGACCTAACTCAGATTGTTCACGAACCCACCCGTGCACCTGACACTAATGGTCAGTATGCAAGTCTCCTAGATCTTTTTTCACAACTTGCCCTAAGCTATGTTCGTCTTCCGTTCTGTCTCCACTGGGATCATCATACCACTCGGTTGTCTCTGTTAAAATAAAAACACAATGTAATAAGTCCTCCGACATACCTCTCCATCGTAAAGTATATCGATACTCTATAGTGGACTGGGACAGCTTTCCTACATTCATATCAGATCTACCTCTTCGAACTGTGTTTAAAAAGAATGTGTCCTCTATAATATTAGAGCTGACTGAATAGTTAATTGTAGGCATAGACCGATTCATACCCTCCAAATAATTTCAGCAAAAACCTAACAGCCGGCCGTTGTTATCTCCAGCATGTGCTGCTTCCAATCACTATTTCCATTGTTTCCAACGTAATATATGCTCTAAGACTAAAACCGCTTTCAGGACTGCCAGCAACCACTGTAAAAGAGAATTAAAAAACGCGAGAGAGTAGCAAGAGTCCAAAGTAGCTGAGCAGCGGCTTGTTTCACACCAGATTTGGCAAATAACAAACAGAGTCCTAAATAGAAGTGTGTGCTCTATCCCAACCATCATCAATGGACCTGAAATAATCTCGCCAGAATTGGACAAAGCCAAACTCTTTGCCAAAAACGTTGAAGCTAGTTCTAGCCTATGCGATTACGGCCGTAAACCCTCGTATTTCTTCCTGTGTCTGAAAACACGCTATTTGACATACAAATATAGTGCACAAAAAGCTTCAACCAGAAGTAGCTCCCGTACTTACAAAGCTATTTAAGCGTTGCCTTAAGGAGAATTGCTTCCCAACACCCTGGAAAATCTCATCAGTATACCTCGTATTTAAAAATTCAGGTGATCGCTCATCTCCCTCTCAATACAGACCAATCAGCCTCCTATGCGTCATGAGTAAATTGTTAGAGTTTGTGTTTAATAGAGAATTAGTCAACAACCTCAGCAACAATAACCTCCTCAGTAACATGCAATATGGTTTCTGTTCTGCTAGATCTACAGCTGATGTGTTAACAGTTATATCTCATAGGATTAACGAATCCCTCGATGGAGGCTTTCTTTCAAAGGCAATTGTCCTTAACATATCACAGGCTTTTGATAGAGTATGGCATAAAGGGCTCCGCCACAAAATCTCCAGCTACAATATAGCTGGAAACATCTTTTCAATTATTAAATCGTTTCTCTCTGATAAGTTCATAAGAGTAGTGGTTGATGGGCAAACATCTGAAGCTCACAGCATTAATGTTGGAGTCCATCAGGGATTCATTCTGGACCCAACTCTCTTTCTGATCTACATCAATGATCTGCTAAATCACATTCTAAGATCATTTGTAGACATTTATGCTGACAACATTACCATCTATGGCAAAACTTCTGATCTTGAGCAGGTTGTGCAATGGGGAAAGAGGTGGCTGGTTAATTTTAATGTATCTAAGACCAAACTCTATCTTCCTGTCATCAACGCTCTGATCCCCGTCTGGCATCAATTAAAATGAATGACTCTAATCTTGAGGAGGCTCCATGTTTTGACAAACTTCTGTGCTTGACCTTTACTCCTGATCTGAGATGGAACACGTGCATCAAATCCATTGCCAGGGTTGCTGGGAAAATGGTGGGATCGTTCTACCGTTCCAGTAAATATCTCACTGCTGATGCAATTGTCTATATGTATAAGATCCAATGATGGAGTATTGCTGCCACATCTGGACAGGAGCTGCTAGTAGCAGTTTATCCTACCTTGACAGAGTTCAAAATAGACTTCGTAGCCTAGTGGAGGACTCCCTTTTCTCTTCTATGGAACGTCTTTCTCAAACAAGAGACGTCACGAACCTGTCTCTGCTTTATCGTTATTTTCATGGCAACTGCTCGTCTGAGCTCTAATCTTTGGTCCCTCCTGGCGTGCCTTTAACGAAAAACACTCGTCAGCTGAAACCACTATCAATAATTTTTCACCATTCTTTATCTGTGCCTAAACCTAAATGTAGATTCAATGAACAAAGCTTCTTTCTAAGAACTGTACGACCGTGGAACTCTGTTCCATTTCCCTGCTTTCCAACTGACTACAACATAGTTGTTTTACAGGCCAACGTGGACAAATTCCTGATGACTCATCCTCTAAAGTAATAAATTTTATCAAATTTCCACAACTATCCATGACTTACATATTCCCTTTGACCACTGTACACTCATTAACCCTTATCCTCAAGTGGCCCTCCAGCCTTAATAATTTGTACCCTTTTGTAAAAAAACGTTTGCTAGTAATTCGGTGACACATCTTTGCTTCTAACGCAGGTCCATGAAGGGGAGGGTGCTTTCTCAGAAGCTCACATCGTCAATATCTGAAACATAGAGATGAAAATTTCAGGTTATGAATACATAAGTTCAGTCATCATGACAATGCAGTGTGAAATCCCCTCTGATCCATTCGAACGAAGAATATACCGGTTAGTATGGACCACGACATTAGTTTTGTAAGCTTTTTTGCAGGAAGCTGCTGCTGACCTCTCACATCTGTCATTAATGTCGATAACTTTTCTTTCCAGGATATATATGTAACATGGGATCGCTTGTGAAATTAATATTCTATGGAAACTTTCTCTTTCACGACTTATCAAGGCCGGGAGGCCACTCGACGATAAGGGTTAATGAGCGTATGTTAATCAATGGGAAAATATCTTATTAATCGTTAGTAGTGGAATTTTGGTAGATTGGATTACTTATTAAGGGGATTACTCCTCAAGAACTTGCTCACGTTGGACTAGAAGACGACCATATTTTAGTCAGCTGGAAAGCAGAGAAACGAAACAGAGTTCCACAAGCGTGTAGTTCTTAGAAATAAGCTTTTTTTCATGGAATCTACATTTAGGTTTAGGTACAGATAAAGAGCGAGGGAAATTATTGAAAGTAGTTTCGACTAATTTATTTTATTTAATTATTTTGCGGATTGTTATCCTCATCTTTTAATTGTCGTTTCACAACGTTTCGGCCAATTGTTCCTCTGGCCTTCGTCAAGTTCTTTATAAGAATGTCGAATCCTCCAACTACATCCACAGCAATTACTGCCTTTCATAATTGTTGTCATTTCACCACGGTTTGGCCAGCTTATCCTCTACCGGCTTTGGGTGGGGCTGAAACCGTTATCTTCAGACAATGCTTACCTTAAATCGTAGATATTCCACATCTCTATCTACTGCACCACGGGCACGATTCAAGGTGAGCATTGTCTGTAGCGGTTTCAATTCCACCCAAAGCCGCTCAGAGTGTTAATTGGCCAAACCGTGGTGAGATGACAACAACTATGGAAGGCAGTAACTGCTGTGGATTTAGTTGGAGGATTCGACATTCCTATTCCGTCGCGGTTAACCACCTGACGAAGGCCAGGTGATTAATTGGTCAAAACGTCGTAAAATAACAATAATAGTCCACAACAAATTAAATAAAATAAGTTATAGAAAAAAAACTCATCTAAAAAAAAATTCCAAAGTAATTCAATAATATAGTTTCAGCTAGACAAGTATTTTCCGTGAAATTTTGCAAGGAAAATAGATTGGATCACAGAGGAATCATACTCAAGTACCACATGATGCCACACCAGATACGAGGTACCAGATTTCATTGTTAGTACTTTACTATCGCATATCTTGCACCAATCAGAGCAAAATGTTATATAATTCCAGCTTCATAACGATAACTCCAACACCAATCTCTCTCGCTCAAACAATACTCCTTACTTGAGATCTTTTATCACTTTGTTTTGTAGATCGTGGATTAATACTGGGATGCAGACACAGCAACAATGCCAGTTGCGTTCACTTTCTTTTGGTGAACAGCAACGTACTCTCAGTGACTGTTTTCCATGTAATGGCTTCACAATGTTCACAGAGCATTTAACTGGCTTCATCTGGCCATTTTAGTACTCAGCAAAAATCTTGATGTATCAGATTCAAATGGGCGATATTTCTCCACGAAGAAAAATATCTTTCGCAACTTTAACCTCCATGCTCTCCGACATTCTTGACCGTTTAAAATATATCCATCTTTTTCTGTAAAAATAAAACATGTAAAAATCGGTAAATTAAACTTGCAACTTTACATATATAAAAGAGAAACAATAACAGAGATAATATGGAAAAATAACTACGATAATAGACATTCAAGTTTTACTTAACGTTTAAATGAAGTTTTACAGTGCATAGACTCACCAGAAATGCGATGTTTCTCGAACATTTGAATACAGATATAAACTGGCAAAAACATAATTCTCAACTTGTCTGCATCTTTTTTTATAAATGCAAATTGCGTGACGTCACGACGTGCCATTACGCTTTTCTTTCTTTTGTGTGTGTGTGTGTATATATATATATATATATATATATATATATATATATATATATATATAATTAGGCATATACATAGCTATTCAAAAGTCGTCTTACTCATTAGTCATAGGTAAACTGTATGATTCAGAGACGTCCTATATATATGTATAATTATTTATATATAATTATATATATATATATATATATGTATATATATGTATTGTATATATATTAATAGTGGGACGATTAATCGGAACCGAAAAAAGGATAAATCGGAAGATTTGGTCTAATCTGGAATCTGAAATAACAATCTTATAGTTAAATAATTAGAGATTAATAAAGAATTAGAATCGATAATTTTATCGGAATCGGGAAAATATTGGAATCGTCCCATCACTTATATACATATATATGGCTAGTTGTGTACACATCCTAAGAATGATAGGAGCATTATATCATGTTTGACAGTGAAACAATGTTCAACGAGCGAGATCGGAAATGCGCCGCTGTACAATTCATTATCTCTACCGATTAAAGTTATGACAACAAGAACATTGGCCGCACCCTCAAAATGTACATCCGGACGATTCATGGCTTGAGGACATAGCTCAACGCATCGGACGACCCACGGTTATAGTCTTTGGTGTAATTTCAAGTGAAGGCCGCTTCACATCTTCGAAGTCAACTTGGAAGTCACCACCAATGTGTACCTGGATGTGCTGAAGAGTGTGATTATTCCCTGGTGCAATCAGACATTGGGTGTGGCAGCAGAACGACAAAAGATACACAGGCTTGGCTTCAGAAGGAGTGCTACGACTTTGTACCCTTCTTTCACTGGACTACTTCGTTTTGTTACAAGTTGAGAACATCACCTCATACAACACCAAAGATAGTCTGGTTATCGCAATTTACCGAGTATTCGCTGAGCTCCTGCCAACGCTTGTGGAAGCGGTGATTGAGGTTGAAGGCGAGTACACTGAATAGATGTCAGCTCTACTACATAATCAAGGTACTTGAATTGATTTTGTCAATAAAAGTTTTAAATAAAAAAACTGTAGTGTTGTTTTCTTTAAGGCGAGACTTTTATCACCCCACCCCCTCTCTCTCTCTCTCTCTATATATATATATATATATATATATAAATATCTCTCTCTCGCTCTCGCTCTCGCTCTCTCTCTCTTTCTCTCTCTCTCTCTCTCTCTATATATATATATATATATATATATATATATATATACAGTGCCACGCAAAAGTATTGGATACATTACATTTTTCTTCATAACTTTAATTAGGGTTCAAGAGTTTACCTAGAATTTGGTCAGTACATTCCTATTACTATTCTAAATTATATTTGGAGTAGTAATTACAAAATCAAAGTTTAGAAAGTTTATATTAAAGGAAAAATATGAATTAACCAATGCAAAATATTGGATACACTTTTAAAAAATTATTTTTCTGAAATAAATTTAAATGACTTTTTCTTAGCGTGTTGCAATAATACAAACGAGTTATCACTGACCAATCAGAGAGATTTATATTAAAATAATTTTATAAAATTCTCCTAGTTTCTCCTTCAAAGTCAATCAGTTCATTTATAAAAATGGCTAAAACTAAAGAGTTCGTCAAAAAATCATTGATAAGCACAAAGAAGGAAAAGGATATCGAATAATATCAAGGGAACTTAATCTACCACTTAGTACAGTTGGAAACATTATTAGAAAGTTTAAAAACCCTGGTGAAGCTGTTGCAAAGCTTCCAAGATGTGGTCGGCGAAGGAAATTAAACGATAAAAAACAAGATTGTTAAGCAGAAAGATAAAAAAAAAACTTTTCTTACTCGTGGTGAAATTCAAACTGACCTCAGAGAAGCTGGGATTAATGTGAGCAAGGATAGAATCAATAGTGTTCTAAATCGTGCAGGTTTTGTATTAAGGTGCACAAGAAAAGTTCCATTATTGAAGCTTACATATGTCAGATTACGTTTGAATTATGTTAAAACGTATGGGGAACAACTCCAAGAATTTTTGAACATGGTAATCTGGTCAGACGAAACGAAAATCAAAATCTTTGGAAGAAACACAGCAAGACATGTATGGCGTAAAAATGGCCCAGTTTGGCGGTGGTTCGATTATAGTATGGGATGTTTTTCATCCAAAGGTAGTGGTGAACTAGAAATCATCAATTGTAGAATGAATTGACGTATGTACAGGAAGATTTTGGAGAAAATCTTCCAGAAATCTGCTGTTTTGTTGGGACATAATAGCAATTTCGTGTTTTATCAGGCCAATGATTCCAAGCATACTGCAAAACTAACCAGAGAATGTCTTAGAAATAAAGGAATTGCCATTCTTATTTTGGCCCAGTCAGTCTCCAGACCTCAACCCAATTGAGAATTTGTAGAAAATATTGAAGATCAATGTTCACAAGAGGACTCCACGAAATATTCAACAACTAGAACAGTTCTGCAAAGAAGAACGGCACAAAATACCTGCATATCTTTGCAAAAAACATGTGTGCAACTATAGAAAGCGATTGGAAGCTGTTGAACGCAATAAAGGCTATGCAACCAAATATTAAATCAATGTATCCAATACTTTTGCGTTAGTTGATTTATATTTTTCCTTTAATATAAACTTTCTAAATTTTAATTTTGTAATAACTACTCCAAATATTAGCTAGAAGAGTAATAGGAATATACTGACCAAATTTTAGGTAAAATCTAGAACCCTAATTAAAGTTATAAAGAAAAATGTAATGTATCCAATACTTTTGCGTAGCACTGTATATATATATATATATATATATATATATATATATATATATATATATATATATATATATATATATATAAAGCTGAACGTCTGTGTGTGTCTAGTCACGAATAGGCTCCTATATGGTTGACTATTTTAAAAAACTGATCACATATAATGATAGAAGATGTACCACGACGCAGGAATGAGTATGTTTAATCTGGCATAATGATGATTCATTAAAATTGTGGGGTCTGCATATGCGCCTGCTCCACAAAGTATGGAAATAAAAATTAAAAATTAAAAAAAACGTTTACAAGTGTTTTTGATATAGATGTACATAATAATACTTTGATAAGTATGTTTTAACTTAAATAGGGATGGTATAATAAAATTGTGGGGTCTGCGTTCGCGCCTGGCCTCCATAGAATGGAAATAGGCACAAACTTTAATAAAGACTTTTCATATTTATCTGCGTAAGTATACTTTGATAATTATGTTTCAGTTTGAAGAAATATGGTATAATAAAATTATGGGGTGTTCGTTCGCGCCTGACCTCCATAGAATGGAAATATGTCACAAAGTTTAACAAGTTTTTTTTAATATAGATCCACAGAATATTGTGATAAGTGTTTCAGTGTGAACATGTATGGTATAATAAATTAAGGGGTTTATCTATTTTATTTTTACTTTCATCATATTTTGCTTTAGTTTTGATACCCCCAAATTCGAAGCTATCTCTTTACAACCCTTCCTTTTCATAAACTATTATACTTTCATAAATCAGAGTCCATTTTCTGTAGGCTGTTTTTGAACCCAGTAAACGACAGGTACTTTTGCTAGTATATATATATATATATATATGTGTGTGTGTGTGTGTGTGTGTGTGTGTGTGTGTATGTGTGTGTGTCTGTGTGTCTGTGTGTGTCTGTGTCTGTGTGTGTGAGGATTCTCTCTGTGCTGATTATACAAATATACATGTATGTGTTTGTGAATGTGTGTGTGTATGTGCGTGTGTGGTGTGTATTTAAGCAATATTTTCTCAAGTAATATTTAACTAAATAGTACAGACGACTTGTGTCTGCATATTTTTGCATAGGGAAGTTCATCTGCAAGTCTTGGCTTAAAACTGAAATATTAATCCGGATCTCGAAATAACCAACATGAAAATATGCAGACAATAGTCGCCTGTACTTTTCATAAAAAAAGCTATATATATATATATATATATATATATATATATATATATATATATATATATATATATATATATATATATATAGAGAGAGAGAGAGAGAGAGAGAGAGAGATGGCTATAGATATAAGATATGAATGATAGTGTGAAATTCATTTGGTAATGCATTTCTTCTCTTGTTTCTATATGTTTTATGTATGATAATATGATTTTGTATAAGTGGTTCTATGATTTACTCATGCCAAATTCGTCCCGGGATGTGTTTGTTTAAGGATTTGTTTTATATCATTATAGCCATTCAGTCTTGCTTTGCGCGGGCCCTATGTATTGTTCATAACTTTATGTGCATGACTCATGTCTAGGTAACCTACATCAAATATTTCAAGTGTTTAGACCCAAAATTGGCGGAGGAGTTTGGTAGAGTCTGCAAAGGTTAATTCTTTTAACTTTGACCTTTTGGCAGTGAAACTGTCGCCCTTAAACTATGTAACAAGCTTGCTGCATGTCTGCTGAGAGGTCAAATTGTTTTTAATTTTGACCCTAATTTTGACCCACTAACATTTATTGTTTTGGGCTCACATCAAATTAAAAGGTTTGATTCATGTAAAGTAACCTACATCTAAAATATCAAATGTTTAGGCCTAAAATTGGCGAAGGAGTTTGGTAGAGTTCTCAAAAGTTAAATCGTTGAACTTTGACCCCTTAACAGCCAAATTTCTGGCCGCAAACAGATGAAAAAGTTTTTCCCAAATCTCAACACCCCTTTATGTCAAATCTCGAGTGTGTAAACTTAAAATTGACAGAGTAGTTTGGTAAGGAAATATACACACACAAACACACACATACAGACAATTTCACTTTTATAGATATAAAGATAATGTCGTTTTTTGAAGTTTTACTATATATATATATATATATATATATATATATATATATATATATATATATATATATATATCTTTTCTGTTTTATTTTACTTCAGTCGAAGTTCTCAGAAATCAAGAGGCCTACAACCAGGGGCTAACACTTGAACTCTATATGAGATACATAGATATTCGAATGTTCCATTTAAGTTCTTTATCTCTCAAACACTGATTTAGTAAAGAATTGAGAACATAATTTTCCTCTCCCCAATTAACCATTTTTAAATGTTGTAGTATATCCTTCATTTTGGTCTCTTGGTCTTACTGGATTCCAGGAAAAGAATTTATCTAGTCTGGTGGAGTATCCAGCTTCGTGCTATTACTTGAGGTAATATCACTTGGAGAAGGTGCACCATTCCTCGTAAAAACTAATGTGGGTTAGCCGTAGTGAGGAGATCTTATTTGGGCTGCGAATATTATGTGATTTTAAATATTTAGTATGGGTTTATTTCTAGGGAAAAAGTATCCTCATGCCAGATTGTTCTGACAAGCCCCTGTACAGAGAGACCTTAGGCACTCGAGGACAGTGTCTAGTAGGCATTCAGTTTCTCTCCTTTCTTTATATATATATATATATATATATATATATATATATATATATATATATATATATGTATGTTAATATTTTCTAGAGGTAAAGCTACCAATAAAGTTTCACGAGGTTAATACAAGAGTGCTCAATTCCAAAGTAGGGCAAGTATACTTTCTATTTGTTTCTACATAACCAGTAATATGTTGCTACACAGTTATGATCATGTTTCGGTCAGCTAGTTTCTTGTAACTAGAGACCTCTTCAGTCGATACAGCTGTTACATAAATAAAGTTTGCCATGAAAATGTCAGGTCTTTATTGTTATAAGGAATAAATATCAGAAGGTTCCGTCACATTTTTAAAATTGGAATAAGAAATATGATTTAGTTGTATATAAAGAAGACCAAATAGGGGCGTGGGTTAGGGATTACGTTGAGATATAGGAATATAGAGGAAATGAGTGGGGTTAAAAAACAAGCAGAGGTAATGAAAGACTGGAAAGGAAGGTATATGTATCCGTGTGTGATAGCCGCTTCCAATCTTAAACATACTAGTGCGTATAGGGTTAGTTATCAGGGGAATATGAATTTGACAACTTTTTTTCTATGCGAAAAGGGATTTAAAGTTAATCGGAATTATTCCGTTATTAAAATACTTTTAATTTAACTCGAATTTGCCGTATTCGAATTTGCCGTGATCGAATTTGCCGTGATCGAATTTGCCTTGATCAGAATGTGTACAACTTACGTTGACATTTTGTCTATCCTTGCTCCCCAACTACTATCCCTACATTCATTTGTAAATAGATTAAAAGGAAGGGAAGAAAAAGAAAACTCGCAAGGAAGAAAGAAAAAAGGGGTATAAAGTATAAAAAAAAGGAAACAAAGGAAAAAAGAAAAAATAGGGGAAAAAAGAAAAAGGGGAAAAAGGAAAAACATTAAAATAATTTTAATCGTGGTTCTAAAACATTTTTATCTTTCATCTTCTCGTCCCTACACCGGTCCTCTCCCCAACTTAAACTCCCACCTCACCACAGCTTTTTTTAAAAAGATTATTTCCACGCGAAGCCTTAGAAGATGTATAATAATAATAATAATAATAATAATAATAATAATAATAATAATAATAATAATAATAATAATAATCTCAAAATGTATATAATTAATAAAACCTCCATACTTAGATCTAATTATTTATTATAATTGTGATAATAATATTTAAAAATAGAGCGTAAAGTGGGAATAAACAGGTTAGTGACTGCGATATTGATGATAATCGATAATACAAATTTTAAATAATAATTATATTTTGTACATTGGTTAACAATAAATTTGTTGTCTGCGTTTTTTTTCAGCTGATCAAGGACGAATTTGAAGCACTGAATCCGAAAATTACATTGGTTTTGCTTAAATCAGGTCAAATTTTGAACTATGGCTACATGTAGTTTTTGTTCCCATTTATGAATGTGTGGAAATTTAAGAAGTTGGTGAAAGTAAAATGTTGAATAATTGTTTTGATTGGAAATAATTATTTTAATGACAAGAAATATTCAGGACTGATAGTTCTGAGTAATTTTGTTGACAAAGGGATTAATTTGAAGTCCAAAAAACCTTGAAATCTTTCAACTTAAAAAAAAGGGCGACTTTCTAATAAAAAAAATGAGCTTCGAGGCGGAGCCAATATTAACCTTGAAAAAAAAACAACAATTGCAAATTCTCTCTCTCTCTCTCTCTCTCTCTCTATATATATATATATATATATGTATATATATATATATATATATAGCTGTATGATTAAATTTTAAGATGTAAATATGATCTGTTCTTTATTACTATATCAATAGAGACTCTTTTCGAGAAAAATAGGAAGTCTTTGCTTAGAAAGAAAGAAAATGCATGGCAATAATTTTAAAAATAAAATAATTTTTTTTTTCCTTTTGATTGTACCGGCAGATACTGCAAGCTATGACTAGCAAAGACCAGATGTGGGGGCAACCCCACATGCCTGACCTTTAACCAGCTCCCATTTCCCACCTCTCGGGAGCTGGTCCCCTTTTTCCCTTCCCCCTCCCTTCACTCCTCACATTAAAAATCGGCCTTGTGCCTAATTTGCTCGGTGGGTGAGCAAATAAATACCATCTGTTCTGGCAGATGCTGCAAGCTATGACTAGCTATGACTAGCAAAGACCAGATGTGGGGGCAACCCCACATGCCTGACCTTTAACCAGCTCCCATTTCCCACCTCTCGGGAGCTGGTCCCCTTTTTCCCTTCCCCCTCCCTTCACTCCTCACATTAAAAATCGGCCTTGTGCCTAATTTGCTCGGTGGAGGAGCAAATAAATACCATCTGTTCTGGCAGATGCTGCAAGCTATGACTAGCTATGACTAGAAAAGACCAGATGTGGGGGCAACCCCACGTGCCTGACCATTAACCAGCTCCCATTTCCCACCTCTCGGGAGCTGGTCCCCTTTTTCCCTTCCCCCTCCCTTCACTCCTCACATTAAAAATTGGCCTTGTGCCTAATTTGCTCGGTGGGGAAGCAAATAAATACCATCTGTTCCGGCAGATACTGCAAGCAAAGACCAGATGTGGGGGCAACCCCACATGCCTGACCTTTAACCAGCTCCCATTTCCCACCTCTCGGGAGCTGGTCTCCTTTTTCCCTTCCCCCTCCCTTCACTCCTCACATTAAAAATTGGCCTTGTGCCTAATTTGCTCGGTGGGGGAGCAAATAAATACCATCTGTTCCGGCAGATGCTGCAAGCTATGACTAGCTATGACTAGCAAAGACCAGATGTGGGGGCAACCCCACATGCATGACAACTAACCAGCTCCCATTTCTCACCTCTCGGGAGCTGGTCCCCTTTTTCCCTTCCCCCTCCCTTCACTCCTCACATTAAAAATCGGCCTTGTGCCTAATTTGCTCGGTGGGGGAGCAAATAAATACCATCTGTTCCGGCAGATACTGCAAGCAAAGACCAGATGTGGGGGCAACCCCACATACCTGACCATTAACCAGCTCCCATTTCCCACCACTCGGGAGCTGGTCCCCTTTTTCCCTTCCCCCTCCCTTCACTCCTCACTATAAAAATCGGCCTTGTGCCTAATTTGCTCGGTGGGGGAGCAAATAAATACCATCTGTTCTGGCAGATGCTGCAAGCTATGACTAGCTATGACTAGCAAAGACCAGATGTGGGGGCAACCCCACATGCCTGACCATTAACCAGCTCCCATTTCCCACCTCTCGGGAGCTGGTCCCCTTTTTCCCTTCCCCTTCCCTTCACTCATCACATTAAAAATCGGCCTTGTTCCTAATTTGCTCGGTGGGTGAGCAAATAAATACCATCTGTTCTGGCAGATGCTGCAAGCTATGACTAGCTATGACTAGCAAAGACCAGATGTGGGGGCAACCCCACATGCCTGACCATTAACCAGCTCCCATTTCCCACCTCTCGGGAGCTTGTCCCCTTTTTCCTTTCCCCCTCCCTTCACTCCTCACATTAAAAATCGGCCTTGTGCCTAATTTGCTCGGTGGGTGAGCAAATAAATACCATCTGTTCTGGCAGATGCTGCAAGCTATGACTAGCTATGACTAGCAAAGACCAGATGTGGGGGCAACCCCACATGCCTGACCTTTAACCAGCTCCCATTTCCCACCTCTCGGGAGCTGGTCCCCTTTTTCCCTTCCCCCTCCCTTCACTCCTCACATTAAAAATCGGCCTTGTGCCTAATTTGCTCGGTGGAGGAGCAAATAAATACCATCTGTTCTGGCAGATGCTGCAAGCTATGACTAGCTATGACTAGAAAAGACCAGATGTGGGGGCAACCCCACGTGCCTGACCATTAACCAGCTCCCATTTCCCACCTCTCGGGAGCTGGTCCCGTTTTTCCCTTCCCCCTCCCTTCACTCCTCACATTAAAAATCGGCCTTGTGCCTAATTTGCTCGGTGATGGAGCAAATAAATACCATCTGTTCTGGCAGATGCTGCAAGCTATGACTAGCTATGACTAGAAAAGACCAGATGTGGGGGCAACCCCACGTGCCTGACCATTAACCAGCTCCCATTTCCCACCTCTCGGGAGCTGGTCCCCTTTTTCCCTTCCCCCTCCCTTCACTCCTCACATTAAAAATTGGCCTTGTGCCTAATTTGCTCGGTGGGGAAGCAAATAAATACCATCTGTTCCGGCAGATACTGCAAGCAAAGACCAGATGTGGGGGCAACCCCACATGCCTGACCTTTAACCAGCTCCCATTTCCCACCTCTCGGGAGCTGGTCTCCTTTTTCCCTTCCCCCTCCCTTCACTCCTCACATTAAAAATTGGCCTTGTGCCTAATTTGCTCGGTGGGGGAGCAAATAAATACCATCTGTTCCGGCAGATGCTGCAAGCTATGACTAGCTATGACTAGCAAAGACCAGATGTGGGGGCAACCCCACATGCCTGACCTTTAACCAGCTCCCATTTCCCACCTCTCGGGAGCTGGTCCCCTTTTTCCCTTCCCCCTCCCTTCACTCCTCACATTAAAAATCGGCCTTGTGCCTAATTTGCTCGGTGGGGGAGCAAATAAATACCATCTGTTCCGGCAGATACTGCAAGCAAAGACCAGATGTGGGGGCAACCCCACATACCTGACCATTAACCAGCTCCCATTTCCCACCACTCGGGAGCTGGTCCCCTTTTTCCCTTCCCCCTCCCTTCACTCCTCACTATAAAAATCGGCCTTGTGCCTAATTTGCTCGGTGGGGGAGCAAATAAATACCATCTGTTCTGGCAGATGCTGCAAGCTATGACTAGCAATGACTAGCAAAGACCAGATGTGGGGGCAACCCCACATGCCTGACCATTAACCAGCTCCCATTTCCCACCTCTCGGGAGCTGGTCCCCTTTTTCCCTTCCCCTTCCCTTCACTCATCACACAAAAAATCGGCCTTGTTCCTTATTTGCTCGGTGGGGGAGCAAATAAATACCATCTGTTCTGGCAGATGCTGCAAGCTATGACTAGCTATGACTAGCAAAGACCAGATGTGGGGGCAACCCCACATGCCTGACCATTAACCAGCTCCCATTTCCCACCTCTCGGGAGCTGGTCCCCTTTTTCCTTTCCCCCTCCCTTCACTCCTCACATTAAAAATCGGCCTTGTGCCTTATTTGCTCGGTGGGGGAGCAAATAAATACCATCTGTTCCGGCAGATACTGCAAGCTATGACTAGCTAGAACTAGCTATGACTAGCAAAGACCAGATGTGGGGGCAACCCCACATGCCTGACCTTTAACCAGCTCCCATTTCCCACCTCTCGGGAGCTGGTCCCCTTTTTCCCTTCCCCCTCCCTTCACTCCTCACATTAAAAATCGGCCTTGTGCCTAATTTGCTCGGTGGGTGAGCAAATAAATACCATCTGTTCTGGCAGATGCTGCAAGCTATGACTAGCTATGACTAGCAAAGACCAGATGTGGGGGCAACCCCACATGCCTGACCTTTAACCAGCTCCCATTTCCCACCTCTCGGGAGCTGGTCCCCTTTTTCCCTTCCCCCTCCCTTCACTCCTCACATTAAAAATCGGCCTTGTGCCTAATTTGCTCGGTGGAGGAGCAAATAAATACCATCTGTTCTGGCAGATGCTGCAAGCTATGACTAGCTATGACTAGCAAAGACCAGATGTGGGGGCAACCCCACGTGCCTGACCATTAACCAGCTCCCATTTCCCACCTCTCGGGAGCTGGTCCCCTTTTTCCCTTCCCCCTCCCTTCACTCCTCACATTAAAAATTGGCCTTGTGCCTAATTTGCTCGGTGGGGAAGCAAATAAATACCATCTGTTCCGGCAGATACTGCAAGCAAAGACCAGATGTGGGGGCTACCCCACATGCCTGACCTTTAACCAGCTCCCATTTCCCACCTCTCGGGAGCTGGTCTCCTTTTTCCCTTCCCCCTCCCTTCACTCCTCACATTAAAAATTGGCCTTGTGCCTAATTTGCTCGGTGGGGGAGCAAATAAATACCATCTGTTCCGGCAGATGCTGCAAGCTATGACTAGCTATGACTAGCAAAGACCAGATGTGGGGGCAACCCCACATGCATGACCATTAACCAGCTCCCATTTCTCACCTCTCGGGAGCTGGTCCCCTTTTTCCCTTCCCCCTCCCTTCACTCCTCACATTAAAAATCGGCCTTGTGCCTAATTTGCTCGGTGGGGGAGCAAATAAATACCATCTGTTCCGGCAGATACTGCAAGCAAAGACCAGATGTGGGGGCAACCCCACATGCCTGACCATTAACCAGCTCCCATTTCCCACCACTCGGGAGCTGGTCCCCTTTTTCCCTTCCCCCTCCCTTCACTCCTCACTATAAAAATCGGCCTTGTGCCTAATTTGCTCGGTGGGGGAGCAAATAAATACCATCTGTTCTGGCAGATGCTGCAAGCTATGACTAGCTATGACTAGCAAAGACCAGATGTGGGGGCAACCCCACATGCCTGACCATTAACCAGCTCCCATTTCCCACCTCTCGGGAGCTGGTCTCCTTTTTCCCTTCCCCTTCCCTTCACTCATCACATTAAAAATCGGCCTTGTTCCTAATTTGCTCGGTGGGGGAGCAAATAAATACCACCTGTTCTGGCAGATGCTGCAAGCTATGACTAGCTATGACTAGCAAAGACCAGATGTGTGGGCAACCCCACATGCCTGACCATTAACCAGCTCCCATTTCCCACCTCTCCGGAGCTGGTCCCCTTTTTCCTTTCCCCCTCCCTTCACTCCTCACATTAAAAATCGGCCTTGTGCCTTATTTGCTCGGTGGGGGAGCAAATAAATACCATCTGTTCCGGCAGATACTGCAAGCTATGACTAGCTAGAACTAGCTATGACTAGCAAAGACCAGATGTGGGGGCAACCCCACATGCCTGACCTTTAACCAGCTCCCATTTCCCACCTCCCGAGAGCTGGTCCCCTTTTTCCCTTCCCCCTTCCTTCACTCCTCACATTAAAAATTGGCCTTGTGCCTAATTTGCTCGGTGGGGGAGCAAATAAATACCATCTGTTCCGGCAGATGCTGCAAGCTATGACTAGCTATGACCACATGTGGGGGCAACCCCACATGCCTGACCATTAACCAGCTCCCATTTCCCACTACTCGGGAGCTGGTCCCCTTTTTCCCTTCCCCTTCCCTTCACTCCTCACATTAAAAATCGGCCTTGTCCCTAATTTGCTCGGTGGGGGAGCAAATAAATACCATCTGTTCCGGCAGATGCTGCACTTCATTTTCTTGTTCTCTTTCGGTTGAGGAGAAATCCTTCACGACTGAGACAATTTTTATTTTTGTACCTTTTCTCCACGTTAAAAAAACGACCCTGGTGTCTAACTCTGTCCCGTGGGGAGGCATAGTAAATAGGTACAATATGGTTTTCTTAAAGTCCAATGTGAACAAATTCTTGATTAGCCATCCCATTTAGTAATCCAGTTTACTCAATTACCACTACTAACGATTACTCCGACATGTTTTCTTTGACCGTTGTACACTAATGAACTCTTATCCTCAAGTAGCTTTCTGGCCTTGATAAATGGTGACTCCTTTGTAAAAAAAAAATTAGGCTATGTCTGATGTTATTAGTGTTGTTATCATTTTTGTTGGTGATTTTAATATCGGTGTAGTCTCTGTTTTAAGTTTCATTATAAATATTTCATACTTTATGTAATGTCGTCTTTTTTATAGCTTGCGTGTTATCCATGCAAGAATAAATAATCTTAATATTGAGCACTCTTTAATGTATACTATATAAATATAAATATCTATTCTTTAGTTTAAAAAATAAAATTTCTATTAGTCTAGTTACTATATATGGAATCAAGAGGATATTACTATTAATATTATGTTGGTGTTTGTATTGTTTACTTATCGTCTTTGAATTCGCTATTCTTTCTATGCTACTATATTTTGTTCTAGTTTAATATAATTATATGGTTGGAATTGTGAGATTTTCTGGTTTTGTTGTTCTTACTTGAAAGTTATATCTACGAAGTTTGCCTCTTTTATGTTCTTTTTCGGTACATAAACCTACTTTTTAGGGTTTGGGTTATTTGTTGTTGTTTTTGTTGGCTGTTTTTATATTATGCTGAACAAGCATTTATTATCTCTAATGCTATTTCAAACTTTAGACCAACGAAAAGTATTGGAAACTTAAGCGTAAGATTTTTCAAAACTGCTATTTAAGAGCAAAAACGCGAGAGATTAACGGAAGCATGGTTTCAAACTTAAGTATGAGACATTAACGTGAAATGCTTAAGCTTTAGAAACTAGCAAAAAATGCCACTTCGTACTTAAACATATCAGAACAAAAATAATCTTCCTAACGTAAGCTTAAAAAAAAACAACGAGTATGATATTTCAAAGTTAAGTGTGAGAGACCAACAAGGATAGAATTTCATAATTAAGCGTGACAGATCAACGAACATTCACTCGATAAATTAAGCGTAATAAGCTTCTCTTTTTTTTTTTTTTACAGAAGACTCACCACTTATCAAGGCGCGGAAGCCACTCAGAATAAGGGCTAATGAGATATTCGCTGTGAAAACGGTTCAGTGGTAGTTTTTGTCGGCATTTTGGCAGAATTAGACTATTTAAGGAGAGGGGATAACAAGAACTTGTTCGCATTAAATCTGAAACTAAACGGAACTTACATGAGCAGAGTGTCGTTTCAACCAACAAAAAGTATATTTCAAATTTAAGCATGACGCCACAAAGAAAAATTCTATTCCAAATTTAAACATAACAGACCAACGAAATATTTAAAATTAAGCCCAACAGATTAACTAAGATGCAAACGTAAGCGTGGCATATAAAAAACGTGCTATTTCACACTTACCATGGCAGTCTAACCGGCAGCGGTTTTAAAATTTAAGCGTGACAGATGCAAGAAAATGTTATTTCTAACTTAAACGTAACAGACTAACACAATACTATTTCAAACTAACTATGACAGACCGACAGATATGGTATTTCAATCTTAAGTATGACAGACCAATAGATATGCTATTAGAAACAAAAACGTGATAGAGCAGCTGACGGACCGAACCTCTCACAATAATACGAGGCCGCATCTAAAGAAACAAAAACAAACAGAAATGGTTTTGCTTGAATGAAGTTGTTGAGAAATTTTATCTTCGTCTTTCGTCGCTTTCTTTCTTTGTGTGTGTGTGTGTGTGTGTGTGTGTGTGTGTGTGTGTGTGTGTGTGTGTGTGTGTGTGTGTGTGAAATATGGAGTATGTTTCTGAGCAAAGAAACCGACTTTGTTTCAAGTTTCCGACTACTAAAAGAGAATATCGAAGTTGTAAAAGGAGAAATGCAAACGAATCGGCTTCAAACATATTTTACAGCTACTTGTTATGTCAGGTTACCTTGTAATGTCGACTAAAAAAAAAATGTCAATACTTTGACACAAACAGATGCACACGTACGCACACAAATATACATACACACTACGTGCAAACTAATAGATTTTAATTAGCGAGAATCCCCGTCTAGGACAGGTTCATTACAATGAGACTTTGAACATATACTAAGTTCAAAAGATCAGACTCCAACACTTCTGTATCAATCATAAACAGATTCTTATAATAAAAGAAACGGCGCAACTGAAGCTCAGTTTAGAATGTTTGCGTCATGGAAATAGTAAGGTTGGAAATTAAGCTAAATTATTAAAAAAAGATATTCCGATGTTAGTACAAATAGTGAGTTTAATAATTAAGGTAAATTATTTAAAAAATTAGTCAGTTTGTTCGCTATATGTCTTTCTTTCTTTCACTCTCCCGCTAAAGGTTAATTAATATTATTACTAATGTTGTATTGAATTTTGTGTACAATATACTATACCAAACTTGCGTTTTATTACATTTAATTTTTATTAAAAATAGACAGTGTAAAAGTTATATTATTGAACTCCCGGGCATCGCCGAGTAACCTAGGGAGGCACTTGTGATTCTCAACTTCTAATATTTGATAAATTTCAATAGAAAGAGACAGTTCGAGAGTTAGAGTTGGCAGTCTCAGAGTTTCAGTTATAGAGTTGGGAGTCGTGTTTGACGGTATCTGTACGCCCGGCAAAAGCTATTGGGCGCAAGAGGTAGCAAAATATAAACTTCAAAAAGCGTTGCATAACTCCGGAAGCGGATCTAGGTGAGAATAAAAGGCTCATATAAAAAAAAGGTTATAATTGACGTCTTTGGTGTTTTTTTTTTCGGAAAGAAGAAAAGGAGCTTAGAAGAACTAACGCTTTCAGAGAGAGGAAAAGAAAAACGTATTTGTTTGTTCTGTTGGTTTCCGACCAGATAGCGTTATTCCTCTCCTTTAATAACGTTCTTCATGTCATTGTCGCATCAGAAACTGTTTTAATTGTTATACAAGCAATTGCCTATGCAGTTATAATTGTAAACAATAAACTTTATATTGATACGTATATGCACAAACAGTAGAGGCCATAACAGGGACATGGTTATAAATACGTGGGTCCATACATTATTTATGCGATCACAGAAGCAAGTAAACATATATATGCCATATACATAAATAATTATATAAAAAATCACTGAGACACTTATAAATATGTGCGCACATGCATTATATAGATTACATAGACACGTACGGTCATTACACTGCCGCCCACAACAAAGTATGTAGATACTTAGACTGGAAGATCTGCAAAAAGATGCAACTAGACAAATCGTCAAACATCTGGGAACATGAACCACCACCGATAACATCAAATGGAAAAGTGACAGTGTTCTACGACAAAGACATACAAGCAGGCAGATACATAAATGACAAGGCCATCAAACCAGATATAGTAATATGGAACAAGCCTGAAAGAACTGCATTCATTATCGATGTCACAGTTCCAAACGACTTTGGTCTTAATAGAGCAGAACGGGAAAAGATAACGAAATATCAGGACCTAAAAAATATCTAAAAATGACATAGTCTCTGAAAGAAATAAACATTATACCGGTTGTGACAGGAGCAACTGGCTTAATAAAAAAAAGAACCTTCAGAAATATTTAGAAGCAATCACTGGCAGACGAAGCTTTATGGAAATACAGATAGCAGCCATAAAGGTAACAGTGTCTATTCTTAAAAGAACCCTTGGATAAAAAAATATAAGTTGTAACAAAATCAAGTGTTAACACCAAGAGGGAGCCCCTTGATATCTGCAAACTAACAAAAGTAAAAATTAAAAAAAAGATGAGCAGCCATAAAGGGAACAGCATATATTTTTAAAAGAGCCCTCGGATTTAAATGTAAATCATAACAGGATCAGGTGTTAGATCCAGAAGGGAGCCCCTTGATCTCTTAAAACTTACTGAAGTAAAATAAATTTAAAAAAGTTATATATGCGGACCGTTATAGGTACGACTATATAACAAAAGAAGGGAATTAAAGTACGACTATATAGCATAAGAAGGGAATTAAAGTACGACTATATAACATAAGAAGGGAATTAAAGTACGACTATATAGCATAAGAAGGGAATTAAAGTACGACTATATAACATAAGAAGGGAATTAAAGTACGACTATATAACATAAGAAGGGAATTAAAGTACGACTATATAACATAAGAAGGGAATTAAAGTACGACTATATAACATAAGAAGGGAATTAAAGTACGACTATATAACATAAGAAGGGAATTAAAGTACGACTATATAACATAAGAAGGGAATTAAAGTACGACTATATAACATAAGAAGGGAATTAAAGTACGACTATATAACATAAGAAGGGAATTAAAGTACGACTATATAACATAAGAAGGGAATTAAAGTACAACTATATAACATAAGAAGGGAATTAAAGTGAGTGTAATAGAGCTTGCATAAAATTAAATGGATTTTTAAAGAGTGATTGGCAGAAACAGTAAATAATTAAAAATTTACAAATAATTAGACCAATTGTTAAAAACATAAGTCAATCCCAAAACTAAAATATATTTTAACATCTATATAGTATTATTAAAATAGGTACTAAAAGCCTTAGAATATTCAATCGTCTTAATTTTGACCGTTTAAAAACTATTTTAACTGGTTAAAGACCCATAAAAGAACAGGCCATAAAAAAATCCAATCATTCGAGGCCCGTAGTCCCGCTCTAGAGATAGAGTTTTAAAATAGGAAAACAGACCGACCGACTTATGTAGTGAATTTTATAAATTAGATAATGTTGATTTCTGAAATTGGAATTACCCCCCTCCTCTCTCTAAAACATTTTATTTAAAATGTGATGGGGAAGTGTACTATTTTGATAAGTATAATTTAATCGTGAAGCACATTTAACCCTTTGTCTTTGTTCCTACGAAACTGGTCACGTGTCTAAGTTGTTTGCGATTAATGGCGAACCGCGTATAAGCAAGACCGTCTTAAAAGACAAGATGGCCGGTGGGCAAAAATAATTTAATCTGCTGACGTCATCACGGATAGTCCCTAAGTTGCTTGACACCGGTAGTCACCCGTGGATATCTCCATTCAGCAAAGTAAGTTTCAACGTGCCCCCCTGTATTTAACACGATGTAACTATAATTTAATTCAATATTATCATCCTAAGTTTTTTACCATTCAAAAGAAGAAGCTTCAAATAAATTGCTAATATTAAAAACACTTTTTACAGCATACAAAACTAATGAAAATGCGAGACAACATCGACTCTTTAAAACACGTTCTTTTGAAGTGACAATTTTTTTAAGCTGTTGACACATGTTTAAAAAATCTAGCAAAAATTAATTTTCCTGAAATTTTTCAATATTTAAAAATAAATTATGCCGGCTGATAAAATTTTTAAACTTTTTTTAAAGCTAGAAAGATAAAATTTAAAAATACTTATATATATATATATATATATATATATATATATATATATATATATATATATATATATATATATATATATATATATATATGAAACTAAACTAAAAAAAACGCGCGTTCACTCATGGTCTTAAAGTTCATTTCATTAACGTAATTGGGTTTGTATTACTGTACACATAGATTCGAAAAAGTTGTCAAAACAACAAATATATAACAAATAAATGTTATCAAAGGCAAGATAAGTTACTTTTCTACCAAATATTTTTCGTGTTTTTATTCAATGGAACATGTTTATTCAGCTCGAAAAACATACAGTGTTTACCGATGTATTCGAAAATTCAAGATGGCGTCTGATTCTCTCTTTAACACGGTAAGTTTGGGATAAGGCGTTATAAATAAAAAAAACTATACAAAATACTATTAAAAACCCGCCGAATATATGTCAACCTATGTCACGGTAACATATATTGAGCGAGTTTTTAACAGTATTTTATCCGGTTTTGTATTTATAACACCTTTTCCCAAACTTACCGTGTTAAAGAGAGAATCAGACGCCATCTTGAATTTTCGAATACATCGGTAAACACTGTATGTTTTTTCGAGCTGAATAAACATGTTACATTGAATAAAAACACGAAAAATATATCCAGTTTGTTAGAAAAGTAACTTATCTTGCCTTTGATAACATTTATTTTTTATATATTTGTTTTTTGACAACTTTTTCGAATCTATGTGCACAGTAATACAAACCCACGTATTTTAAACTGAAAATATGGGTATAAAAAATGATTTTGCATGTTATTTTTGTTATGTGGTGAAATAATCTTAAATAAGAAACATGATTTTTTCTTTAGGTTAATTATTTTTTTTACTGTGCAATATTTCATGAATTTATTAAAAATATTGTTTTTGATTTTGAAAAAATATTGTGGTTCATTTTGATTAAAAAAAATATTGTGGTTCATTTTGATGAAAAAATATTTATTTTGATTAAAAAATATTCATTTTGATTAAAAAATATTCATTTTATTAAAAATATTCATTTTGATTAAAAAATATTCATTTTGATTAAAAAATATTCATTTTGATTAAAAAATATTCATTTTTATTAAAAAATATTCATTTTGATTAAAAAATATTCATTTTGATTTAAAAAAATATTGTTCATTTTGATTAAAAAAATAGTTTAATTTTAATATTTGTTTATTGTCTTAACTCATATCAAATGTTTTGCTTGTGTTCTGCTTTAAATATTCATAATCTTACGTGCATAATTTTCATTTAATTATATTAAATAACCTTCAAGTTTACTACAAATCAAATCGTGTTCCTTCACTTTTTTAAAATGTAATTTATAAGTAATAAAAGAACGCATTCTAATCTTTAAAATCTATAATACAACGAAATATTCAATTACTTATAATACTTAAACAAACAACTTGTGTTTTTTTAAATTATTTTTTTATTATTAATATTTAGATTAGTTTCAGTATAAATCATCGTGTTCTTTATTTCAATCCAATTTTGAAGTTTTGTAACGCTGTCTGTAAAAATTACTGTTCATTATTGACAGTCTAAGAGTTCCACATACCTTGCTTGCTGGGACCTCGGCGATGACGTCATTTTTTCAGCTGGCCGGCCATCTTTATAACGAAGGCTACGGTATAAGTGTAAATAATCTACTTGACTGAAATATGAATAAATCGGAAATGGTTTTCATCTTCGCCAATCGCTTGTGTCGTTTCGTTTGCTTGAAAGAAGACGGAAATAAATGAATTAATGTTAATACACGATTGTTAAAAAAGAACGTAAACAATTTTGTACATAACCTTTTCTCAGCCGGTATATAATGACAGCAACTATATTTTTTCCAACTCAGTTTTATGCGTGCTAGCTGAACGAAAACACTTGCTATACATGTAAAGTTAAGTGCGTTTGATTGTTGATAATAAATGATTTTTGTGGTTTAATTTTTACGAAAATGATTCCTAGTTTGAGGGAGAGTTCTGTATTTGCTCAATGAAGGATAATATGTTAAAAGATGAAATAACAAAATAAAGCAATAGAACGAAGTAGAAGATCTGGTGATTCAAGGGAGAGTGAAAGTAGATAATTTTGAGTGAGCGAAAGTTTCACCTACTTCTAAATATGACTGATTTGTGAGAATTGAGATGGTCGAAACTAATGTAGAGAATTATGAAATCGAATGAAAGTTACTTAATTTAATCTGTTATTGGAAGTAATTATGAACACATTCGAATTATATGTAGAGGCAGTGTTCATAGTAGCATCGTTTCAGAATTTGGAGGTGAAAACATCGATTTTTTTTATTTTATTGAACAGATAATATCCTTTTGTTTGTTTAAACTTTTTATAGTCCAAATAATACGACTGATCAATTCTCATTTGGGAAGTCTGAATCTTAATAAGGATTTAACAAACTTATGTAAGCAAGTAAGGCAGTCGCACATGAAATATTGTTTGATAGGTTTATTAATGCGAACAAGAGGTAAAGCATTTCTTTTGTCGTATTCAACAAGACAGGCGTAACGAACAAAAAGTATGCTCAAAGTTTTACGATAAAAGCAGGCAGTTATATAAAAATTTTCAAACTACTTATGTTTTATTTTACATTTAAATATTATTCGGGGATAAGTAGTTCGTTGAGGATAACCAGTTCCCCGAGGAAATAAACGATATCAAACGATAGGCACATGGAACATCAACGCAACGGGTCGATATGTTGTCGGCTATAACCGGCTGGTATGAGTCGCTTCTTGAGTTTTCATTGCGTCGTTACAGGAAGCATTCCATCGTCGATATTAATGGCAGGGACCATACATTGAAATTTAATCCTAGTATAGAAACAGCGAACAAATGCATTTTTTTTATAAAAAATATAATTTATTTTACGTTTAACACTGCCGGAGCATATTTTTCTAAAGACCAGTTGAAACCAAACGCATGTAGTTAAACTCTTATGTCGCGTCCGCCGACCCCAGACTCCAAGCTTCAATTGTTAAAACAATAGAATCATAGTTAGTTCTCTCTTTCTTCATTGAAAGAGAGCAAAAGGAAGTGAAAAGGAAAAATAGAGAAAGAGAGAGAGCGAGAGAGAGAGAGAGAAAGAAAGAAAGATAGGGGAGACATTCATACATAAGGTTTAAACATTGTTTTGATTTTGTATCTATGAGTTCTTTCGGGTTTGACCTTTCAAATTCTAAGGTCTTGTATCGTTTTTACTTGGTTCTTTTAAAAACCAAACTGTCATTCCTGGCTCGAGTCATCCCAGATTGACATATTCTAACATTTTAAAAACTACAAAACACCTGCTTAACACGTCTGCATCTCACAAGTACAGACAAGTTTGGCACAAAGTTCATTAATGTAGAAGCCACTAGCTCCCTCCAAAAGGGGCGCTCTCCATTGTGCCACAAAATCATAAACCTTAGAAGACCTCAGAACAAATATTACACTAAGCTCCCCACCAGTAGAAAATAAAAAGAAAACGCAATGAGTGGGAAGATGATACTATGACGAACATATATATAGCACACTTCACCTCTATCATGCCTGACATGATATCATCCGGACAACAGAACTGACTTACACCGTTTCGAATTTTTAGATGAATAATATGTTGTACTATTTGAAATTAACGGACTACTGTACACATCTTGAGTGGTAGTCTCACAAGATTTCGATCGATCTAATCTTCGACTTTCTTCAAGTTTATCGTGTCAAACTAGAACTTTTATCTGTAAAACTTTGGAATCTGCACAGAATTTCAAACTGAGCCCCTTATTTAAACTAAGAATGTAACATTCGCCCATCTCGTCAGCCATGATAAGGTAGAAGATAATAAGGAATTCTCCATCATATTCTTAGTATTACCCGCACTAATGTTTGAACCTTCAACTTCCAGAGCAGTGTCACTTAGATCTCGTAGCATGAGGATAATATACTAAATAAAATTCAGTGCTCAGTGACATTGTTCTAAGGGCAGGACATTCAATCTTCAGTACGGGAGATACTAAGATACGATTACGAATTACTTAACTATTCTACCTGGTCATGTCTGGATTAAATAAAGGGTTCTGTTCAAAACCCCACAGAACCTGAAGAAAGACGGAGGTTACACAGGCCGAATCATCTTGAAAATAACATCTAAGATTAAAACTGTAATCTGAATAATCCATAAAATACAGATACTACACTATTTCATAAGAAGGAGGTAATGGATGGGAAGTTAGTATTATGAAACTGAACATATGCTACACTACCTTCTTGAATAGAGCATTGAATGTATTAGTCTGAAATAGTTTAGTAAACTGAATTGAGCAATAATTGATGTAATTTTATACTTACGGTTTCAGCCAAAATCTCTATTACTTATATATATATATATATAGTCCGAGTAGCGGACGGATGTTTATTAAAATACGCATTCCGACAGTTTAATTTCGGCCACCGATTCCGTAGTCAGGGGGTAGAACTGCCGACTGTCATCACGACGGTTCTAGGTTCGATCCTCGGCTTGGGAGAGGTGTTAGTCTAGCGGCACTGATGAGTTGTGAAACAACGAAACAGGTCTGTATGTCGATGACTAAAATATATTTTATATATATATATATATATATATATATATATATATATATATATATTTCTCTTCCTTACAATATAGAATCTAATATTTTAATTTCAGATACATAAAATATTAGGCTTCTCTCATACAAAAAACAATTCCTCATCTCTACAATGTCTCAAAATGACAGAAATAGCGGACACAGATATTTCAAAAAGAATTGATCGAAAAAACATATCTTCTGACAAAGACTGATGTGTTGACGGAGAAATGTATAAATATAGCTGACCATGAAAAAAAAAAGAAAGAAAGAAACAGACCTATGCGCTAAACCAACAGGCATCAATTTTAAATGACTTGACGCAACACAGAAACAAGATGGATCCAAAATTAGAAGTACTGAAATAAAACGGAGAAAAATTTTGAAATATAGCGTTTCATTTCTATCAGACATTCTATGTTGGTATGTGTAACTTCATTTGAATATCTCTCTCTCTCTCTCTCTTTCTTTATATATATATATATATATATATATATATATATATATATATATATAAACGCATTCAAGCACACACACACGCATATATATAGATGTGTGTGTGCTTGTGTGCGTTTATATGTATAATACACACACACACACACATATATGAAGAGAAACATTCAAATGAAGGTTAAACACAAACTGACACACATACGCCCACACACACACACACACACACACACACACAACCACACACATATATATATATATATATATATATATATATATATATATATATATATATATAGGCCCGACGTATTCTCACGAGAATGAAACGCGGAATATGTTGTGTAACTTAATTGCCATATATATTTTCATAACCTACTACCTAGTTCTACCTATGCGTTGAGCACTGTTGAAGTAAATATTGAAAAATTTAAGCATAAAATTATATCTTCGTATATTATTTTATGGGATTAAATGACGTAATCAGATTATATATATATATATATATATATATATATATATATATATATATATATATATATATATATATATATATTGTAGAGAGACTCGATATTACCGGAATTGAATAAAGATCAACGAATGATTCACCATAATATATATTTATTGTCATCGAAATCGGTCAAATCGATCATATTTCAATCAAATCCATTAATTGACTACTCTAGTTGAAGACCCATTGCGGTTCACGCTGAAGAAACTATAGTAAATTAGTCTAAAAAACTATACTGCACTGTATGGCACCTACTGTTTATTTTATATAATCAATTTTACTGCCCTATATAATAATTTATATATATATATATATATATATATATATATATATATATATATATAATATAAAGCTGAACGTCTGTGTGTCTGTGTGTGTGTGTGTGTCGTCACGAATAGGCACCTATATGGTTGACTATTTTAAAAAAACTGATTACATATCATGATAGAAGATGTATCGAGGATCAGGAATAGGTATGCTTCATCTGGCAGACCAGTGGTTCATAAAAATTGTGGCGTCACCATTCGCGCCTGGCCCCCCAAAATATGGAAATAAAAAGTGTTTTTGATATAGATGTACATAAGAATACTTTGATAAGTATGTTTCAACTTAATTAGGGATGGTATAACGAAATTTTGTGGGTCTGCGTTCGCGCCTGTTCTCCATGGAAATATAGCACACACTTTAACAAAGACTTTTCATATCTGTTTGCGTAAGTATACTTTGATAATTATGTTTCTGTTTGAAATTATTGGGTGTTCGTTCGCGCCTGACTTCCATAGAATGTAAATATGTTACCAAGTTTAACAAGGATTTTTATAAGGGGCGAGGTTCCGCAATAATACCTTAATTTTAATCTTAATTCACGTAAGCTTTTATTTATTTTTTTGGAGTTGAATCATATTGTGTCGAATAAATTCACCTCATAAATTCACGTTCTTATTAAAGTGAAAGCCAAAATAAAAGTCGGAACTTTAGACAATTCTCGACACAAATTTTGCATAACTCTGTTTTTTCCTTCTCCATTTACATGTGGCACTCTTTCGAAAATAGTTTAATAATAACAAATAAGAACATTACTTGTTATCATGTCAAAAGAAGGAAAAAATCCTGCTCACGTGATTACGTGTCTTTTTAAAACATTTCTATAACGTTTTTATTTTTATTTATATATCTGTTTAAGCTTTTTTGCCAGTGCACTATAAGGAATTCAGTTGATTACAACGCTTTCTGTGTGTTCTTTACATTACAATAGTACAACCCTAAATCCGATGGCGCAATACTACACCGTTCAATACTGTAAAACTGAAATGAAGCTATTCTGCTTGAAAAGGGCGCAATTTTTTCTCATTCATATTTATATCGATTCATTGCTTTAAAAAATTAAAGTGATTACGTGTTTACTTTTTTAATATCCCATCTTGCTTTTTCGGATTATTTTAATAAAGTAAGTAAAGCTTCATTATTTTTTAAAACTGTTTTTGTTTCTTTGTTTTTCGATATTTCGTCGATATTATTTAGTAAGAGTGTTTAGCAGAAAAGCCAACAAACGACTACCCGAAAAAATAAATATACAAGAAATAAATGTTACCATAGTCAATAAAAGTTTAGTTCATGTTTTTTTTTTGTTTTGAAATAGTTTTTAATGATATTAACTTGAAATAATTTCAGCGAACCGAAATTAAAACGAAATTTGAGGCGATAACTACTTAAATGAATTTTTATAAAAATTACACATGCGATAATCGAATATTCCTCAAGCATAAAATAACGGAAAGCATTAACATATGTTTATAAATATTCCTTACGTTGACGGAACTCTCTTAAATTGTTAACACAGAATGTTCAGCTGCTCCTCCTTAAAATTGAAAACGGGGCTCTCCATTTCAAAGTGGCTGCCATTTTGATTTTTTTAAACCGGTTCGTGAATTAAAAAAAATTTTTTTTTACAAACTACTTAAAAATACAAACCAATGAACTTTTCTACCATAAAAGTAACTTTTATTGACTATAGTAGCATTTATTTCTTGTATATTTATATTATTATATATATATAACATGTTCTCTTTGCAAGGAAACATCGTTTTGTTGGTCACTCTTGGCTACGAATGGAAACAAAGTTGATATAAAAAATAGATTTTCGCGAAAATTATCTTTACTTTCATCATATTTTGCTTAGGGTAAAATTTTTGAGTATCAAAACCTATCTCTCTACAACCCCTTCTTTTTCATAATCTATCATACTTTCATCAATCACAGTCCATTTTCTGTAGGCTGTTTTGAACCCAG
>NC_136490.1:115131519-115186519 GCF_053919585.1 Euprymna scolopes | reverse complement strand
ATAAGAAACGAGTTTCTTAAAGCGACTGATATAATTATTTACTATAATAATAATTAAATACCCACAGGCACTAGTGTTTCATCCTTTCGGGAATCATCAATGCAAGGTGTCACGATTAATACAAGTCGGTATATTCGAACCCTGCGACAGAAGCCATCCCCGGCTTCATTAGCAAGGACAGAATCCATTCGGCTAACGTTAACCGCAAGAATTTAAACATTTATTTTTTAAATGCTTTTTAACGCCTGCCAGAATGATCTAATCATTCGATGATTATATGCGCGCGCACACATACACCCCCCACATATATATATATATATATATGCCGTAAAACAAAACAATCAAACGGAACCAATTTAAAGTTATGCAATTACAAACATCTACAAAATGATTTCCACTACCATCACAGCCAACGTCAACTTCAACAATAACAACAACAACAACAATAATAATAATAATAATAATAATAATAATAATAATAATAATAATAATAATAATTATAATAATCTCATAATTGAAAATCTTTAACACTTAAAAAATGAATATAAAATCCTTCCAATATAACGTTGCCAAGCAGTTTTCCGCATTAACCATGGTTTAAAATCATTTTACCTGCCATTTTATTTATCTACAAACAACGAAAGCTATTGTTTACAATCGAAAATTTCTTTTCAAAATATTTAATTACGTTTCTTAGTGCTGCCACTTATGACAGTTGTTCAGCCTACCAAGAACAAGGTAAGACTTGTACTGGACTTCAGGGAGCTAAACAAACATGTAGCCTGCCATACTGGATATCCCTACTGCCATATACCTTGAAAATGCTGCTGTGAAACCTGATATAGTTATATGGAATAAGTCAGAGAGAGTTGCAATCTTGGTTAGTGAGTGGCCCTATTGATGAAGGTCTCATGTATGATATGAAAGAAAACTGGAATCTTAGGGAGATATCAATCATACCAGTTATTATAGGTGCCACAGGGCTCATGAAGAAGAACATGAACTCCTACCTAACTAGTATTCCTGGTGAACCAAGTGCAAAAGAGATCCAGAAAATTGCACTTAAGGGAATCACGAGGATGCTAAAAAGAGCTCTCGGTTGGTTTCAATAAAAAAGCAGGGCAATGTTGGCAGCTGGATTGGCTGCCCCATACCCAGCATTACAATCTTCAAAGGAAGAAAATTAAAGAGAGAGAGAGAGAGAGAGAGAGAGAGAGAGAGAGAGAGAGAGAGAGAGAGGGGGAATTGATGTATGCGATGTGACAGATGTTGAAGCTTAGATAACAGTTCAGGACCTATCAGGTTGGCGACACTTTTTTGAACCCTGTCCAGGAGTGGGAGACTAGTAGCAGATGCAAAGGCTCAAATGTGACAACAATACTCCATACATGGGCGAATGATGGCCTTGTAGAGATGCAGGGTACTTTCAGCCGTAAGTAACTTTCTAGTACGGTAAGAGCTCACCTTCTTCGCCACGGCCTTGTCAATGCTCTCGATGTGTCTGTACCAACTCATGTTCTCCGTGAACTTTAAGTCGAGGAGTGTGAAGGAAGAATTATTTTCAGGTAATGTAACTTTAGCCGTGGCTACTGGTGGTTGAGAAGGTTTCTTGTAATTATTAAAGGAAACGAACTTAATCTCGGTAGCATAAAACGTCACTTTCCATCTTTTACCCAATTCCACTACAGATTGGAGCTCTTCTTCTTGAATATGTGTTCATTTGTTTTCCCATCGTGCCTGTTATAGAGCGTGGTGACCTCGGCAAATATACCCACCTCAGAAACTATTTTATCAGAGAGGTCATTTATGAATATCAAGAATAATAAAGGTGCAAGGATCGACCCCTGAGGTACTCTCGCATTTACATCATATTGTTTAGACGTGCGACCATCGAGGAAAATCTGGATTCTTCTTTTGCTTAAGAAGGATTTAATAATGTTTACTATTTGTTCAGTAATACCATATCATCTGATTTTCATTCGAATACCGCGTCAAAAGCCTTAGATATATCTAGGGCTACTAGCTGAATGGTGAAGAGACAAACTCGATAGAACATTTTCCTAGCTACAAAATCATCTATTGTTTGGACGAGAAAGGCTCATTTTGGTTGCAAAAAAACAGTAATAAAGAATTTGAAATGATCTTTCACAATCTTAGTACTAGATCGGAAATTATCTCATTAAATAAAACAAAGTGAAAAGTAAAAAAAAAAAAAATCAACTACGTCATTGTTAAATATCAAGGAAAATCTGTCCTCTAGGCTTTTATAACATTTGTTTTTTTTGTTTTTTTTTTTTTTAGAGTGAAGCATTCCTTTCCGAATTTATTTCAGATAGCGAGAGTTGTCTGATTTATATTTGCTTTCTCGCTTCCCCTCACCATTCCACATGTATATATGTAAAGTTAGCTTGTTAATGCACACAAAAGAATATAAAAAGCCCCCACTGCAACAGTTACGCAAAAACGAAACACAGAAAGAATTTGAGGAGAAAAGAAAAGAGGAGATCAAGATATGTAAATAAAAAACATATTAGTCCATCCGATTTAATTGTTCCCATTGTAAAAAAAACAAACATTTTATTTAAAACTAAATTCTCTTGTAACTTTTGTGCTGACAACAACAAAAAATGGACTTTAGTTCCACCTAATCAGTTTCATTGCTATTTTTTGAAGTTTTTTCCTGAATTTAACTTTAACCAATTTCTTGTCTCACATTCAGAGACACTATCTTTTTCATCGCTTGCTTGTCATATAAATCATTTTGTAACTTAAACCTGCACGTAAAATCCGCTAAAACACTAAAATTAAGCTACAGAATCACCAGTTTTCGTCATTAACAGAGATCTAAAATCGCGTTGTTCACTTGTGCTTCAATCGGCCGTAACACATTGTACTAAAATCTGCCATGTAATATGTTATTAGAATCCATTTTGCGAGTACTTTTTATCCTGCTGACATGGTTATTTATACGGGATATTGCCCAAGTATAAATTTAGGGGAAGTTTTATGCCTAATAGCTTTCTCCTCCGGAAATAAAATCATAGTAACAATATAATCAATAACTTTATAGTATACATAAGAACCATACGACTTTTAAATGCACTCTGGACGTATTCATGCAATGTTGATTCAAGGAGAATAAAAAAAGGAAAATTGACTCTGAGAGGTTTTAATAAACAATGGAATGTTTGTTTACTATTTACTTCTTCAATCAGCGTCAGATGATAAGGTGTTGTGTTTTATATAAACGACACTATTGCAGTACTTAAAGAGTACAGTATTCGTCGACATTTTGAAACGAAGCATTCATCACATTACTCATATTTCACCAAGCAGCTCACAGCAGAAGAATTTGGAAACAATCCATTTTTACCAATAAAAAGACAGCAGGGGAATATGTGATGCCCTTTCAAGATGAATGCAATTTAAGGGGAGGACAGGGGCCAAAAGAAAAAAGTGCGGAGTAGGCATCTTATGGGAAGCCATATTTGTTTCTAATAATTCCAACCGTCCAGTGATCCTAAGTTGACGATATTTACTTCGATTGTTTTTGTTACTTGTCAGTTTATCGTGCAATATTCTTCATCTCTCCCCTCTATATTAGAAAAAAAAAAATCCTTAAATTTTAGAAAGGTGTCACTCCTCGAACCTCAAGTATTACACGCAACAGGACAAATAAAACAGGCCGAGTGTTATTGAGTAATTCTTGATGATCCAAGATAATTCACTGACAATAACCATTGGCGTTCCCCGGAGTCTGGGTGAAAATAAGTCCCCTCTTATTTCCAGTATTCGCCACATCTTTCGATAACCTTTACAAATGAATTTGCGTTATCGCAACGGCCACTTAGCTATTTGTTATATTTAAAATTATTATTATTATTATTATTATTATTATTATTATTATTATTATTATTATTATTATTATTATTGGCTCACAAGGAGCTTTCACACAATCCATAAATGATTTCACCTTGAGAACAACCTGTGATGTTCCCTGGAAGCTGAGTGACAACAAGTTGCCCTAGAATTCCAGTGCTCTCCACCTCTTTCGATAACATTTGCAAATGGATTTACATTATCGCAACAGCTGCTTACCATTGTATTTCTTGCTAGCAGCGGCCATTGGTCTCCACTAGATTTTTAGTGGCAATAAGCCTCCCCAAGGTACCAGTTCTCTTGGCACTTGTCAAGCGGAGGTCTGGTCAGCGCTCTCTCCCCAGCTTTTCCATCCTCCTTGAGCCCTCTCGACTATTTGGTATAATTTTCTCATTTTTCTTTTTTTGTTTTATTCTTTGTCTCTCTGTTTTCTGTTTTATTGATTTTTTTTAGTGTCTCTCGTTGATTATTCTTTCCGTGTATTGCATTATGTATCTTTAGTTCTCTTTTGGTGTCATTCACAAAGTCTCCTATTCAGACCAGTCCCCTCCCGCCGTCTTTCCTTTTTTACGTAGAGTCGGTCAACATCGTCGTCCGGGTGTAGTGCGTTGTGCATGGTCATGAGTTTCCTGGTATTATTATTATTATTATTATTATTATTATTATTATTATTATTATTATTATTATTATTATTATTATGTTCATTAAAAATATTGTGATGTTTTACACCGTATTTCTTCACTCAATAGCTAGCTTTTACAGCAAAGCTAGCGAGCATGATCAGAGTCAATTAGATGGAAATTAACTGGCGTACATGGGAATAAACTGTGCAAAGCAGAACTGACTTCTGCAGTACGTTGATGTTGTACATGTTTCCCAAGAAGTTCAACTATTTCTCAAGATCATCTAGAACTGAGTCAAGCACACTTATGATGATTGGCACGATGGGAGCTTTCCTATACCACAACTTAGCAAAGTTCAGCCTCATTTTCCAATAATTCCGTAGTTTTTCATTGTTCTTGCCCGCTTAATTATGTCGTTTGGACAAGCTACATCAATAAGTTGGCATTTATTGGTCGTTTCGTTCACAACTCCAAAATACGGTTTTCCGTGAGTTATCTCTCGGTCACATTGAACCATGAAATCCCAGAGAATCTTCACGTCCTCCTTTTCCATTACCGATTCTGTGTGATGTTGGAAACACTCGTCCGTCACTTTTGTACAAACTCCAATGCAGATTTGCATATACTTTGCCATGATTATATTTGTACTCTTTTGAGCAAGTGTGGAACACGCACTAACAATCTATTACACTGTTCAAGAGTTACACCACACAGCCAGCACTTATTATTATTATTATTATTATTATTATTATTATTATTATTATTATTATTATTATTTCTGATAATCGAAAAGAAAGAAATAAAAAAAAATATATTTATGTAAGAATGATGGATTTATTTTCGAATTAATCTTAAGCAAGGTATGTCTGACTTGCTATTTGCTCCCTCGCGTTTTCTTAACACTTAAAGGGGCCCCTCGGGTTTTGCTGGCTATTTTGTTCAAAGCAACCCATAAGTTTTGTACCATCAAACAGCTATATATATATATATATATATATATATATATATATATATATATATATATATATATATATATATAAGATCGAATAATTCAGAGTATGTCATTACAGGGCCGTTTTAAGTCTCGCACAGAAATTAAAAGGGTTATGCATTGTAGCTCATGTGTTAATGTGTCAAGACAGACTATTTCTAGACGACTGCAGGTTTCGATAGGGCTACCTTAATGCACGATAATCCCCATGTCACAAGGCAAAGATGGTAATGAGTTACTTTAGCGAGCAAGATTTCGTAATTATGGATTGGCCACCGCAAAGTCCTGACCTAAATCCAATAGAAAGCCTTTGGAAGACCTTAGGCGTGAAAGCTATGGAAAGAAATCCCACTAACACGTAGGATCTGTGGGTGAAGCTTCAATAAGAATGGTCTAAAATTAGTATCGAGGATTGTCAATAATTGATTCATTCCTGTAGTCGAAGATGTGCAGCTGTCATTGAGAGCAAGGACTCATTTGCTAAATATTGATTGCACATAGATTTCTGTTGTTTTGTGGCTGTTTACATTGTTTTTCTCAATTTTGTCCCTTACTTTTGGACATTCCTAATAAGCAAATATTATTAAATGCAACGGAGACACTTTGCTTTATGATTCTTTATTTTATTTTTTTTTTTTTTGATTTTCTGTATAATCTTTTTTATATCCAAATCAAAAATATTAATAAAATTTCCATAATTGTTGCTGTCACGAGGGCTTTCGATTCATTCACGAATCATCTTCAGGTGTTGAAGTAAATGTGCGAAGGAGCGAAAATGTGAATTAAAAAAAAAAACAAAAACTAAAATATACAGCAAACGGTGTTAGTCGATGCTAAGTTAAAATATACAGATTCGATGAAAAGTCTATCCAAAATATAGGTCGATGAAAAATTCGAGCATTAAAATCAGCAAGATACGTGGATACTGTTTACAAAGTCCGTCCACTACGAACTACCCAAAGTCATTTATAGTGGGTTTAATATATGACGCTCCAAGAATGTTTAATTTTTTAATATCATTTTCATGTTGTATGATTTTTATGTTCTCACCGAGGACCTTTCTAGGATTGGAGGGGTGCAGTTATGTTCTTTTATCAAATGTTTCTACATAGCACTGGTATTAGTTAGATGAATGGTTATTCGCCGGGACAACATTGTATATATATATATATATATATATATATATATATATATATATATATATATATATACATACAAGTTGACAAAAAAAAACAACAAAAAAAAACATAGAAAGTATATCTAGAACATATGCTGTAGAGCGGAGAAAAAAAGGCAAAAGACCCTAGTGTTTTGCTGTGATGTTTTGAATATAATAAACTAGTTATGACCAAAGTTTCATTTTATTCGGACAAAACACTATGAAACGGAGCCTAATTAGATTTGGAACCTGTTTTATTTTGGATCACCCTGTATATATATATATATATATATATATATATATATATATATATATATATATATATATATATATATATGTGTGTGTGTGTGTGTGAATAAAAAGGAAAAACCTAAAAGAGTAAAAACAAAAATAAAATCAACGTTTCGTCCCTATTTCAGGGGACATCATCAGGATTTCTAGGCGAGGATGTAAAAGGAGGACGGTCATATATCACATACGAAAGAGAAGAAGTTTAGTTCTCTTTCTGTTCTGGAGAGAAAAAAATTCATGATGAAAAGAGAATTTATATCTAGTGTGTGGAGGGGGGTCGGGTTATATACATATATGCATTTTTTTTTTTTTATCAACCAGGATCTAAATTAATGTTTTGTTCATTTATTATTATATTACCTATGTTGATCCTGGTTGATAAAAAAAAAAATGCATATATGTATATAATCCGACCCCCTCCATACACTAGATATAAATTCTCTTTTCATTATGAATTTTTTTCTCTCCAGAACAGAAAGAGAACTAAACTTCTCTTTCGCATGTGATTTATGACCGTCTTCCTGTACATCCTCGCCTAGAAATCCTGATGATGTCCCCTGAAATAGGGACGAAACGTTGATTTTATTTTTGTTTTTACTCTTTTAGGTTTTTCCTTTTTATTTTTATTAAAGCATCGTTTATATCTTGCTTTATTTTATTCATATATATGTATATGTGTGTATATATGATTACTTCATTTAATCACATAAATTAATACACGAAAGTATAAATTTATGCGTAAACTTAAAGTATTTACTTAAACAGTGCTCAATACATAGGTAGAGCTAAGTAGTATGTTATAAAATATATACGCAATTAAGCTACACAGAGTATTCCGCGTTTCATCCACGCTAAGAATATTCTGTGTAGCTTAATTGACATATATATTTTATAACTTACTATATATATATATATATATATATATATATATATATATATATATATATATATATATATATATATATATATATATATATATGTGCATGTGCGTGCGTAGAAAAGACAGACTGACAGAGTCCTAAGTGGGGTTCAAGAATGGGACAGTCGCGTCCCTGGGACCATATGTGCAGATCTGAAGGAAGAGTTGCTCGAGTACAAAGCCATAAATTTCAGTCAGTTCTGTGTTTTGTAGCTTTTACGTTTTGTTGGGTAATTGATACATCCTGTATCGAGTGTAATTAAAGCTAATATCGTTGCTGCAACCCATGCTGGTGATTAGGAACGAGGCTTAGCTCTCCGTGTTCGTGACAAGGGGTGGAGCATACAAAAAAAAGACACACTGGTTAAATGTCGACAACCAAAAAGGATAGCGAGGAAAAGTAAAGAGAAATTTCATGACAATCTCAGAAAATTTTGGTCGTTTATTATGCCAGTCAATCAATGTACGATGACGAAAATAGAATTACGTAATCAAATGTCTGAAATACTGCATAGAAAGCGATGCGGTTGGTGGTTAAATATGCAATGACAACTATTACTCAAGCTAATTTATCAATTAAATAATGCTTGGATAACTCTGGATTGAATTAAAATTTTATAAATGACCTATTTACTTGCCCTTTTCTCCAAATTTGAACAGTGATACATAACTGTATGTGGAGAAACTCTAGTACCTCAGTATAGAAGGATTTATATTCCACTTAAAATGTTTAATAGAGATAACGTGCGACGGATTTATAATTTGTATTATTTGAATATAGTCACGTGTTTAAAAAAAATACAATTCATTGAATGGCTTAAAATAAAGACTGTTTTGAAACAAGTGTAAATAACGACATATAATACATTCCTGCTTTTGTTTTGAATTCGATTTGAAAAATGATTTAAATCGTCAATATATATACTATGGATACCAACGTAGGAGTGCATGCGCATGAAATTCTTGTGGCAGGAGAGCGCAATCTCCAACAATACATCTCCTGAGTTGACATTGTTAAATACCTGTGGCAAGTGAAGTACATGGCGGCTGGAAACAAATGCCGAGATAAGCGGAGAGTACATACAGATCCTAGAATTCCCAAATGGTCACCGATCCGGTATTAACCAGGCTCAACGTCGCTTAACTTCGGTTGTCTTACGAGAACCGGTGTGTCAACGCGATTACATATGGCTATTGTGGGCTGCGACGTTGTTTGGCTGTGGAATTTGTGTGTGTGTATGTGTGTGTGTGTGTGTGTATGTGTGTGTGTGTGTGTGTGTTATCCATTAAGAAATGCTTGAATTGCTATAGAGTGCAACGTACCTATTTATTTGCGTCTAACCCTAAAAGGGAAGAGTTAGACACAACGGTTGTTCAAGTAAAATCTAGCCGGTAACAAGTATAATAAATAGTTTCTCAAAGTAGAAGGATTTCTTTTTCACTTTACATATTTAATAGTGGTAACGTTCAACAATTTTATAATTCGTATTATTTACATTCTTCGGATTATTCTTCTCGTCTGGAGTGTTATTCTCACGACGTTTCAGTCGATGTAACCACCAACCGTTAAGATGTCTCCATAAAAAGGTCGGAGGTTACATCATCGAAATCGTTGTGAGATTAACACCCACGATGGGAAAAATCGTCTGAGTAACACAAATTCAAACTCCTCATTTCAAAATTCAGAAACAGGGCAGTTGTTTATGTATACAACTATTTAGCGTCAAGTTAGCATTGAAAGTTTGTTGTCCACTTCTTCCTAATAAAGCGCCCCCCTAGTTGTATATATACTCCGACCAAATAGATCCCCCGTCTTTAGGGTGATTACTAGGGCTAGGATAACAGCATATTATTTTCTGTTGTTTTGACTCTCAAGTCTGTATCCGTTGATACCTTATATACTTTTATATAAGGTGATGTGTTTCTCGGTTGATTAACTGTGTCTAACTATGTCGGATATATGCTCGAGAGTAAAAACAATGAAAATAATATGCTGTTTTCATAGACTAACAAACTGAAAAGGCAGTTTTTCAGAGCAGTGGTGGAGTCTGTCCTTGGTTACATTGCTACAACCTGGACACTCACTAAAAGATCGGAAAAAAAGACGGCACGTACACCCGTATGCTCCGAACAGTGTTAAATATATCTTGGCAATATTATCCTACTTTATGGCAACCTGCTATGCCGTATGCACTCTAATCAGGGAGAGATGTCTACGATTTGCCGGTCACTCGTGGAAAATGTGTTGCTGTGGACACCATAGCACGGGTACACAATTATAGGACGACGTAGATCCACGTATATCCAGCAAATTTCAGATGACGCAAACGGGTTATTTATTTCTCACGAAACAAAATGTGACACAAGGTCGGTTTAATGTGTGGGATAACCAGCTCCCCTCAAAATGGGCATTCCGCAAAAATAAAAATGCCTTTCCTCCATTGACTAAGGACAATTAATTTGAGTCCAGCATCTGTGCAGAAACCACACTTCAGTGACCAGCCCAGTACAAGTACCGGGTGTTGAATGACATGAGGCCAACTGTGATTCTAAAGATCTGAGGCAGCTGATTGAAGACAGAGAAATCTGGAGAAGGAGTGTCACATTGGTCCAGGCAAGGAACCCGACCAGATAAAAGAAACCCGACGATTATTTGCCGTGTTACCGTCGGCGCTTGTGAAAAATTCATGCTCAAAATTCCGGATCCATACCGAGGCAGTGATTGACGCTGAAAATAGCTACACTGAATTGATGCCAGTTATATATAATCAAGTTACCTGAATTGATGCCAGTTATATATAATCAAGTTACCTTAATTGATGCCAGTTATATATAATCAAGTCACCTGAATTCATGCCAGTTATATATAATCAAGTTACCTGAATTGATGACGGTTATATATAATAAAGTTACCTGAATTGATGCCAGTTATATATAATCAAGTTACCTGAATTGATGACAGTTATATATAATCAAGTTACCTGAATTGATGACAGTTATATATAATCAAGTTACCTGAATTGATGCCAGTTATATATAATCAAGTTACCTGAATTGATGCCAGTTATATATAATCAAGTTACCTGAATTGATGCCAGTTATATATAATCAAGTTACCTGAATTGATGCCGGTTATATATAATGAAGTTACCTGAATTGATGCCAGTTATATATAATTCAAGTTACCTGAATTGATGCCAGTTATATATAATCAAGTTACCTGAATTGATGACAGTTATATATAATCAAGTTACCTGAATTGATGACAGTTATATATAATGAAGTTACCTGAATTGATGCCAGTTATATATAATAAAGTTACCTGAACTCATGCCAGTAATATATAATCAAGTTACCTGAATTGATGCCAGTTATATATAATCAAGTTACCTGAATTGATGCCAGTTATATATAATCAAGTTACTGGAATTGAGGCCAGTTATATATAATCAAGTTACCTGAATTCATGCCAGTTATATATAATCAATTTACCTGAATTGATGCCAGTTATATATAATCAAGTTACCTGAATTGATGCCAGTTATATATAATCAAGTTACCTGAATTGATGCCAGTTATATATAATCAAGTTACCTGAATTGATTCCAGTTATATATAATCAAGTTACCTGAATTGATGACAGTTATATATAATCAAGTTACCTGAATTGATGCCAATTATATATAATCAAGTTACCTGAATTCATGCCAGTTATATATAATCAAGTTACCTGAACTCATGCCAGTAATATATAATCAAGTTACCTGAATTGATGCCAGTTATATATAATAAAGTTACCTGAATTCATGCCAGTTATATATAATCAAGTTACCTGAATTGATGCCAGTTATATATAATCAAGTTACCTGAATTGATGACAGTTATATATAATCAAGTTATCTGAATTCATGCCAGTTATATATAATCAAGTTACCTGAATTGATGCCAGTTATATATAATCAAGTTACCTGAATTGATGACAGTTATATATAATCAAGTTACCTGAATTGATGCCAGTTATATATGATCAAGTTACCTGAATTGATGACAGTTATATATAATCAAGTTACCTGAATTGATGACAGTTATATATAATCAAGTTACCTGAATTGATGCCAGTTATATATAATCAAGTTACCTGAATTCATGCCAGTTATATATAATCAAGATACCTGAATTGATGCCAGTTATATATAATCAAGTTACCTGAATTGATGCCAGTTATATATAATCAAGTTATCAGAATTGATGCCAGTTATATATAATCATGTCACCTAAATTGATGCCAGTTATATATAATCAAGTTACCTGAATTCTCGCCAGTTATATATAATAAAGTTACCGGAATTGATGCCAGTTATATATAATCAAGTTACCTGAATTGATGACAGTTAAATATAATCAAGTGACCTTAATTGATGCCAGTTATATATGATCAAGTTACCTGAATTGATGCGAGTTAAATATAATCAAGTTACCTGAATTTATGCCCGTTAAATATAATCAAGTTACCTGAATTGATGCCAGTTAAATATAATCAAGTAACCTGAATTGATGCCAGTTATATATAATCAAGTTACCTGAATTGATGCCAGTTATATATAATCAAGTTACCTGAATTGATGCCAGTTAAATATAATCAAGTAACCTGAATTGATGCCAGTTATATATAATCAAGTTACCTGACTTGATGACAGTTATATATAATCAAGTTACCTGAATTGATGCCAGTTATATATAATAAAGTAACCTGAATTGATGCCAGTTATATATAATCAAGTTACCTGAATTGATGCCAGTTATATATAATCAAGTTACCTGAATTGATGCCAGTTATATATAATCAAGTTACCTGAATTGATGCCAGTTATATATAATCAAGTAACCTGAATTGATGCCAGTTAAATATAATCAAGTAACCTGAATTGATGCCAGTTATATATAATCAAGTTACCTGACTTGATGACAGTTATATATAATCAAGTTACCTGAATTGATGCCAGTTATATATAATAAAGTAACCTGAATTGATGCCAGTTAAATATAATCAAGTAACCTGAATTTATGCCCGTTATATATAATCAAGTTACCTGAATTGATGCCAGTTATATATAATCAAGTTACCTGAATTGATGCCAGTTATATATAATCAAGTTACCTGAATTGATGCCAGTTAAATATAATCAAGTAACCTGAATTGATGCCAGTTAAATATAATCAAGTAACCTGAATTGATGCCAGTTATATATAATCAAGTTACCTGACTTGATGACAGTTATATATAATCAAGTTACCTGAATTGATGCCAGTTATATATAATGAAGTTACCTGAATTGATGCCAGTTATATATAATAAAGTTACCTGACTTCATGACAGTTATATATAATCAAGTTACCTAAATTGATGCCAGTTATATATAATCAAGTTACCTGAATTGATGCCAGTTATATATAATCAAGTTACCTGAATTGATGCCAGTTATTCATAATCATGTTACCTGAATTGATGCCAGTTATATATAATCAAGTTACCTGAATTGATGCCAGTTATATATAATAAAGTTACCTGCATTGATGCCAGTTATATATAATCATATTAACTGAATTGATGACAGTTATATATAATCAAGTTACCTGAATTGATGACAGTTATATATAATCAAGTTACCTGAATTGATGCCAGTTATATATAATCAAGTTACCTGAATTGATGCCAGTTGTATATAATCAAGTTGCCTGAATTGATGCCAGTTATATATAATCAAGTTACCTGAATTATCGCCAGTTATATATAATGAAGTAACCTGAATTGATGCCAGTTATATATAATCAAGTTACCTGAATTGATGACAGTTATATATAATCAAGTTACCTGAATTGATCCCAGTTATATATAATCAATTAACCTGAATTGATGCCAGTTATATATAATCATGTTAACTGAATTGATGACAGTTATATATAATGAAGTTACCTGAATTGATGCCAGTAATATATAATCAAGTTACCTGAATTGATGCCAGTTATACATAATCAAGTTACCTGAATTGATGACAGTTATATTTAATAAAGTTACCTGAGTTCATGCCAGTTATATATAATCAAGTTACCTGAATTGATGTCAATTATATATAATCAAGTTACCATAATTGATGCCAGTTATATATAATCAAGTTACCTGAATTGATGCCAGTTATATGTAATGAAGTTACCTGAATTGATGCCAGTTATATATAATCAAGTTAACTGAATTTATGACAGTCATATATAATCAAGTAACCTGAATTGATGACAGTTATATATAATCAAGTTACCTGAATTGATGCCAGTTATATTTAATCAAGTTACCTGAATTGATGCCAGTTATATATAATCAGGGTACCTAAATTCATGCCAGTTACATATAATCAAGTTACCTTAATTGATGCCAGTTATATATAATCAAGTTACCTGAATTGATGCCAGTTATATATAATCAAGTTACCTGAATTGATGCCAGTTATATATAATGAAGTAACCTAAATTGATGCCAGTTATATATAATCAAGCTACCTTAATTCTCGCCAGTTATAAATAATCAAGTTACCAGAATTGATGCCAGTTATATATAATCAAGATACCTGAATTGATGACAGTTAAATATAATCAAGTTACCTGAATTGATGCCAGTTATATATAATCAAGTTACCTGAATTGATGCCAGTTAAATATAATAATGTTACCTGAATTGATGCCAGTTATATATAATCAATTTACCTGAATTGATGACAGTTATATATAATCAAGTTACCTGAATTGATGACAGTTATATAAAATCAAGTTACCTGAATTGATACCTGTTATATATAATCATGTTACCTGAATTGATGCCAGTTATATATAATCAAGTTACCTGAATTGATGCCAGTTATATATAATTAAGTTACCTGAATTGATGCCAGTTATATATAATCAAGTTACCTGACTTGATGCCAGTTATATATAATCATGTTACCTGAATTGATGCCAGTTATATATAATCAAGTTACCTGAATTGATGCCAGTTATATATAATGAAGTTACCTGAATTGATGCCAGTTATATATAATGCAGTTACCTGAATTGATGCCAGTTATATATAATCAAGTTACCTGAATTGATGCCAGTTACATATAATAAAGTTACCTGAATTGATGCTTGTTATATATAATCAAGTAACCTGAATTGATACCAGTTATATATAATCATGTTACCTGAATTGCTGCCAGTTATATATAATCATGTTACCTGAATTGATGCCAGTTATATATAATGAAGTTACCTGAATTGATGCCAGTTATATATAATCAGGTTACCTGAATTTATGACAGTTATATATAATCAAGTTACCTGAATTGATGCCATTTAAATATAATCAAGTTACCTGAATTGATGAAAGTTATATATAATCAAGTTACCTGAATTGATGCCAGTTATATATAATCAAGTTACCTGAATTGATGCCAGTTATATATAATGAAGTTACCTGAATGTATGACAGTTTTATATAATGCAGTTACCTAAATTGATGCCAGTTATATATAATCAAGTTACCTGAATTGATGCCAGTTATATGTAATGAAGTTACCTGAATTGATGCCAGTTATATATAATCGAGTTACCTGAATTGATGCCAGTTATATATAATAAAGTTACCTGAATTGATGCCAGTTATATACAATCAAGTTAACTGAATTTATGACAGTTATATATAATCAAGTTACCTGAATTGATGCCAGTTATATATAATCAAGTAACCTGAATTGATGACAGTTATATATAATCAAGTTACCTGAATTGATGCCAGTTATATTTAATCAAGTTACCTGAATTGATGCCAGTTATATATAATCAGGGTACCTAAATTCATGCCAGTTACATATAATCAAGTTACCTGAATTGATGCCAGTTATATATAATCAAGTTACCTGAATTGATGCCAGTTATATATAATGAAGTAACCTAAATTGATGCCAGTTATATATAATCAAGCTACCTTAATTCTCGCCAGTTATAAATAATCAAGTTACCAGAATTGATGCCAGTTATATATAATCAAGATACCTGAATTGATGACAGTTAAATATAATCAAGTTACCTGAATTGATGCCAGTTATATATAATCAAGTTACCTGAATTGATGCCAGTTAAATATAATAATGTTACCTGAATTGATGCCAGTTATATATAATCAATTTACCTGAATTGATGACAGTTATATATAATCCAGTTACCTGAATTGATGACAGTTATATAAAATCAAGTTACCTGAATTGATACCTGTTATATATAATCATGTTACCTGAATTGATGCCAGTTATATATAATCAAGTTACCTGAATTGATGCCAGTTATATATAATTAAGTTACCTGAATTGATGCCAGTTATATATAATCAAGTTTCCTGAATTCATGCCAGTTATATATAATCAAGTTACCTGAATTGATGCCAGTTATTTATAATCAAGTAACTTGACTTGATGCCAGTTATATATAATCATGTTACCTGAATTGATGCCAGTTATATATAATCAAGTTACCTGAATTGATGCCAGTTATATATAATCAAGTTACCTTAATTAATGCCAGTAATATATAATCATGTTAACTGAACTGATGCCAGTTATATATAATGAAGTTACCTGAATTGATGCCAGTTATATATAATCAAGTTACCTGAATTGATGACAGTCATATAAAATCAAGTTACCTTGATTGATGCCAGTTATATATAATCAAGTTACCTGAATTGATGCCAGTTATATATAATGAAGTTACCTGAATTGATGCCAGTTATATATAATCAAGTTACCTGAATTGATTACAGTTATATATAATCAAGTTACCTGAATTCATGCCAGTTATATATAATAAAGTTACCTGAATTGATGCCAGTGATATATAATCAAGTTTCCTGAATTGATGCCAGTTATATATAATCAAGTTACCTGAACTGATGCCAGTTATATATAATCAAGTCACCTAAATTTATGCCAGTTATATATAATCAAGTTACCTTAATTCTCGCCAGTTATATATAATCAAGTTACCTGAATTGATGCCAGTTATATATAATGAAGTAACCTGAATTGATGCCAGTTATATATAATCCAGTTACCTGAATTGATGTCAGTTATATATAATTAAGGTACCTGAATTGATGCCAGTTATATATAATCAAGTTACCTGAATTGATGCCAGTTATATATAATCAAGTTACCTGAATTGATGCCAGTTATATATAATCAAGTTACCTGAATTGATGCCAGTTATATATAATGAAGTTACCTGAATTGATGCCAGTTATATATAATCAAGTTACCTGAATTGATGCCAGTTATATATAATCAAGTTACCTGAATTGATGCCAGTTATATATAATCAAGTTACCGTAATTGATGACAGTTATATATAATCAAGTTACCTGAATTGATGCCAGTTATATATAATCAAGTTACCTGAATTGATGCCAGTTATATATAATGCAGTTACCTGAATTGATGCCAGTTATATATAATGAAAGTACCTGAATTGATGCCAGTTATACATAATGAAGTTACCTGAATTCATGCCAGTTATATATAATCCAGTTACCTGAATTGATGCCAGTTATATATAATCAAGTTACCTGAATGCATGTTAGTTATATATAATCAAGTTACCTGAATTGATGCCAGTTATATATAATGAAGTTACCTGAATTGATGCCAGTAACATATAATGAAGTTACCTGAATTGATGCCAGTTATATATAATGAAGTTACCTGAATTGATGCCAGTTATACATAATGAAGTTACCTGAATTGATGCCAGTTATATATAATAAAGTTACCTGAATGCATGCCAGTTATATATAATCAAGTTACCTGAATTGATGCCAGTTATATATAATCAAGTTACCTGAATTGATGCCAGTTATATATAATCAAGTTACCTGAATTGATGCCAGTTATATATAATCATGTTACCTGAATTGATGCCAGTTATATATAATCAAGTTACCTGAATTGATGCCAGTTATATATAATGAAGTAACCTTAATTGATGCCAGTTATATATAATAAAATTACCTGAATTGATCCCAGTTATATATAATCAATTTACCTGAATTGATGCCAGTTATATATAATCATGTTAACTGAATTGATGCCAGTTATATATAATCAAGTTACCTGAATTGATGCCAGTTATATATAATCAAGTTACCTGAATTGATGCCAGTTATATATAATCAAGTTACCTGAATTGATGCCAGTTATATATAATCATGTTACCTGAATTGATGCCAGTTATATATAATCAAGTTACCTTAATTGATTCCAGTTATATATAATCAAGTTACCTGAATTGATGCCAGTTATATATAATAATGTTACCTGAATTGATGCCAGTTATATATAATGAAGTTACCTGAATGCATGCCAGTTACATATAATGAAGTTACCTGAATTGATGCCAGTTATATATAATCAAGTTACCTGAATTGATGCCAGTTATATACAATGAAGTTACCTGAATTGATGCCAGTTATATATAATCATGTTACCTGAATTGATGCCAGTTATATATAATCAGGTTACCTGAATGCATGCCAGTTATATATAATCAAGTTACCTGAATTGATGCCAGTTATATATAATCAAGTTACCTGAATTCATGCCAGTTATATATAATGAAGTTACCTGAATTGATGCCAGTTATATATAATGAAGTTACCTGAATTGATGCCAGTTATATATAATCAAGTTACCTTAATTGATGCCAGTTATATATAATCAAGGTACCTGAATTGATGCCAGTTATATATAAGGAGGTTACCTGAATGCATGCCAGTTATATATAATCAAGTTACCTGAATCGATGCCAGTTATATATAATCAAGTTACCTGAATTGATGCCAGTTTTATATAATCAAGTTACCTGAATTGATGCCAGTTATATATAATCAAGTTACCTGAATTGATGCCAGTTATATATAATCATGTTACCTGAATTGATGCCAGTTATATATAATCAAGGTAAATCAATTGATGCCAGTTATATATAATCAAGTTACCTGAATTGAAGCCAGTTATATATAATAAATTTACCTGAATTCATGCCAGTTATATATAATCAAGTTACCTTCATTATCGCCAGTTATATATAATCAAGTTACCTGAATTGATGCCAGTTATATATAATCAAGTTACCTGAATTGATGACAGTTATATATAATCAAGTTACCTGAATTGATCCCAGTTATATATAATCAATTAACCTGAATTGATGCCAGTTATATATAATCATGTTAACTGAATTGATGACAGTTATATATAATTAAGTTACCTGAATTGATGCCAGTAATATATAATCAAGTTACCTGAATTGATGCCAGTTATATATAATCAAGTTACCTGAATTGATGACAGTTATATAAAATCAAGTTACCTGAATTGATGCCAGTTATATATAATCAAGTTACCTGAATTGATGACAGTTATATATAATCAAGTTACCTGAATTGATGCCAGTTATATATAATCAAGTCACCTGAATTGATGCCAGTTATATATAATCAAGTTACCTGAATTGATGCCAGTTATATATAATCAAGTTACCTGAATTCATGCCAGTTATATATAATCATGTTACCTGAATTGATGCCAGTTATATATAATCAAGTTACCTGAATTGATGGCAGTTATATATAATGAAGTAACCTTAATTGATGCCAGTTATATATAATAAAATTACCTGAATTGATCCCAGTTATATATAATCAATTTACCTGAATTGATGCCAGTTATATATAATCATGTTAACTGAATTGATGCCAGTTATATATAATCAAGTTACCTGAATTGATGCCAGTTATATATAATCAAGTTACCTGAATTGATGCCAGTTATATATAATCAAGTTACCTGAATTCATGCCAGTTATATATAATCATGTTACCTGAATTGATGCCAGTTATATATAATCAAGTTACCTTAATTGATTCCAGTTATATATAATCAAGTTACCTGAATTGATGCCAGTTATATATAATCAGGTCACCTAAATTAATGCCAGTTATATATAATCAAGTTACCTGAATTGATGCCAGTTATATATAATCAAGTTACCTGAATTGATGCCAGTTATATAATCAAGTTACCTGAATTGATGCCAGTTATATATTATCATGTTAACTGAATTTATGCCAGTTATATATAATCAAGTTACCTGAATTCATGCCAGTTATATATAATCAAGTTACCTGAATTGATGCCAGTTATTTATAATCAAGTAACCTGAATTGATGCCAGTTATATATAATCAAGTTACCTGAATTGATGACAGTTAAATATAATCAAGTTACCTGAATTGATGACAGTTATATATAATCAAGTTACCTGAATTGATGACAGTTATATATAATCAAGTTACCTGAATTGATGCCAGTTATATATAATCATTTAACTGAATTGATGCCAGTTATATATAATCAAGTTACCTGAATTGATGCCAGTTATATATAATTAAGTTACCTGAATTGATGCCAGTTATATATAATGAAGTTACCTGAATTGATACAAGTTATATATAATCATGTTACCTGAATTGATGCCAGTTATATATAATCAAGTTACCTGAATTGATGCCAGTTATATATAATCAAGTTACCTGAATTGATGACAGTTATATATAATCAAGTTACCTGAATTGATGCCAGTTAAATATAATCAAGTTACCTGAATTGATGACAGTTATATATAATCAAGTTACCTGAATTCATGCCAGTTATATATTATCAGGTTACCTGAATTGATGCCAGTTATATATAATGAAGTTACCTGAATTGATGCCAGTTTATATAATCAAGTTTCCTGAATTCATGCCAGTTATATATAATCAAGTTACCTTAATTCATGCCAGTTATTTATAATCAAGTAACCTGAATTGATTCCAGTTATATATAATCATGTTACCTGAATTGATGCCAGTTATATATAATCAAGTTACCTGAATTGATGCCAGTTATATATAATCAAGTTACCTGAATTAATGCCAGTTATATATAATCATGTTAACTGAACTGATGCCAGTTATATATAATCAAGTTACCTGAATTGATGCCAGTTATATATAATCAAGTTACCTGAATTGATGACAGTCATATATAATCAAGTTACCTTTATTGATGCCAGGTATATATAATGAAGTTACCTGAATTGATGCCAGTTATATATAATGAAGTTACCTGAATTGAAACCAGTTATATATAATTAAGTTACCTGAATTGATGACAGTTATATATAATCAAATTACCTGAATTGATGCCAGTTATATATAATCAAGTTACCTGAATTGATGCCAGTTATATATAATCAAGTTTCCTGAATTGATGCCAGTTATATATAATCAAGTTACCTGAATTGATGCCAGTTATATATAATCAAGTCACCTAAATTTATGCCAGTTATATATAATCAAGTTACCTGAATTCTCGCCAGTTATATATAATCAAGTTACCTGAATTGATGCCAGTTATATATAATGAAGTTACCTGAATTGATGCCAGTTATATATAATCCAGTTACCTGAATTGATGCCAGTTATATATAATCAAGTTACCTGAATTGATGACAGTTATATATAATCAAGTTACCTGAATTGATGCCAGTTATATATAATCAAGTGACCTGAATTGATGTCAGTTATATATAATCAAGTTACCTGAATTTATGCCAGTTATATATAATCAAGTTACCTGAATTGATGCCAGTTATATATAATGAAGTTACCTGAATTGATGCCAGTTATATATAATCAAGTTACCTGAATTGATGCCAGTTGTATATAATGAAGTTACCTGAATTGATGCCAGTTATATATAATCAAGTTACCTGAATTGATGCCAGTTATATTTAATCAAGTTACCTGAATTGATGCCAGTTATATATAATCAAGTTACCTGAATTGATGACAGTTATATATAATCAAGTTACCTGAATTGATGCCAGTTATATATAATGAAGTTACCTGAATTGATGCCAGGTATATATAATTAAGTTACTTGAAGATTTTGTGTAAGGGGTAGGTTGCGGGAAAGTGTTTTCAATAAGATCTAGTAATTTCTTGCCAAGTTTTGTTTTTAACATTTGATTGTATGCGTCCGTATACAAATTATATATGTTCTTTTTCTTCTATTTTTATTTTATTATAGTTGTTGGTGTTTTGTTGCTTATATTTGATATCGATATTTTTTATCCACTATTTTTAGGGCTGTTTCGTAGATTTTGGTTGACCTGTTAAATGCATTTTCGTGGCTTGAGTTATTACTGAGTCTACTTACGATCGAGCTTTGAATGTGTTTTATAATTGATGGTGGGTGATTGGACTTAGGTTTACGTAAATTGGAGTAGCGTTATCTTTTAAGTATGGTTCATATGTGTTTTTATCTAAGTTTAACGCGACGTCTAGAAAGTATTGTGATGCTAATTCTGACTATTTCTGGTTTAGGTGGGTTTATCAGGCTGTTGCTGCGATTATTATTAAAGTTCCATTTGTGGTCTTTAAGCAGTATCTAGTATGCCTCTCTAGGTTTCAATTTGCCAACTTTATCGCTAATTTTTAATTCATCGGTAATTTGTTTACTGTCAGTATTTATTATATCTATGTAATCGCATTCGTTTGTGTCTAGTTTTTTGTAGTTTTTTGTAATGTTTTCTGTGATTAGTTTGTTATATTCTTGCTTATCTATTTTATAAAAGTTTCTGGTTTTATCTGCTTTTACAAAGATTTTATTAGAGTTGTTTATGTTCTAACGATTTTGTATAGTTTCCGTTGGAAATTGTTAGGTTGATTGTGGAATTCTAAGTTTTTAACTACGTTTAAAAGTCATTTTCAAAGTTTATCAAAAGGTCTACTGTTTTCGCATTTTTAAGGGTTTTTAAACCATAAGATTTTTTTTGTTTACTTTTTCATTCTTAAGGAAGAAATTTGCTCGCTATCGCATTCGGCATATTAGATGATCTGTTTTTTGGATTAATTTAATAATATAGAAACATCGCTAGAAAACATCCCCACACACAGCAAGCATAGCTATATTATTGAATTGATCGTAAAAACAGATGAACTTATAGTCCGAATGTGATGGCGAGAAAATTTCTTCCTTAAAAAAGAATCCTATGGTTTTAAAACCCTTAAAAATGCGAAAACAGTAGACCATTTGATAAACTTTGAAAATAACCTTTTAAACGTAGTTAAAAACTTAGAATTCCACAATCAACCTAACAATTTCCAACGGAAACTACACAAAATCGTTAGAAACATAAACAACTCTAATAAAATGTTTGTAAAAGCAGATAAAACCAGAAACTTTTATAAAATAGATAAGCAAGAATATAACAAACTAATCACAGAAAACATTATAAAAAACTACAAAAAATAGACACAAACGAATGCGACTACATAGATATAATAAATACTGACAGTAAACAAATTACCGAATATTTAAAAATTAGCGATAAAGTTGGCAAATTGAAACCTAGAGAGGCATACATTCTGCTTAAAGACCACAAATGGGACTTTAATAATAATCGCAGCAACCGCCTGATAAACCCAACTAAACCAGAAATAGTCAGAATTAGCATAACAATACTTTCTAGAGTAAACAAACAAATCAAACAAGACCTAGAACTTAACCAGTGGGCAAATACTACCGAAGCAATAACCTGGTTTAAAAATATAGAAAACAAAGATAAATGTACATTTATACAGTTTGATATCATAGACTTTTATCCCTCGATATCCGAAGAACTTTTTAACATTGCCCTAGAATTTGCCGAGGCATACACTGATATATCCTCGGAAGAAATCAACATCATTAAAAAATGTAGAAAATTAGTTCTAATAAATAACAATAACCAATGGATAAAAACTAAAATGAAAAATTCGTTTGATTTAGCGATGGGTGCTACGGATCCTGCAGAGGCATCAGATCTTGTGGGATTAGTCATTCTATATACCCTCACAAGCACATTCGATACTACGGATATCGGCCTATATAGAGATGACGGACTAGCTATGATAAAAAAACTCGAACAAAGTCAAGGGAGAAAACTTTAAGAAAATCATACACAAGGAAATGAAAAAAATAGACCGAAAAGCAGACGTATCAGCTAACATAAAAATAGAAAACTTCCTGGACATCACGTAAAACTTAGATAAAATCGCATATGAACCATACTTAAAAGATAACGCTACTCCAATTTACGTAAACCCTAAGTCCAATCACCCACCATCAATTATAAAACACATTCATAACTCGATCGTAAGTAGACTCAGTAATAACTCAAGCCATGAAAATGCATTTAACAGGTCAACCAATATCTACGAAGCAGCCTTAGAAAATAGTGGATAGAAAAATATCGATATCAAATATAAGCAACAAAACACCAACAACTATAATAAAATTAAAAATAGAAGAAAAAGAACTATAATTTTGTATACGGCCCCGTACAATCAAATGTTAAAAACAAAACTTGGCAAGAGATTTCTAGATCTTATTGAAAAACACTTTCCTGCAACCAACCCCTTACACAAAATCTTCAATAAAAATACCTTAAAGTTATCCTACAGTTGTTGCGAATATTTAGAGATTATAATTAAAGAACATAATAACAAAATACTAAATAAAAACAATGTAAACAACAACAAAATAAACATTAAAAAAAGTAGTCTCCATGACAAAAATAAAACTAACACTAGCAGAAATAATAATAATAATAATAATAATAATAATAATAATAATAATAATAATAATAATAAACCAACCCCGGATAAGAACAACCATACCATAAATAAAAAATACTAATAACGAACAAGATAAATGCAAGTGTAGACACCGCACACTTTGCCCAGTTCAAAATAAATGTTTAACAAAAAGGGTAGTTTATCAGGCAGCAATATTTTCGAAAGAACCCCGAATAACAAGAAATATTACGTAGGCATTACTTCCTTAGATTTCAAAACCCGATACTATGACCGCAAAAGTACATTTAACAATAAAAAAAACACCGTATAAAAACAACACTAGCGAATAAATACTGGGAACTCAAAGAAAGCGGACATTCGCCAGTAGTCGAATGGAAAATAATAAGACAAGCTACCGCGTGTAGGCATTTAAACGACCCATGTAAATTATGCCTTCATGAAAAATTTGCTATCCTGTACTTTAAAGAACCCCAAAATCTATTAAACTGGAGAAGAGAAATAGTAAATAACTGTGTTCACAAAAAAAATTTACTCTAGGATAGCGATACAAAATAGTTTTAAAACTAACAAAAACAATAGAAAATAAACAAATTAATTCAACTTAAATAAACATGAATATACATAAACGATCACACATATATGTATGTATATATATATATATATACATGTGCATATATGTATGTACACATATGTATATTTTTATATATTAACTAACAAAAAATATAAAATGTATGCCTTAAACCACTAGCCTAGTTTTTAAACATATCCTTTGTTCGATAAAATGCATGCCCATTGGCTGATAGGAAGGGGCGCTGTTGATATTAGAAAGCTGATTGGCTAACTAAATCCTCAACAGAAGAGGACCATATAAAAACGATAAACAACCACAGAATTCGCGCATAAGCCTGAGGAATCCTAGAGTGGATGAAACGCCGAATATTCAGTGTAGCTTAATCGCCATATATATTTTATAAATTACTGAGTAGCTCTAATTACGTATTAAGCACTTTTGAAGTAAATGCTTAAAGTTTACGCATAAATCTATAATGTCGTATATTAATTTCATGTGAGTAAATGAAGTAGTTATATATGTATACATTTATATATATATATATTTATATATATATATATATATATATATATATATATATATCTCGTGACGTAATCTTTGAATTGGATTACGTATTTAAATAAAAATTGAAATATTCAATTTTAGGCCAACGAGAAATGTATCTTTTTTTTGTTTGTATTCTTATATTTTATCACCGAGGCAAAATCGATATATATAGAAAGAAAGAGGCAGTCAAGAAGAAAGAGGGGGAAGTAAGAAAATGTGTCGGAAGAGAGAGAGGTGGGAGAGACGTTCAACGGGAAAATCAGCTCGCGAGATGACCAAGTCATTTGCTCAGACACATATTTTATGAACTCTGCTAGTTGCTAAGCAACAAAAAAAGAGAGAGATAAGAAATGTATAGAGGAGAGAGAGAGAGAAAAGGAGGAAGAGAGACCTTTTGTACAACAGTGACCGCCTGGCCACCGTGCCGAGCGGGCGCGCGAAAAAAATTCCCACCCTAGCGACCAAAATCAAGGAGGAATCTATTAAATTTTATGGGTGACTTTTTCAGTTAAATATTTTGATGCGGCTTTATTAATCAAATTAATTGAAAGTAATTAGCTATCGCTTTTCTCACTGCAATTAGCATTTCCGAGTTTTAATGTATTTGGATAGAACGTTGCCTGATTGCTAGTCCTGATCATAATACTCGTCTTATCACTATCACGAACAAACCCAGTAATAATGAAGCCGGGCGGCATATGGGGTGAACTGTGGTAAACGCCAAACAGCATATTTGCATTATTTTTATAGTTTGCGTTAACTGCTTTTATGTAAAGAGATTTAGCAGTTAGCGTAATCATAATCTGTGCCCCCGAAAAAATACCGCGTTTTTATTTATACGGAGTGATTAGTATCCACGTTTCGAATCGTGTTGGCGGTGCGCCGGCTGTGTCTAGCTGCATCGATGAGTCTCAAAAAGACGATATACCTGTGATTGCCTACGATCATCGTTAATAAAGTAAACACATGAATACACATGAGTAGTATATATATATATATATATATATATATATATATATATATATATATATATATATATATATATATATATATATATATATATATGTGTGCAATTTATCAGTCAGCAAAACTGCTCAGCCATAGAGTTCCGGCTGTCATTATTAGTAGTGAATAATAATTTCGGGTTTCGAATCTTGTGGTTGGTTCGTCAACTCTGTCAAGTCGCACAGATGATTCCCCTTGTCTGTGATGGCTATATTTTGCATAATAATCTATATAAAATTATGTTTCTTCTTTACTGACTTAGTTCGTACGTTATGCTATAAAAAATAGCCAAATACAATTTTTGAAAACCAAATTGATACAAAAAAGGCTAGATTCGTCAGATTTTGCTTCAGAAAAGCCAATTTTGCAACCTTGAACATAAATATGACAGTCAGCTTCCTTTAAGGTAGCCTCATTTTCGAGTACTATTACAATAATATATGACCAGCGGGATCTGCGGAAATTCCTCAGGGGACTTATTCATATGTAATATGTTGATGTTGGCATTCTGTAGATGTTCAGTGTAAATGGAGTGGCTCTGATATCATTGTAGCTTTTTTTGTTAAAACTGCAGAAGTATTTATCTAAGCTAGCACGAACGCCCGGCAAAGCCCGGTCGTAAAGTACGCTTAAATATCATATTTTAATTCTTGCAGATTTCGTAAATATTATAATAGAGTTAATGTTCTATCGATTTTTATATATTATAAAGTTGCGATTTAAAAAAAATCAACATATATCCATGTGACTTGGGTGCATTAACTTGAATCGAAACCGAAATAAAAACTTATGAAAAAAAATATATATATAACTTGAGTTCCTTCAGCCATAATATTTATAATAAAAAATAGGTTACTGGAGTGCCATCAATTATAATCGAAACCGAAACTATATCTTATGAAGAAATCTTGATAAAATTATTTATAAAAAACAAAATAGATGACTTAAGTGCTATCAGCTATAATCGAAATCGAAACCAAAACTTATAAAGAAATTTTGGTAAAATTATTTATGACAGAAAATGGAAGTAAACAATAATTAAACAACCCGGATGTAAGCGTGACACAGAAAATAACACATGCTATCTTATTAATATATAGATGATTTTCGATCATTTTCGAATACTATTACAATAATATATGATCATTGTTACCATTGTTTGAGAAAGGAACTCATAGTAATTTAGACGTGCAGCGGTTTTTCACCGGAGACACAAGTCAGCGAAACATTACATTAAAAAAGGGAACATTCGAGATAAATGGGGGAAAAGGCGAAGAACATTGTGTACCAAAAAGGTGTTGGACCGAAGGAGTAAATTAAAAGTTGACTATTACAAGTTGATTTTATTAATTGTATTAAACTATGTAGCACAATATTACCTGTCTGAATTCTTCTTGGTATATATTAATTTATTTCACTTGGGTCGATTCTATATTTAAATTACATTGAATATTATTTCCATAGAAACGTTAATAAACTTTTATTTGCTGCGTGTTATTCATTTTTCTCTCCACAAAACATATTTTTGTGCTATCTAAAAAGATATCAACTTTATCAAAACATATCTGTTGATTCAATATATTTCTAATTCCATGGAATATCCAACGGTCGTGCTAATAATAATTATAATATTAGTAATAATAATGATGATGATGATGATGATGATGATGATGATGGTGATAATAATAATAATAATAATAATAATAAAACTAACAACAACATCAACAATAGTGATAATACTACTAATAATAGGAAAACTAAACTAACCAACATAGACCAGAAACCTGGAGGAAGAAATGTACAACAAAAGATAATGGACTGAGGATGGGATGCTGCATCAGAAGTCATACTAATAAGAGAGAATATCGGAAACGGATAAAGAAAATTGTGAGACATTCCATTGATTGCCATGCAACAGAACAAAAAGTTGCGGAATAAGCTCTCAAGAGAGGTTGACTTTTAAATCTAGAACTAATTAAAATCCTACGAAAGATAAATGATTGAACAAATGAAGAACATTAAAACTCCACGTGTAGAATATCTGCAAAGCTCAAACACAGTAAATATGGAGACCAAGATCTATGAAATGACGGAACTAAACGAGAATGAATCAACTAGAGTAGAAAACATCATACAACTTATGAATAAAGAAAAAAAAACCCAAACAAATAAAATTTCGTAAGGAACCAAGAGTGGAAGAAATTAAAAGCCGGAACAAAGGCAGGGAACAGGCTCCACTCATACATTTTAACAGATGCAACTGCAGAATTCAACATTTTAATTTACACAGGTGCGAAGACCGTAAGCATGAAGCTTAAAGTATGAAAAAGGCAAGGAAAGAAAATGGAACGACAAAACCTGCATACGAATTCAGATTGAAAACCCAGACAAACAAACTTTAAAAATGAAGTCAAAGCGATCAACAAGATGACAGCGAATAGAAGAATATTGGAGAGTGTAAATGTAACGCGCATAGAGATAGTAAACAAGAAACCTGAAGAATTAAAGCAACAAAAAAGAAGATTAAGACGATACTGACAATATTCTTGCGGGTTTTAACTTAAAAATTTGGATGAATATATCTCCGCTCAGACAAAACTTGATTGATCAAGATATGCACCATCAGAAGTAACACACTTTTGTCAACGCAAAACAAATGTATTTATGCCATTAAAGCAAAAATCTTGTGTTCTGGTGGCGACAAAATCGCTGAAGGCGTTTTTCTAATGGCTAAGGTCTTTGAAGCATTTCTGACGCAAAAAGTTGTTGAGATGCTTGAAAAAGTGGTAGTCGGAAGGTGAGAGGTCTGGAGAGTATAGCGGATAAGGCAGAGTTTCGGAACCCAATTCATTTAACAGTCAGACATTATTGTGAAGGAGAATTAGGCCTTTTCTGTTGACTAATGCTTGGTATTATCAGTGTTTTTGATGCATTTTATCCAGTTGTTGACAGTACTTCCTTGCTCTAATATTTTCGTCTGCATTCAAAAACCTGTAATAAATTAGACCGGTTGCAGACCACCAAAGTTAGCATGACCTTCTTTTGGTGCAACTCTGGCTTCGGAAGGTGTTGTAGACGTTCGTCGGCGTCTAACCACTGAGCTGAGCGTTTCTGGTTGTCGTAAAGAACCTACTTTTCATCGCAAGTCACAACCCGGCCGAGAAACGGGCCGTTCTTGTTGCGTAAAATAAGGGAAAATGACACTTCTTGAAGGCATTTTTTTTTTGTTGTCGTTTAATTCGTGAGGCGCACATTTCTCAAGTTGTTTTTGTCTTTCTCATCTCTGTGAAGTGGTTGGAAATCGTCGTATACGTTACATCTAATTCAGAAGCAAGTTCTTGAACAGTTGTGCGTATATTTTCGACTAAGGCTCTTAACTGACTGTTGTTAACATCCGATTGCCGATCACTTCACTCATCATCTCCAAGACACTCATCGCCGCGCCGAAATTTTTTAAACCATCATTCATTTTAAACCTGTGCCTTCAGTAGTGGTTCCTCGACCACACGCTTCGTTAATATCGCGAGTTGTTTCAGCAGCTTTTCGGCTTAGCTTGAACAAAAAAAAAATGAACATTGGGCAAATTTGTCTTTTTTACTATCTTTTATTAAACGTTCTGAAAATAAGACATAGTTGTTTTAAAACGATGTAATTTGAACGATTAGATATTGCGAAAAACGATCTTGAAAATAATATATAAAGTAAAGGTATTATAACGAAAACTTGTTTGAAAATATTCTTTTTCTATTCTTTGCAAATGATTCAAATTTTAGTATGTTATGGATAGTAACGACTTCCAGTTGTCAAAATTTCAGCTTTTCACAATTGTTAGTTCTAACAAATATTAGGTTTTTAAATTTTTTCCTTTAGTTTTGGACGCTACTGGATATCGGCATGCTTTTTATATTCAAAATAACAACAACAACAACAACAACAAAAATAAACAAAAAAAAAATGATTTACTTGATTCAATATATGACGAACAATTTGTCAACGGTTTATTTTGTATGTGAATGTTCTGATTCTCATATTGCTATACTTTTTGTTATGAAATATTGAATACATTTTTCAAAATATTGCATTAAAATAAATTGATTTTGAAAGAGTAGTAAATAAAATGTGTATGTGACGATTCCAATATATTTCCAGAATCCGATACAAATAACCGATTCCGATTCTTTTAAAATCTCTAAATATTAAGAGCTAATGTATTTTGTTAATTTTTCGAATTACTGAAATATCCATGTAATATGTGCATATAGTTCCGCAAACGTAAAAATTAACATCTGTGTGTCCGTCGCGCGGTAATCTTTAGATTTTTGTTTTATTGGTAGTTAAAAATCAATAATTATTTATGATTGTATCATTTGTATCAACAATGCAAATTAAGTTTAAAAGGTAAAGAAACAAACAAATAAAAAAACAATAAATCGGTGTGAGAAATTACACAAATCGAATCATGTCTCCTCATTGGTTGATTAGTTCAATACAGTGTTTTCATAAACAACCATTCTTATTGGTTGAATTCCAATATTAACCCGCGCGAGTTGCGGGCCTTTTTCAACTGAAAAATCAGTTCGGAAAAAAATGTTGAAGACGCCGAACTCACTTTTATTTTCCTAATTAATTTAAGTACCTTGGCGCCCAAATGGTCATGGTATCTTTGGGACAATTTATCTAAAAACTTAGCTTTTTCCTTTTGACCGAATATCGTGTTTTCAGTCAACAAATATTGTTGAATATTTGTAAATTACAACCTCATGGATGCATCCGAATTTCTAGTGGATCATGTATAAAATAGAACATTTTCGTCCCAAGGAAAATCACTAAATTTTCACAGAAGATTATTCAACTACTACTTCATCTAGAAGTCAACTACCAGGCTTACACAGACCGTCAAAATTCGCAACATATTTTGCAAGGATAGAAAACGACCTGTTACTAAATCATCAGGTAAATGTAACTTTCAATGTTGTATATTTAATTTCGCGCTCTGCCAAAGTTATATATTATGTGGGAATAAAATTCTCACACAGTTCTGAGCATAGGAAAATATGATTTTGTTTTCCGATTCTGATACCTTAAATAGCCTGTTTTTTTAGTGATGATCGCAATATAATCCATATCACAAGCTATGAAAATCATTCAAAATATATCAGGACAACTCATTTACAATGTCAACACGTTTATAAAGAAGGATATAATTGCCAATCATCATCGTCAGGATAGGAAACAACTTAAAGGATATTAATGATAAACAAAACGCTAATGGATAATTAAAATATTAAAGATTAAATCATTTTAACGATAAACTCTGTCAGCGAAGAAAAGAGAAGAGAAGAGGAAAGAGCGAGAGCGAGAGAGAAGAGAGAGAGAGAGAGAGAGAGAAAGAGAGAGAAACGCTACTAATTTACATCACCTAGGATCTATCATTAGATGGTTTTTGGAAATGGTTTATCAAAATAAGTTCAAATATCAATTTTAAGGAGCAAAATAGTACATTGACTTAATGAAAATGTATAAACCTTCACTTAAAAAATTAAATCACAGGCTGATCGTTTTGGTCCCGGCTTTTATAGAATATCATATGACGTTCAGAAAAATACGTATAAAGGGATGAAATTAAAATTATAACATCACACTGAAAAAAAAAAACATATTAGGTCAAATCAACCTTGAATCCAGCAAAAACAAATCCTGGTGCTTATGCAATACTAGCTGGAAGATCTGACGTTGCCCAGGATTGAATGATGACTAACGAATGTTTCACATTCCCATATTTTTATTGTCATGGACATCGATGAAATCGCCCATTTTTCAATCAAATCGATTGATTACCTGTTCTAGTTGAGGACCCACCCCCGTACACAGGAGAAAGCTTCACATTCACGTCTCTGCAGTGACTTTCTCAACAATACATTGCAGTCTACTATACAATGTAAACTACAGGGTGAAACGGTAAAAAACAACACTACAATCAGCAATCAGATTATGCAGTAGAGCTGTATCCGCCTTCAGCCTAAATAACCGCCTCGATACGGGTCCAGAACTAGGAGCATGTCTTTTCCACAAGCGCCGACGGGAACTCGACGAATACTCGGCGGATGTGGCGATCAGACTGGCTTTCGGGTTGTGAGAGGTCATGTTGGCGATGTTCTCGACGTAAGACCAAACGAAATAGTCCAGCGGCTTCAAGTCGCGGGAGGAGCGGGGTCAGTGAGAGAAGTGTGCCAAGTCGTGGTACTCCTTCTGAAGTCAAGCCTGGGTCTCTTTAGACATGTAGGCCGGCGCCAAGTCCCGCTGCTACACCCAGGGTCTACCAGCGGCCTGCCGATTGCACCAGGGGACCACCACTCTCTTCAGCACATCCAAGCACATTTTGGTTTTGAATTTCAAGCCGACTTCGAAGATGTGAAGTGGTATAATATGGCCCTCATTTAAAACCACACTAAAAACCATAAACATGAACGGAAACTTGACCTGTCCGTATTTGCATTTTGAATACGCTGCCAATAGTCCTGTTGTTGTAACTTGGATCAGTAGAGAGCATGCGTTGTACAGCGGCGCATCTCTGATCTCTCTCATTGAACATTATATCACTTTAAGAAATAATAGAAGGTTCCTATCGCTCTTGGGATTTGTACACAACTGGGCAATGTAGTAGATGGGCTGCAACGAAAAAGGAAAACCAGTTTTCATCAAACGGAAATGGAAGCGTATCGTCTTTTCTCTGGCGACAATTTTATTGTCCGACCCTGTACAATGTATTGTAGACTAAGTCAAATTACTGTTTAAAATATACAAGTTAAATGTCATGATTAAATCGTGGTCTAAGCAAAAATAATCATTGCGAGCACGTGTCTGTCATATCAAAGAACCCATTTAGGCTGACATTTTCTATGTTTTTCATGGCGGATTTCAAGGAAAGCAAGGGAGAAAAGTCAGTTTGTCATAGAAAATTAGTCGCACAACTCTTCAACATTTAAACATACGATAAAACTCGATAGTTTCATAAATTCCATTTCGACATGTAATTATTTTCCATTGTTGTTGTTGTTGTTGTTGTTTTTCTTCTTCTTCTTCTTCTTCTTCTTCTTCTTATTATTATTATTATTATTTTACTCAGTCATGGATATACAAACAACTGCGTGAAGGTGAACCGATTCGGATATTCCCATAAAAAACGAGAGTTAATTTAATTAATTACTTGTTTTTTATGTATATCATTGGTTTCATGTAACTATTACGTTTAATTCTTTTTATGCATAGTTTCTACACAGTGCAATATTCCTTAGACTCTAGTATGAAAGCATTTTTGTGCACTGATATGTATTAGCGAGCGAGTCGTTGTATGTACAAAATGTCTCTACCAAACTCCTTTGTGAAACTTTATATATAGGGTATTTAGACCTTGGGAATCTTTTCGATATCATAATAAATCTGTAAACATAACTACGTATGATTTAAAATTGAAAAAAAAACAACAGTTAGCCTTGGCAGGAGTAAATCAACAAAGTTTTGAAGGTGCGTACATATACTAGTCTAATGGCAGCTCTAATGATTATGACGAAGGTTGGACCGCTAAATAAGAGCTGAAGTGCTTAACGTTTTGGTTTCAATTCTAACTGATAGCACAGAAGTCATATTTTTTTTTAATCTGCTTAAATCACTACTATATATATATATATATATATATATATATATATATATATATATATATATATATATTGGGCAGAACATAATAATAAATAGATAATTTGCTTTATCATATAAAATTTAATATCCAAATCTGCATGAAATAAAATATGGTTAATGAACGGTCGATCATTATTTTTGTAATGACTTCTAACTTTATGAAGAAGGAAAAAAAGAATTGTGAATTTTTCAATGTTTATTAATAAATGTTAAATAAATAATAAGTTTTTTTTAAATTTTTGATTTTGAATATATATTAGTTTTTTACATATAAATAAATTCAATTTAATTACAGGCGTTCAAAATTTAAGGAACGGGGGAAATTATTAATGCAAAAACAAAGAATCCTTTCAGTATTTAGTAAAAAGTTATAGGTGAGATATTATTCCAGGATTTTTTTAGACATTCCTATAAAGCATCAAGATTGTTTTGCATTTTTTTTTCTGTGATCTTATCATCAATAATTTTCCAAACATTTTCAATTCGATTCAGGTCGGGGTTCTGAGCTGGCCAATCCATAACGCAAATATCGGATCTATTTAGCTTTTCTAAAATCTTTTTTTTTCCTTTATGGCACGGTGCGTTGTCTTGTATAAGGATATCAGAATCGGAAAGATTATGAACCACATGATCTCTAATCAATTCTCTATACATTTGGGCATAAACTTTTCCAAGAATCCTGACGAGTGGTCAGTTCCTTTTGAAGATATGCCCCATACAATTATACTGCCCCCTCCAAATTTTACTTCAATTTTAACGCACTTAGGGCGACACTTTTTCTCCTTTTTTTCTTCTGATATGTGGTCTTTTGTCTGATCCGAAAAGATTGAATTTAGATTCATCACTAAAATGACCCTTTTCACATTTTTTTCCCTCCAATCAAATGTTTACTGGCGAATAACAATCGTGTCTTTCTATTTTAATAGAAATTAAAGGCTTTGACCATGGATTCTTGTAAATAATCCAACTTCGTTTAATCTTCGTGAGATCGTTCGTCGGAATTTTTTTGTTCAGTTTCGGATGTAAAACCCCGGGATATCGAAGCCGCAGTTTTTAAAGCGATCAGAACGAGATGATAGAGGGATTTTTGCATCCTCCCTTTTAGTTGTTATTCGGGGTCCGGCCCGATTTTTTTTTTTAAGTCAATGGTAAAATTTTTTTTTTTTTCTATTTTCAATAATCCGAAAAACAACGCTTTTAGACCTTTTCAGTATTTTAGCAATCTTCCTTATGGACTTTTTTTTTCATCATAATGGTCTCAAACAAGTTGTTTTTCTTGTATAGATTGCTTTTTTAAATATTCGGAGTCGACATTTTGTTAAGTTGTTATTAAAATTGCTAAAGTTTGTATTAATTTTCCGCGTTACTTAACTTTTGGACGCCTGTAATTTAATTAAGTTTATTTATATGTAAAAAAAAAACTAATATGTATTCAAAATCAAAAATCAAAAAATTTTTTTTTATATAACTACCATTATTAAATATTGGAAAATTGTTTTTCCATTTTCATAGATAAATTTAGAAGTCATTAAAAAAAATTGATCGACCGTTCTTACTTTTCGTCGCTACTGTATATATATATATATATATATATATATATATATATATATATATATATATATACATACATATATATACATACATATATATATATATACATACATACTTATATATATATACATACATACATATATATACATACATACATATATATATACATACATATATATACATACATATACACACACACACACACACACACATATATATATATATATATATATATATATATATTAACAATTGCGACATTGGGGTGAAGTTTTGGTTTCGCACATCAGGTAAACTTTTTAACCTTAGACGGGTCAACGCAAAGTCGAAGACTTTTCAGAACCTTGTTCTTGAACATTTATATGCTGATGATGCAGACCTTGTTTAACACTCAGAAACAGACACACATGTGATTATGGACAAATTATCAGAAGCTTGCAAAGCTTTCGGACTATCAGCCTCAAGCAAACATATGTTATATATTCTCTTCCTATAGGAATACCATATGTTGAACCAAACATCTTGGTTGATCGTAAGAAATTAAAGATCACTGACGATTTTGTTTATCTGGGTTGTACGCTGAGTAGGGACTGTAGGCTTGATGCTGAGATAAATCACAGAATAGCCAAAGCCAGTTCTGCTTTTGACAAATTGGAGAAACGTGTATGATCTGATCGGGGAATCTCATCAAAAACAAAGCTAAGTGTTTACGAAGCATGCGTTATCAGTACATTGCTGTATGAGTCAGAGACCTGGACAACATATAGAAAGCATCTCAAGTTATTGGAAACGTTTCATCAAAGTTGTATTCGGAGTATACTTAATATTATCTGGGTTTGACAATCACTCCTGATCTTAAATGGAACACGTACATCAAATCTGTTGCCAGGGCCGCTGGAAAAATAGTGGGATCTTTCTATCGATCCAGTAGATATATCACTGCTGATGCAATTCTCTATCTATACAAGAGCCAGGTACGTCCAAGGATGGAATACTGTTGCCACATGTTGGCAGGAGCAGCTAGAAAGAACTTGTCCTACCTTGATAGAGTTCAAAATAGACTTCGTAGCCTCGTAGGAGATGTCCTTTTCTCTGCCATGCAACCTCTATCTCACAGAAGAGATGTTGCGAGCTTGTCTCTGATGTATCGTTATTTTCATGGAAAGTGTTCGACTGAGCTTCAGTCTATGGTCCCCCCCTCGCCAAACTTTCACAAAAACACTCGTCTAGCTGTAAACACTATCAATAATTCCCCCACTCTTTATCTGTACCTAAACCTAAACATAGATTCCATGAACAAAGCTTCTTTCGCAGAACTGCACGCCTGTGGAATTGTCTTCCGTTTTCCCGCTTTCCAGCTTACGACAATATGGCTATGTTCAAGTCTAACGTAAACAAGTTTTTCATGAGCCGTTCCATATAAGTTAACAACTTTACCGAATTTTCATTACTAATGATTACTATATTTTCCAATTTCTACTATACACTCTTTAACCCTTATCCTTGGGTGGTCTCTTGGCCTTGATAATGTGGTGATGCCTGTGTAAAAAAAAAAGAAAGAAAAACAAGGACTCTAACGCCTGACACTGTAGTTCTTGAATGATCAAATAGTAATAGTATTGAAGGGGAAATCATTCAAAATCAGATGCGCCGGACTGGATACTTAGGATGGAGGGCAAAATACTTCCTAAACAACTGTCCCATAGCGAGATAGATGGAGGTAAAAGACCACAAAATAAACAAAGGAAAAGGTTTAAGGATTCTCTAAAAAGCAACTTGAAAGTACTGGAGGTCGATGTACCTAACTTGAAAGCCTAAGTAAATGCTCCGTCACTGTGGAGAAAAACCATCAGACAAAGGTGTAAGATTTTGAAGAGCACCGTGTAGAGTTTGGTGTCTTAAAACGTGTTTGAAGAAATCAGAATGATAATATAATGTCAGAGAAATTGCAACAGGAACTAAAGATACGTTTTGTCAAAAGCTGGTTTTGTTAATCCTATGAAATCACACAATCAAAGGCAGGAATGACAGTCTTATGAGGAAGCTTCTACAGCACACTTGGCAATGCTAAATTGTCATATGTGTGGTCTAATCTGCAAATGTAAAAGTGGCCTGACACGGCATTCAAGGATTCACAATATTACCATGCGACCACCTTTACAAGAAGGAAAGTTTTATATCAAATTTGTGAACTTTCATGTAGGATTAAAGCTGGATTAAGGAGTCATCTACGTGCACACGGACTCAATAACACTTAAGAAAGAGATGGCAAACTTCTGTCAAGAAGTATCAATCATATATATATATATATATATATATATATATATATATATATATATATATATATATATTGTTTACTGCTTTTGTGGGAAAAAATTCCAGCAAAGTGCTCGATTAGAAAGAAAGACTTTTTCGATATGAGAGCTTAATATTTATTTATTTAATTATACAGAAGTTCAGAAAAATATTGGTACCGTCGGTTTCAAGCCTAACATAAAGGGGATCAGTTAATGGTAAAACGTAAATGATGTTAGGCTCTCGTAAATGGCTTATGAGAGCCTAACATCATTTACGTTTAACTGTCTGAGGAAAAAAAATTCAGGCCCGCATTTATTTTTTTTATAATGATGTTCATTTTTATTTAACTATAGCTTATTTCTATCTCTGTATATTTTATTTTATTCTAATATGAATTTTCTTATTTTTTAATACATTTTAGAAAATATGCACTGTTCTGTTTTTGCATGGTTTCCGGTCTGCCTTCTGTTAATTTTAGCTGGTGCAATGGAGATAAATTAATTATCTCCCTTGCACCAGCGGTCTCTACCAAATTACTTACGTTTTGGTCTAAACATTTGAATTTATATAAAGTGTATTCAGACATGGAGCAAGCTTTTTAATCGGATTTTTATCGGAAATTTTGCTGTGAAGGGTCAAAGTCCACAAGATTTGACCTTTGCGGTCTCTAGCAAATTATTCAGTAACTTTTGGGTCTGAACATTTGAAATTTTACATAAAGGGTATTCAGATATTTTAATAAGTTTTGGGGCGAAAATGATAAAGTTTAAAGAGTTGATCTTTGCCGACTCTATCAAACTCCTTCGTCAATTTTTTGTTCTAAAGACTTGAAATCTTAGATGTGGGTTACCTGGACATAAGTTAAACATTTTAATATATATATATATATATATATATATATATAAATATATATATATATATACTAGCATTTCAGCCCGCCGTTGCCCGGGTGTTTTAAGGTGTATGTTGAGCAAAAAAAAAAAAGAAAATGGTAGTAAGAAGGCAGGTTCGAACCCGTACCGTGAAGGAGGAAAAGAACGGGGAAAAACGTGAAGTTTTTGCTGTTACGACCACCGTCAAACCGAGAGTGACGTAGGTTTTAATTAAGGCTGGACAACCGAGAAGAGGGGATGACTTTCGAAAATATCTGCGAAAAAACCGACCCAGTTGAGGGTGACGAAATTAATGTTCTTAGCCAATTTTCGGAATTTTCGTCTGAAGGGTCGACCTTCAAACGATACTGATCTTGTGAAAATCCGTCGCCTCTGTCGAAAGTTTTAGACAGACATGCAAACATATATACATACATTTATATATGGATAGCTCAAATTTTCGACCCAAACCGATTTAAAAGTTGGTCATATCTCTGAATACCCTTTATGTCAAATTTCAAATGTTTAGACTATAAATTGTCTGAGTAATTTGGTAGAGACCGCAGAGGTCAATTTTTTAAAACTTTGGCCCCTATTATACCCCTTACCATTTATTGTTTTGGCTCACAGCAAATTATTAAATTAGATCCATGTCCAAGGAACATATATCTAAAATTTCAAGTGTTTAGACCCAAAATTGTAGGAGGAGTTTGGTAGAGTTCTCAAAGGATAAATCGTTGAACTTTGACCCCTTAACAGCCAAACCTCTGGCCGAAAACGTATTACAAAGATTTTCCCAAAGCTCAGTACACTGTATATCAAATTTCGAGTCTGTAGACTAAAAATTGATAGAGTTATTGCGTAGCAAAATGTACACAGACACACAGGCACACAAACAGACTCACTTTTATATATATATATATATATGACGTATATTTAGTGAAATATTGATATTTTATTAGTCTGCAATAAAGCGATTGACACAATTTATATATATATATGTATATATATATATAAAGGTATATATATATACATATATATATATATATATATATATATAAATTGTGTCAATCGCTTTATTGCAGATTAATAAAATATCAATATTTCACTTAATATACGTCATACAAAAATGAAAGTCTTATCATCAAATGACTGTTTCAAGGTTAGTTATTTCCCAAAATTTTATTGAAATGCGATATCTACGAAGGTAGGAGATTTTATTCATTATCAAGTAATTTATGTTGTCCATGGACTCGCAGAAGGATTGTTCATCAAGGATTTAGCTATGGAGCTTGAAAGGGATCCAAGAACTTTGGCTTCATTCGTGAATAACCCCAGCACTATATCCAGAAACGATAAGGGCACCAGGAGAAACCTTTAACATCGTGATATTCGGAAAATTCGTACGGAAGTCAATCAAAACCCAAACAGCACCAGTACTTCCATTTTTGCAAGAGCTGCACTCGCTCCAAGATCTAGACAGGCCCGGTGTAATGTGTTGAATGAAATGGCAAGAAACATCAAAACTATTCCAAGGCCTCCATTCATCAAACGACATAGGGAAAAACGAAATGCTTAGGCACAGAATTACATGAAAATGGATTTCCAACGTGTCCAATTTACAGATGAGACCTGTGCTACTCTTGACGGTCCCGATGGATGACCCAAAGTTTGGAACTTGAACGGAACTCAAACCCCTTATAGAGTTCATCGCTTATGAGGAGGTGGAGTTATCATATTTTAGGCAGGAATCATTAGGGGTAAGTTGGTTGGACCATTCCGAGTTTCAGAGGGTGTAAAACTTACCAGCAAGGCGTACACGCCTTTTTGGATAAACATTTGTCATCATGGCTAGATGACCTACTATTGTCACGTCGCTTTCAGATGATTTTATGCATGACAATGCGCATCCCATTCTGTTAGGGTGACCGCAGCCTTCCTTGGATCTATGGGCTTCTTTGGAGAAAATCTCATAACCTGACCACTGTGTCCTGTAGACCATAACCCCATTGAATATCTCTGGTCAATTTTAAAAAGAGGAGGAGAGAGCGAAATTTACAAAAGGGGAGAAATAAATTTACTTCAAAGGCGGCCTTTTGGAGAACATAGTTGATATTGCTAGAACCATAACCCTTTTTGAGATCAAAAATTGCCATCCCCGGGGGACAAAATATTGTTTTAAGTTATTTAAAATATGGTGGATATGTCGATTAATAATTCATTTACCACCTAGGGTGTGCTTTTCCTTATTATTCTTTGACAAAAAATATAATAAAAAATAAAGTTCGCGTGATGAAACAAACCCCTTCCCGCAGAAAAGTGCCCAGTTGAGGGTGAAGAAATTAATACTTTTGGCCAATTTTTTTATATTTGTCGCCCGAAGGGTCGATCTTAAAAACGATACCAATCTCGTTAAAATCCCTCGCCTCTGTCGAAAGTTTTATGCCGACATACATACATACATACATACATACATTTAAACAGACAGGTGAGATTTATATTATAGAATAGAAACAAAAATAATATATTTTAAAAGATAACAATTCCGTTTATATATATATATATGCATATATATACATGTGTGTATATATATATATATATATATATATATATATATATATATATATATATGGTCCCCCATACTTTTATTTTTCGCCGCCCAGTTAAGAATTAGATGATGCAAACTATCGTTGATTTTTAGCTAGAAACGGTAGCCTATGTCCATACATTGATTTGTCGCTATAGTCTATGCAAAAGGTAATAATATTTTAATACATTTCAATAAAATGGCATTTAAAATTGCTAATTACCCTTTCCAAATCTGTAGGACATATGCTGGATTTTAAGTAGATTCTCAAGCCGGTGTGATATGTTTGTTTCCCTTTTCCCCCCTCTAATGGAGAGAAGTAATGCTGCAAATCGTCTAAATAAATAAACTTTATTTCATTTTTAATGATTTACTTAACGTTAGTATTATCTTTCATATAAACAAATTTAATTAAAAGGAACACATTTACACTATTTTTAATGCGTCTCGGATGGGTTTCCTTACCGAAATGCGAACTCTAACTAGACGTTTGCACGCGACAAGCGAAAGGCCAGAGTAACGTCTCAATTATACAAGGTGCTTTCAATAAGTTTCAATACTATTTTTGTACGGGCATTTAAAATTGTTGTAGACATTTGAAAATTCAGTATGTTATTGATATACATCTTATGCGATAACTGACTAATTTTTAGGACTTCAAGTTCAAATGAACACTTACAGCAGGAACTGCAATACTCATTACTAACATGTAATTGTCACAGCTGTCGAATTTCAAACAATGCAATCTGGACTTGAGGACACTTTAGAAGAACGATATGTAATAAATTTTGTTTTATATTTGGAAAAAGATTCTACAGAAACATATGGAGTGCAGCAGACTGCTTTTAGACCATCTTGCAGGAATTGAGCATCAGGTTTTTTTTAGTGGTATAACAGATTCAAGAAAGGCAGGCAGTCTTGAGGGATGATGAGAGGTGTGAGGGGCGTAAGGAAGTCAGAACACCAGAATTCACTGGCTAAATAAAGACTTTCATCAATAAAGGCCGTCGTGTATCTATAGAAACAATAAGTGCACAGTTTGATGTCAGTATGGGAACTGTAAACAACATTATTCGCGAGAAATTGAAGATGTGGAATACACCAGTCCACAACTCCATCTTTGTCACAGAGTATTTGATCAACATGGGCATCAAGACATTCCTCGCCCTCCTTATAGATCAGATCTTGCTGCCTGTGACTTTTTGGTTATGCCTTAAGTTCAAAGGAATCCTTAGAGGGTGTCGTTATGACAATTGAGGAGATGAAAGAGGCTGTAACGAGGGTCATTGACACGCTCACACAAGAAGATGTTGGAACAGTAACACAACTGCATGAAGGAAGATTATTTCGAAAGGAACGAGTTTCATGTGTGTATTATCAATAAAAGTGTCCATACGAAAAATGTCTGGAACCTTATTGAAGGCATTTCGTAACTGCACAAATGTACACTACCACTTGCAATGAATATGTTTATTATTAAAGTAGGTATGTGTTCGAAAGAAAATTCCCGCTTAGAAATTTGGGTTAAACTTTTTTCGAACCTGTTAAGGAATTAACGTAATGGACAGGAAAGACTTACCAAACACCCCCCCCACACACACACACACATACACACACACACGCACCTCAAACACACGCGCACACACATACACACACGCACGCACAAACACATGTACACACACGCACACACACAGACGCAACCACACCGACACGCACACACACCCACACGCGCATACACCTACACACACACGCACACAAACACGTACGTACACACTCAATCACACCCACACACGCACACCCACACACGCGCACACACACGCGCACACGCACACATACACACACATACTCATACATAAGACAATGGTAGACTGCTCAGTCACTTGTCTATTGTATGTAGAACAGGATAGACGTGTTTTCGGAGACCTTCCTCTTCCCATAAGGGACAGACGGTGGATTATTAAGTTTTTGCTGAACGTCTGTAAAAAATATGCCGATAGCAATTTAAGAATAATATTGAAAAATTATTGAGACACTATAATTAGGAAACGGTTCTTCGATTCTAAAACATAATATTAGTTCTTAAATTACTTCGTGTTTATCTTTTTGTGGTTAGAAGGTATAGGGTTAGGGTTAGGGTTAGGGTTAGGGTTATATAAGTTTATAAGAACATGTCCACTTCAAAATTCGATACGTGTTACAGCTTAGCGATAGGTGTGTCAGAAATTTCGTGAAAATAGTGAATAATTCCACCCCATTTTTCCAAGCTTATAACTCCTCGAAAAATGTAATTCAAGCCCTATATTTTTTCAATTAAAGGAGCAAGGACCAAGGTTTCATTGAAAAAAATACAACGTGTTTTTTTTTTTTTTTTTAAAAAAGGCTTTAAACTTCGGACTTTATAGGTAAATTTCTAAAAAACAATACTTTTTTTTTGTTTTAAATTTGAATATATTATTTATTGACCTTTTCTCTTCAATTTGTGATACATAAGACTTTGGTACATAAATTAATTATTTACTTTTTAATAGACATTTCAAAATGGGAGGTGTGAATTATTCGACCCCCTGTCTTTCCAAGCTTATAACTCCTCGAAAAATGTAATTCAAGCCCTAATTTTTTTTCAATTAAAGGAGCAAGGACCAAAGTTCCATTAAAAAAAGAAAGAAAAACAAATGACGTGGTTTTAAAAAAAAGGTTTTAAACTTCAAACTTTACAGGTAAAATTCTAAAAAAACACTACGTTTTTTTTTGTTTTAAATTTGAATATATTATTTATTGACCTTCTCTCTTCAATTTGTGAGTAAATTAATTATTTACTTTTCGGTGAGTAAATTAATTATTTACTTTTTAATAGACACTTGAAAATGGAGGGGGGCGTGAATTAAAAAAAACGTTTGTTTAAAATATTATATTCGGTTTATTGGAAAGAGCATAACATTTCACATTGACCATGAAAATATCGTAAAAATAGAATCAATAGAAAAATTTTGATTGATTTTTAAAGTTTAAAAATTGAAAAATATTGAGTTCGGAAAATTCATTAGTTTTTTTAAAAAATATATTTCTAGTACTTTTAAAACAACTTTTATAGTTTATTTTGGAAGTATAATCCATAAAGAAAATAAACAACCCACTTTTAAAAGAGAAATTACGAGTTTTTTATATTTTATTCGCAGTTTCGTATTAAGAGTGTCAAAAATTCCTACAAAAATTTTGATACACCTAGCTCAGCGATTAAGGTTAGAATTTAAGGGAACGTAATAAGGGTGTGACGTAATTAGACATGCAGGCAAACACTCGTCTAGCTATAAACACTGCCAGGAATTTCCCTAACTCTCCATCTGTTGCTAAAACTAAAACAAAGTCCCATGAGTAAAACTTATTTCCTAGAACTCTCCGTCTGTGGAACACAATGCTTGCTTCCCAGTTGACTATGTTTTCAAGTCAAACGTAAACAAATTCTTTTTGAATCATAATAAATTTTTATGCAATTTCCGCCATTAACATTAATCCCGGTGTTTAGTTATTAAGCTTTATCCTCGAGAGTCCTTTAATCCTTGATAAGCAGTGACTTCTCTTCGAAAAAAAAAAGCAATAAGAAAATATGAAGGACGTGGCAAAAGAGAAGCTAACATAGTCATTTGGATTTGTCTATAGAACAAGACAGAAGTATTTTCGTAGGTCTTTCCCTGTCCTATTAGAGATGAACGAACGCTGATGTTTTATGCAAAGAAAAATATGTTAAAATCATTTTAAGAAGAAATTAAAAAAATATGTTAGACTTCAAAACGAACCCGTGCTATTAGTTATAATAAATATTACAACTGTGATTAAATAAAGTTATCATAACCGCGTCTACGAAAGAAAGAAAAAAAAACTGTTCAGGTATAAATACTATTAAAGTTGTGTTAGCAACAAAAAGGAAAAGGGTGACAATATCTTTGTGTATTCTGTTACCGTTAGCTGATCGACAACGTTGCTCCTTTTTTTTTAAATATGAAAATCGCTCCAAACAATGCGTGAATCCACTTACTCTAAAGAGCTAAAAGAATGAAGATAGGACTCTTGAAAAGACCAAGGCTAAAAATAGGAGGAAGACAATCAGGAGAAAGAGAGTTCCGCAAGATTTCAGCTATTGGAATAATAATAATAATAATAATAATAATAATAATAATAATAATAATAATAATAATAATAAAAACGCTACTAGAATAAGAAACTGTATTAAGATAAAGAGTCAGAGCGATAAATTAAAAGACTACACGACCAATGAGAAAAACGAGCTGAATCAAAAGAAGCAGGAAATAGATAAGGGAAGTCTGAAAAATTAATGCCATTAAGTATAAAAAAAAAAGACTGGTCCTAGAAACATCACGTTTGTGAAAGGTAGCTGAGAAGAATAACCGATCTTGTAGACTTGTAGAAAATTAAGTTTGTCGACATTTTTCACTTGCAGATATCCCATTCTGATCTTCACATAATGTTAGGTCATCAGGAGAGAATGTGCACTGTTTCGGGGCCTACCTCTCAACCACTTTTCTGCGTATCGCCTTCTCCTCTCATTTACTTGAGGTCCTATTTTCTTCATATAATTTAAATTAATATATATATATATATATATATATATATATATATATATATTGTTCTATGACTTAAAAAACTAACAAGAAATAGTGTACCTCGCTATAAATACATATTTTTTATAATTACTTCGAGGGAATTATTACGGTGCTGATGATAAATAACTAACAATTAGTAAAATAAAAGGGGAAACAACCTTAGAGATGAGACAACTATTGCAGATACTGCTAACAACGAGGACAAAAAGAAAAAGAAATGAAGAAAAATGTAAACATGACAACAATATGCGATGTCTGGAAAATCTTATCACTTGGAGGTTAATATACGCCAAGATATACTATTATAGATTGAAATAATTAGATCTAAAAATTTATGGTTTATGAATATATATATATATATATATATATATATATATATATATATATATATATTAAGTAAAGTGATTTTCAATTTAAAAATTAAAAAAAAAATTTTAAATTTAAAAATCAAATTTTAATTAAATAAAAAATCAGTTTCATAAGAAAGAACAATTATCTGTACGATCGTTTCGAAAATCCGTGCTTTTTATTTGTGGTATACATGAAGTTATGTAGAACAATTATATATAGTTTTTTTGGTAAGCACGGTCTCCTCATCAGCAAATTTAGGAGGATTTTTATTGAATTTAAAAGACACCATAAATAAACCTAGCATTAAAAGTAAGGCAGATGAATCTGAAAAAATTGAAATAAAAGGTTTGGATTTAAAATTTATAAGAAAATTAATATAGGTTATAGATAGAAATGAGTAGAAAAAAATATATCTTTTGAATTTACATAATAAATTTGATTTAAAAATATATAGAGATAGTTACCTTTTAGTTTTTCTTTTTTTGAAATCAGGAACTGTGTTTAAAGTAGTCATTTAGATGTTTGCTATAGCTTTTTATTTTATTGAATGATGAATTTTAAAAGGGTGACGCTCGTGCAGTAAATTGTTTCCGTTATTATTAAAATACACTTAGCTCTTTAGACTATTATTCTAATCTCCTTTATATATATATATATATATATATATATATATATATATATATATATATATATGTAATATATGTAATATTATGTAATATATGTAATATTATTTACTATAATAATTATTAAATAACTACAGACACTATTGTTTCATCCTTCAGGGAATCATCAGTGCAGGGTGTCACGTTTAACACGAGTCAATAGATTCGAACACGATAGCAGAAGTCATCTCTGACTCCATTAGCAAGGACTTTATCCATTCGGCCATTGTTAACCGCAAGAAATATTGTTGAAATTTAAACATTTATTTTTAAATGTTTTTTTAGCGTTTGACGGAGTCTTCTTATTATATGGTGATATGCGCATGCGAGCTAAATTGACCGACCTTATTTCAACTAAAATGCTAAACGATTTGAAATAACTATTTACTATAATAATTATTAAATACCTACAGACACTTTCGTTTCATTTACCTGCAAATAATAACCTCCATTTCACTGGACTTCTTTAATTACGGTTTGCTATTTTTATTTTAATATTGAACTCTGTATGAACTGTCCGCAGGAGCTATTTTCCGTATTTATATTAGGTTTTTAAAATTTTGTGAATAAAAATCATAAAACTTTCAGCTTCAGCCCATGCAGCAACCAGCAAATACATAGAAATGCTTTAAAACATTTTAGCTTGACTTTTGGATTATTTTGCTAATATTTTTATCTCTGATGAGAAGAATATGCATTCTTTGAAACTCCGCAGATTAACGGCGCACCTAGCTACCAGCTTTGGAGTGTTCTGCCGAATAATAAAAACTCTTTGTAAATTTCTACTTTACGTCTCTGCTCTTATATATATATATATATATATATATATATATATATATATATATATATATATATATATACAGCTGAATGTGTGTGTGGATATGTGGGTGTGTGTCTGGTCACGAATAGGCTCCTATATTGTTGACTATTATAGAAAACTGATCACATATAATGATAGAAGATGTATCGAGACACAGGAATCGGTATGTTTGATCTGGCAGAACAGTGGTTCATTAAAATTGTGGGGTCTACGTTCGCGCCTAGTCAACAAAGTATAGAAATAAAAAATGTAAAAATTAAAAAAAAAACGTTTACAAGTGTTTTTGATAAAGATGTACATAAGAATACTTTGATAAGTACGTTTTAACTTAAATAGGAATGGTATAATAAATTTGCGGGGTCTGCGTTCGCGCCTGGCCTCCATAGATTGGAAAAAGACACAAACTTTAATAAAGACTTTTCATATCTATCTGCGTAAGTATACTTTGATAATTATGTTTCAGTTTGAAGAAATATGGTATAATAAAATTATGGGGTGTTTGTTCGCACCTGACCTCCATAGAATGGAAATATGTCACAAAGTTTAACAAGTTTAAAAAAATAGATCCACAGAATATTGTGATAAGTGTTAAGTGTGAACAGGTATGGTATAATAAATTATGGGGTTTATCTTATTTATTTTTAATTTCATCATATTTTGCTTTGGTTTTTATACCCCCCAAATTCGAAGCTATCTCATTACAACCCTTCCTTTTCATAACCTATCATACTTTCATAAATTAGAGTCCATTTTCTGTAGGCTGTTTTTGAACCCAGTCAACGACGGGTACTTTTTCTAGTATATATATATATATATATATATATATATATATATATGAAGAGAGAGAGAGAGAGAGAGAGAGAGAGAGAGAGAGAGAGAGAGAGAGAGAGAAACAGGGAAAGGGTCGCATCCAAACAGGGATTATGTAATATAAGAAGAATCTACTCGAACTAGTCCACCTTACATTGGCAGATTTCTCCCAAACTAGTAGATTTCAAAATCGATTTTAAAGAACTCTCTAAAGGTAGGATCGTGTGTGCCGAGTAACTCCTCATCCAATGTGGCAACATTACTTCATTTGAGGATATATTTAGCTCGTGTACAGGTCAAAGCTTTTTGGAGCGGTAGAATTAACAACCATGTTTCCAGCGGCCTTGGCAACACATTGCAAGTCTTCTATTGTTGCAAGTCTTCTATTTCATGCCAAGAGCTTCATGTTTCTTTGAGACGATTGCCATTTATATTAATTGGAGCAAAGTGGGGATTGTTTTTACTATAATATAAAGAAAACTTAACCAGAAAAAAAATGTAAACCCTAAAACTATGTGCAATTATTACTACGACGAGACGACTATTACAACGCATTTATGAAATAACAAAAAAATACTAGTAAAGAAAAAAAGGTAAACTGCTCTACAGTCAGGACTACTATAATAGTGTTGTCACCAACAACAGGTAAGCTAGAAATAAAAGGACATTTTAAATACTGTGGAAAATGAGAACATTGCTAAAGTGCTTAAATCTGTAAATAGAAACAATCAGCAGGTATAGAGTCACAAAAGCTTGTAGTTCTTGGAAATGATATACTGGAATCATAAGAGACATTATAAAGATGTATTAAAATCGTGAATTGATGACGAGCACTATCCACTCCAGCGAGCTGGAATAATGATGCCGAAATAGAATCAGGCGATTCTGAAGGCGTTTCATGGTACATGTCACAAATGAATTAAAACTACCGGGAGCTATGGAAATTCCACAGGGGACTCATTCATATGTAATATATTCATGTTGGCATTCTGAAGATGTTTAGCGTAATTGGAGACGCTCTGATATTATTGTAGCTGTTTTTTCAAACTGCAAAAAGTATTTATCTGAGTTAGCAGGGACGCCCGTCGTAGCCCGGTTGCAAATTATGCTTATATATGATATTTTAATTCTTGCAGATTTCGTATATATCATTATAGAGTTAATGTTCTATCAATTTTTATATATTATAAAATTGCGATTATATATATATATATATATATATATATATATATATATATATATATATTTGTATGACTTGAGTGTATCAGTCTGAATCGAAACCGAAACGAAAACTTATGAAAAAAAAATATATATGCATAACTTAAGTCCCTCCAGCTATAATCGAAACCGAAACCAAAACTTATGAAGAATTCTTAATAAAATTATTTATATAAAAAAATATAGATTACTGGAGTGTGATCAGCTGTGATTGAACCGAAACTAAAACTTATGAAGAATTCTTGTTAAAATTATTTAGTGCAAGAAATGGAAGTCCATAACAATTAAAAGACAGTCACACGGATGTAAGCGTCACAAACAAAATAAATAACACACACGCTATCCTACTAATATATAGATAATTTGTTCTATTTAATAGTCGAGATGAATCTAATGTAAAGTAGAAAAAGAAATTATGGAATCACTATAATTAACAATGATGGATTCATCGATACGAATATTCTTCCAATCAAGAAGATTGAGTAGTTTGTAGTGATAGACATAAAATACAATAGAGTTCTTATTAATGGAAATCTGATAAAGCTGTTATGTCTACCACTGCTGGCAAGTAAATTTCATTAACGGAACATTGTTCTGAATGTGTGACTGCTTTCTATAATAATATAAGAAAACAACTTAAATAACTTCGATAACGAGAAGTAGACATTTAAAACTGTGCACTCAGTGTGAATAAATGTTTATCTGTTTTCATAAAACATTTATTTAATGTCCTTATTGATGGTCGTAATAATTTTTTATGAAGAATAAAGAATGAATGAGAGTTTTTTACTCTCTAATTAAGATATACTCCTACTCTACCAGCGTACATTGAGAAAAATAATGAGACAATTTTTAAAGATAACAGAAAAATGTTCGCAATAAATAAAGTTTTTATTTATTTGTAATTTTATAAGAAATATTTATGAAATTTATAAAAGTAAGGTTTTATTTTAAAAATAAGTATTTTATTTGAATTTATACAATGTTTATGAAAGTATAAAAATTTAATTATTGAAATTAAACCAATAAATTATTAAATGTGAGAGAAGAAAAGTGGAGGAACTGATTTGTCTTGTCATCACTTCTTGTAGCTCTATGCCGATGATTAGGAAGTATGTTAGATGACTATAACAAATTAAATCAGATTAAATATGCAAATGGTTGGTAGTTCGTAGTAAGTAAATATAAAAATCAATTTTATCGATTTTTATATTTACTTCTAATCAATATCTTATATTTTTAACTATGAATAAAGAGACAATGAAAGCCCCTCCCCCCAATTCAGATTTAATCCTACTATACACGTGGTCACCTGGAAAAAATAATACCTTTACTTCGTTGAATTTGACTGATAGATGGAAAGACAGGGGAATACAAGAACAGATGAAAAAATACGAGAGGTGAAGAGAAGGAGAAAGAATTCCACATCATCTTGTTTTAACCAATACTCGACTGTGGGAAAGAAAATTGGTTCAGTTGTTCAATCACTCCCCATCTTAAGTACGATATTAGAACTGATTAAGCAATCAAATAAATAGAAGGAAAGAACGGTTTTCTAAAACACAGATTCGATTTTCTTTTTCAATGACAGAAGGTCTCCTTCATCATTCAACCAGAAGTGTATTATCTACACGAAGCGAACGCCCCTTAGTAATTACCGATGCCTTCCTCATAGAGCAAGCTGAGCAAACTTTTCCACGGTTCCATTACGTAAACCTTTCCTAATAATAATAATAATAATAATAATAATAATAATAATAATAATAATAATAATAATAATAATACCAATATACAACTTCTACCTTCTCGTAGAAAAAAGAAGGATGGTTTTTCGACAAAGCTTACACTAGAAAGTAAAAATAAACACACACGCACACACACACACACACACACACAAATAAAAACAAATATCGCTTCTAGATAATAGATCACATACGTGTCGATACAGGTAGATATCGTCAGCTAATATCTATCAGTTACAGGTAAAAGAGGAGTGTCGTAGATACGCAGCTTCAACAAGTAATTAACCATGTGACACATTCTTTTGAAATCAGTTAGAATGAACATAAATGCCATTCATCAAAATTAAGAAATCCGACAAGTTTTAGCCTGTATTGTTGGGACAAACAATTACGTATTTTCTGTCTGCTCCTAACATCAATATAACTAGAAGAATACCCATCCCAAAACAGGTAAAAATAATTCTTCGAGTAGAACAGCTTTGCACCGCTTGTACTTCTACTTACAGACTTTAACATAAAACTATTATTATTATTATTATTATTATTATTATTATAATAACTAGCAGGACCTGTGGAAATTCCACGGTAGTTAAAATCTTTTAAAACACATCAGTAAGAAATTCCTTATTGTTATATTACAAAAATTAATGTATGGAAGCAAGTAGAACAAACAAAGAACTTTAGTTTAAACTTTTATTGAAGGTCAATGCGATCGTAACTGATGCTGTTGATATTGTCAGGAAGTGCTGGTGATGATTGAGGCGGTGACAGGGACGTCGATCAGCTGCTTGGAGTGAGAATAGTGGTCAGTCAGCAGGTTTGGTCAGTCAGCAGGTTCTGGGGAGTTAGACTGTGAATTTTAAAAAACTGTGTGACATTGTTGACATCGATTTTGTGAAAGTTCTGATGACCCTAAGTTGTTTGATATTTCAGGACATTTTGGATTACACGTGTGAGTAATGAATAGGTCACAGAAAACTGCCATTGCATCTTGATAAAGCTGTTGTAGATTCCTAGGACTTCCTGTAAATGTAGATGGTAGAATAACTGGTACACCAGAATAACCATCTTCATTCCTTGCTAAATGATCCATTAAGCCAGAATATTGAGCATCTCTCAATAAACTTTGATAGCACTATTGTAAGAATCATGCTGAAAGCCATTCTTAATATGGGGAGGGGGTTAACTATTCTGAAACTACACTTAACAATGTAAAAAAATAAGGGAAAATATATGTATGAACAATAAATATTTCTTCAGTTAAATAAAATATTCTGTAAATCTTTTAATAAGGAATAAATATTTATTTAAACCATAATTATTGAAACAAAGTATTTTACTGTATGAAAAAAACGGTTATGGGGAGAAGGGTTAACTATTTTGGGGTGCCCGGAAAACTCGTCCCGGGAAAACTCGTCTCGGGAAAACTCGACCCCGGAAAACTCGACCCCGGAAAACTCGACCCCAGAAAACTTGACCCCGGAAAACTCGACCCCGGAAAACTCGTCCCCTTTCGCTAGGTAGGAAAACTGGTCCCTTATTGAATAAATATCAATTGAAAACACATTTTATGATCATTCTTGAAGGAGATATTGTTTTTTAAAATAGACTATAGCACCCCTATAATATTAAAAAAAACATATTTTTACTTGTTTAATGTTTTTTTTTTTTTAAATAAAATCGATTTTCTAAGTGTCCGTTTTCTACCTAACTGGCTAAGTTCTTAATGGTTTCACTTATTTTAAAGCGTTTATTATGTTCATACAAAGTTAATTACAAATTTATTTTTTGTTCTTATTTTAACGATGTTTTTTGGAGTCATAAAAACAATAATAAAAAGCAAAACCAAAAAATTAAAAAACGGAGCGATTCGATTCTTCGTTACTTTTTGTTTTGGATTTTAATTATGATAGTCTTTTTTTTGTTATGTTTTTGTTTTCTCTCATACCAAATACACTCATACGTTATTTAAAATTATAATTTTATCAAGTATCAACATTTATTGTCGTCCTATCTAATTTTGCAAAAATTAACTAATAAATTAAAAGCGAAATATTTTTTGGCGCGAGAGATGCCATGTGCTAATAATCTCTCGTTAACTAATTTTTAATTTTTACTTCAAAATTCTAAAATCAATCATTAAGAGAAAAAGTAATCACTAAATAAATTTATTAATCAATTTTATTGAAAACTCCGCTATCGTTTATCAAGAATCTTTTTAATTTCATTTTTTGTTGGTTGTTTTTCGGAGGGAGATATAGTTTTTACCCCCCCCCTAAATTATATTTTAAAAAATATTAAAATTTATTATTTTCTTTTTAAAACCAAATCTCCCTCAGTAATTTCTTTAATTTTCTATTGTTTAGCGATTACCAAGAAGATGTGATATACCGGACATTATTTCTCGATCTCACGTAACACTCGACATGTTTTTTGTTTGTTTTCTGTGGGTTTTTTTTTTCTTTACCGAATAAACGATTCCAAATAAATTAAACAGCAAACAACAGTCGGCGAGGTAGAAAAATCGATTTTACCCTTTTATAAACAACAGTAAATAAGTAAATTCTTTTTATATTAATATAAAAAAAATATGCGGTCTCGTTTATGAACATAACAAACGCTTTAAAATAAATGAAGCCACTAAGAACTTAGCCATTTAGATAGAAAACGGACACTTAGAAAAGCGATTTTATTTAAAAAAAAAATAAAACTTAAACAAGTAAAAATATTTGTAAAAAATATTATGGGGGGCTATAGTCTATTTTAAAAAACAATATCTCCTTCAAGAACGATCATAAAATGTGTTTTCAATCGATATTTATTCAATAAGGGACCAGTTTTCCTAAATTCCTATTTTGGACCTTCACCTAAATAGCGATTTAATGAAAAAAAATTTAATGGTCTTGTATCTTTTTTTAATAATTTGTTTTAAAATAAGGAAAAAAAAATCTTTGATACCGCTATTGTAAGAATCATGCTGAAAGCCATTCTTAATATGGTTTAATATGGTTTTAACTATTCTGAAACTTC
>NC_136490.1:115121519-115126519 GCF_053919585.1 Euprymna scolopes | reverse complement strand
TGCACTCAGCATTGATTACGTGAAAAAGTTTGAAATTAAGTAATGTATAATCAAATCATTTTTGGTAATTATTAAGGCTATGATAACAGAATATTCTTTTCATTGTTTTGACTCTCGAGTATATATCCGACACAGTTAATCAACCGAGAACCACATCATTCTATATAAAAGCATATAGCATATCGACGGATACACACTCGAGAGTCCAAACAATGAAAAGAATATGCTGTTGTCCTAGCCCTAGTAATTATATAGTTGTTAACACCGCGAAACACACCCGGGTTTCATCAGTAAAAGTTAATAATTCCTGTACACTTCTGATATAAATTACATATTTTATTATATTTATTGTCATGTTAAAACTTTTCTTAACTATATTCGTTGTTATAAATCAGATGAAATAAAATGCCTTCTTTTTATGAATGTCCATGACGAAGGCAGACCCAATGATGTCATTTTTTTACTACTTTTCACCTTAAACAAGCCATATTTGATGACGTTCGAGAACACGTTTGAGAAGACGATTAGGTGAAAAACGGCACACAAGAGGGGAAAATGACGTTGTACACAAAAGAGAGTTGTTCTTTTTTTTTATTCTTAGTCATCTTTGTGACTTGGCCAAGATCAAAGTGTAGTATCTGTTCCGGCAGATACTGCACTTAAGATAATTTGTACCAGTCAATGGAGGGGAAACCCTCTATACTGGGACAATTATTATTTTTGGTAACCAGAGTGCCCCCTTTTTGCCTACTTTTAGGGGAGCTGGTTTTTACCTCACATTAAAAACGGCCTTGTGCCTAATTTGCTCAGTGGGGGAGCAAATAAATACCATCTGTTCTTCAGATGCTGCACTTAAGATGATTTGTACCAGCCAATGGAGGGGAGACCCTCTATACTGGGACAATTATTATTTTTGGTAACCAGATTGCCCCCTTTTTTGCCTACTTTTGGGGGAGCTGGTTTTTGCCTCACATTAAAAACGGCCTTGTGCCTAATTTGCTCTGTGGGGGAGCAAATAAATACCATCTGTTCTTCAGATGCTGCACTTCCATTTCTTGTTCTCTCTCAGTGGAGGAGAAATCCTTCACAATTTTCTTATTTTTATACTTTTTCTCCACGTTAAAAAAAACGACCCTGGTGTCTAACTCTGTTCCCTGGGGAGGCATTGTTACAACGTATTAGTTCCCGGACAACGTTACATGTTTACAGGTATATGTCATTGAGCCAGAGTACTTACAGGAGGTACGCCTTCCTAAGTTTTGATTTTTCCCTTTGGAAGGCGTTAGTTTATTGCTAATCGCCCGAAGCGCCTTTATTGGGAATGCCGACAGTTCTGCTCAGGCAGCTTTTGCAGGACAGGGTTTACTTCTTCTACAGTGCTGGATGTTTAAATCCCACTTTATAACCCTTGTGTAACATCACCCTGTCGTGGGAGGGAGATAAATAACTTACAACATAACGACTCTTCCTTTTCCTTCGACGAAAAGCAAAGCGTAGTGTATCTTCTTGTACTATAGTCATCTTTTCTGTCCAATATCAGCAAAGAAGAAATCCTTCTACACTTAAGTAATGTTTATTTTTGTTCTAACCTCTTGCTCTCTTTTGAGGATCTTAATTATCCATATTAAAAAAAAAGAAGATTCTCGTGGGGAGACAAGTAACTAGAAACAAAACAAAATCTCCAATCATTGTTCAAATCTCGCGACAATGCTTTTCCCTCCCTTCTTTTCACGAATACAACCCGATGTTTTGTTGTATTTCAGCCCCCGCCATTTCATGGCTATAAATAAAGGATGTTTCAGAGATAGTTGGTGATAACGCATAGGCAAGAGGGACATGAGAGAATGGCCCCTTTCCCCTTAACCTTTTCACCAAGCCTGCTTTCCTGTTCCTCAAGCTCAATTCAGAAATGGCAGAGGGAGGGACCCCATTGATCGGCTGATTGGTTATTTGGCCCTTCCTTTTCTTGTAGTTTCTTTTATTTGGGTTGATACACTCTTGACGTGGACCTTCCTCTCTCGCCCCGAAAACAACTGCCACAATTAGTCAAAAATCGCTCGTATCACATTTGACACAGACATTATAAGGGTAAACGACCTGTATTGCTTAAGCTATAGTCATGGTCAGGAAGCGCCACTTGAAACGATTAATGTCATCATCATCATTGTAGCAACAACAACAATAATAATAATAATAATAATAATAATAATAATGATAATAATAATAATAATAATCATCATCATTATTATTATTATTATTATTATTATTATTATTATTATTATTACTGGCTCACAAGGAGTTTTCACGCAGGTCATCAAAGATATCTCGTTGAACACAATCTCTGGTGTTCCCTGGAAGCTGAGTGAAAACAAGTCTCCCCTAATTTTCAGTACTCTCCATATCCTTCGATATCAAACGAATTTGCGTTATCGCAACAGCCGCTTACCAATGATTTCTCGTTGGCAGGGGTCATTAGTCTCCACTGGAATTTAAGTGGCGATAAGCCTCCCCAAGGTCTCTTCGCACTTGTCCAGCAGAGGTCTGGTCGGTGCTCTCTACCCTTTTCAGCTATTTGGCATTGCTCTTTTCTTGGATGTGCGGTGATGGGGCAATGGGAGGGGATGGGGAGGAGATAGAGAACATATAAATATGCAGTTTCAGTGTTCTTGGTTTAATGTAACGCTTCCTCGGGTTTTGCCTCTGCAGTAGTTTGTCTGGCCGGCGTTATTATTATTATTATTATTATTATTATTATTATTATTATTATTATTATTATTATTATTAATATTATTGGCACACAAGGAGCTTTCACACTGGTCATTAAAGATATCCCTTTGAAAACAGTCTGTGGTGTTCCCTGGAAGCTGAGTGACAACAAGTCTCCCCTTGTATTTAGTATTCTCCACCTCTTTCGATAACATTTGCAAATAAATGTGCATTATCGCAACAGCTGCTTGCCATTGACTTCTCGTTGGCAGATGCTATTAGTCTTCGCTGGAATTTAAGTGGCAATAAGCCTCCGCAATGTCCCAGTTCTCTTCGCACTTATCCGGCGGAGGTCTGGTCAGTTCCTCGGTCTTTCCTCCCTTCTTGGCACTACTTGGTTATTTGGTTTCACTCTTTTTGGGAAATGGGCAGTGATGTGGCTTGGAGTTAGGGTTGTGGTTAGATAACTTATAGATATGCGGCTTCAGTGTTCTTGGTTCCATGTAGTGTTTCATGTTTTGCCTTTGCAACAATTTGTCTGGTCCGCAGTTGTTGCTCCTGTGTGTGTGTTTTTTTTCACATTCAAGGGTTTTCCTTAATACTTCAGTAGTTTTCATTACTGTTATTCGTTGTATTTTTGCAGTCATTCCTTTGATTCCAATTTCTCCTATTCTTTTTTCAAAGTTTTTCGGGATTGTTCCTAGTGCTCCTACTATTATAGGTATTATTTTAATTTTCTTCATCTTCCATCTCCCTTTCAGCTCTCTGGCTAGCTCTGTGTCTTTGCTCCGTTTCTCCTTTTCTTTGATATTCACCCTATGCATAATTCCCAGTGTACTGCCCTTCCCACTTGGTCGTGTCTGTTCTTGTGTTCCTTTTGGGCCAGTTTGCTGCATTCACTTACTATGTGGTTTATCGTTTCGTCTCTTTGTCCACGGAGTTTGCATTTACCGTTTTCTTGTGTTTTATTAGTCTTTTCTTTGATGTGGTTGGTTTTTATAGAGTTGTCTTGTGCTGCAGTTATTAGGGATTCAGTTTCTCGGCTTATGTGTCCTTTTCGCATCCATGTCCAAATGTTTTCGTTATTCTCATCTTTTGTCATCCTAATGAATCTTCCATGTGGTTGTTTTTCTTCCCATTTTTCTTTTCTCGTCTTATCCTTTATCTCTCTGTTTTATGTTTTTTCGATTTTCTTAGTATCCTTTGCTGTTATGATTATCCTTTTCCTGTTCTGCGTTATGTATTTTTCGAATTCTTTTTGTTTTTGTGTGTCATGCATAGAGTCTTATTTTATTATTATTATTATTATTATTATCATTATTATTATTATTATTATTATTATTATTATTATTATTATTATTATTATTATTAAAATATGAAAGCAGGATATGCATTTGGAAAATAACTTCCTACAGTTATTAATCTATGAATCTCTGACACATTATCGATGATGAAGGTTGCTGGAAATGTTACAGGGCTTTTGGAGATAAGTATGTCTCAATGGAAAACAATTATGATATCGAACAGAGTTGTCTTTGGGGAGGTTGGCATTAGACGTGGTATATTCCAAGGAGATTCGTTATCTCCATTTCTTTTTGTAATGGTGATGATGCTACTGAGCATCCTCTTGAGGAGAGAGAAGGAGGAATATAGTTTTAGATTTGGTGGCAGACGTCTCAATTATCTACTGTTTATGGATAATTTGAAGATATTTAGTAGAAATGAGAAGGAAATAAAGAAACTGGTGGAGCTCGTCGAGACATACTCGGAAGACATCGGGATGGAATTTGGTATTAGCAAGTGTGCGGTGTTGATGATATGAAGAGAGGTAAAGGTGCATTCGAATGGAATAGTCTGCCGAATGGAGAAGTTCTGGAAGAAATAGAAGAAACAGGGTATAAGAATTTAGGAGTGATGAAGAGTATAGGTATCATGAATAGAGAGATGAAGGAGAAAGTCAGAAAGGAGTATCTTAGAAGAGTGTGGCTAATTGTGACGTCGAAATTGTATGGAAGAAATCTTAAGAAAGCGGTGAATGCATGGGCAGTCAATGTTTTGAGACACAGTAAGGAAATTTTAGAATGGTCTAATAAGAAATTGCATGCCATGGATATCAAAACAAGAAAAGTTTTAGCAATGTTTGGTATGTTCCACATTAGAAATAGCGTAGCTAGGTTGTATCAGAAGAAGAGAAATTGTGGGAGAGGATTGATGAGTATAAAAGATTGTTAGAGCTGAGGAGATGTCGTGGAAGGAGCATGTGGTTAGAAGTTAGGGGTGGATGCTCAAGGTTG